>NW_011494945.1:678885-721689 GCF_000754665.1 Bison bison bison | reverse complement strand
TGTGGTGTTGGAGAAGACTCTTGAGAGTCCCTTGGACTGCAAGGAGATCCAACCAGTCCATTCTGAAGGAGATCAGCCTTGGGTGTTCTTTGGAAGGAATGATGCTAAAGCTGAAACTCCAGTACTTTGGCCACCTCATGCGAAGAGTTGACACATTGGAAAAGGCTCTGATACTGGGAGGGATTGGGGGCAGGAGGAGAAGGGGATGACAGAGGATGAAATCGCTGGATGGCATCACCAACTGGATGGACGTGAGTCTGAGTGAACTCTGGGAGTTGGTGATGGACAGGGAGGCCTAGCGTGCTACAATTCATGGGGTCGCAAAGAGTCGGACACGACTGAGCGACTGAACTGAACTCAATTTCCTCAAATTCTCAGGCCCAACTGCTCTAATTAGCAGCCCTCAGATGCATCATGTTTGTCCATTTTTGCCCTCTCACCTTCCTCTGCTTGCCTTTCTTTTAGCCGGGTGCTCTTACTCTAAATTAAGTACTCCTGATTCCCTGAAACCCAGTTTGAGTTAGAAACCCTGGTTTTGTGTCTTCCATGCACATGGTGATTCACTCACATCTAGCCACTCTCTAGGTGTTAAATTATCTGTTTACTTGTTGGTCTCCTCTCTGTAGGCACTGATTCTTTGAATTTAGAAACTGAAACTTTTTTTACTTTTAGTTTCTGAATCCTCAATATCTAGCATAACACCCGGTGCATGATAAATAGCCAGTAAGGGCTTACTGAATGAACAAATGAAAACACTGTTCTTCTGAACTCCCTGAAATATCCTAAAGAAAAGCTAAGATTATCAGAACATGCTGCAGTTATCAAGCACACCACCTTAGCAGAGTCATAACAGTGTCTCAGAAGAAAGTCAGTGGAGAATATGAATGGAATTTTGGAGTCTGGGAATCAAGTGATTTAATGTCAGTCTTTCAAGATGAAAGACTGACTGGAATTGGGAAAAGGTTGTGATGTTATAGATTAATCAAAATAGCAAAGCAAGGGTCTAGAAGCAAGTCATATTAAGTGAATTGTTACTTGATAAGTGAATTTTTGTCCTGGTAACTAGATGGTTATCTTAAACTGATATTCAGAAAATAACTAAATAAAACTGAAGTTGTTTATCGGTTTGCAGAATTCTTAATCCTAATAACTATGTCATTTTACATTCTTAATCCTAACAACTATATCATGTTGATGCTCATAGTCCCAGTTCTTAGTCCTTGCATCCCTTTGCCCCTCAAACTTCATTCTCCTCTTTTAAGATGGCTCTTAAAGTCCTTCCAAGTAAGAATAGAAATGACACCACTGAGTACTACCCCATCTGCTGTATAAACTTTGCTAACACTAGGCATTCCATAATATGATGCCATTAGGAATTCTTCCTCCCTTCATGGAGCTGATACAAATGTCACAAAGCCAAAGGTACAAGAAGTACAATTGATATAGGAAAAATTAAAACAGAGCAAAACAAGCTAGTTCTGATTATCCTTCCAATTCTATCCTTATAACAGCCACACATTCATTTTTTGTTTCTGCTGCTTCATCTCTTCCTTGAGCCACTAAACCCCAATGCCCTAACCGATGCTTAATGTATGAAGACTCAGAGAACAGGAAAAAATACTAAAGATGAAGAAAAAAATATTAGCTAATATGTCAAAAAACTACCCCAGTGAGTTTTAAATTATCTGGTTCTCTCCAAAATGTCACCATAGGCAGCCAGCTACTCCCTCTATTTCACCATCTTCTGCTTTGTGTCCTCTCTTCTGAATCCTGAGATTTCAACATCCTTGCCAGTGAGCTACAAATGTTACAGCACCATCAAATTGAAGTCCACTGACTTGTTTCATTGATTTTAAGAATAAAACATCTAAAATTTTACAGGTTGCAAGAAGTTCTTATGCTAAAACCATATTACCTTACCTATTAAAGGTTATATCTTAGTTTCATCTTCAATTTATATGTCTTCAATGTCATACTTTTAGGGGAAAAAATAGGCATTGCTGAAGTTACCTTAAGATTTGGAAAAAATGTATAGCTCTAAAAAATTATAATATGAAATAAAGATCCAAAACAATCACTTCTCCTTGGTATGATGCAGTGATTCTTAAAATGTGGTTCCCAGACCAACAGCATCAGTATTAAATGGGAACTTTCTAGAAATGCACATTTTGGGCACCTTCCCAGATTATTGAATCAGAACTTTGGGTTTCAGCAATTTGTGTTTTAATAATCCTTCTAGATGATTATACATGTTAAACTTTGATAACAGTTGACCTAACATCAGTACTCTTAAAGTTGAGCTCTGAGACTTGAGTAAAGCAAAACCTAGTTTAGAGTTATTTCACTGTATATTCCTCATTGCTTATAGAAAATCCCTCCCAAGGCCAGTCCCCTGAAGATTTCCATCTATACACTTTTCATACACAGCAAAAACTTTAAGTTTTAATTTCAATTTTTACCTTTCTTTTCAGGCTTGTCATGCATTTCTGCCCATCTTTTTTTGCAGAAAGAGTGGGAATTTTTACTAAAGTAACCTGATGATATGAGAGAGTAATTTGTTAATCTAAAAGTAATCTAAAGCTTACTGGGGTAGTTTTTTGACTTATCAGCTAATATATTTTTTCCTTCATCTTCAGTATTTCTTCCTATTCTGTGAGTCTTCACATATTAGGCATCAGTTAGGGCATTCAGGTTTACTGGCTCAAGGAAGAGATGACACAGCAGAGCCAAACAATCAATTTGTGGCTGTTATAATGATAGAATTGGAAGGATAAAATTATTTAATTTTGAGATGAAAGTGAGTAAACAGCTTTGTAAATACTGGGCAACACAAGAGTTCTGAGAGGACTAACCTAGAGCTTTCTAGTGAGCAGTTGCTAGTCAACAAGCCTAAAGTATCGAAATCATTTGAGACAGTTGATAAAAACACATTTCTTTACTTCACAAAAATCAAAGTTTGAAGGTCAAGCTACAGAGTCCTTATTATTTATAGAATACTGTCTTATTATTTTATTATCTATTCATAATTACCAGGCCTACTAGTGGGCTGGAGAATATTAGACCAGAGCAATAATTGGGGATTTAGACACTAGTGGCCAACTTGCAAAGCAACACTCTTGGGATCATTCAGTGCAAAAATTAACAAGTTAACTTGTATAACTGTCTCACACAAAAAATATTTGCACTTCCATGTGTCTTAAAATTTCTTTTCTTTTTTTATCCTGAGATGTCACCTTCAAACAAAATGGTATGCAGTGTCTCATTAGAGGCACATCAATTATATAAAAGTGAAAGGCATGACTCAAGATTACAAAATTGTAGGAGTTGAAACAACTCCTACCCTAAGATCCTCTATTCACAGGTACATAATGTATATATACGTTAAAAGACTTCAAACTATGCCTACTTCCAACATGCTCAGTGACAAATTATTTATAGGTCTGTACCTGTGAAAGCTGAGGTTAGATATTCAGAGCCTTAATTAAATATAGAAGAATTTAATTAGAGGATGAATAAGAAATAATAACAAAAAGATGTGTTTAGAGATTTTGAAAATTATAAACAAATTAGGTGGATGATCGACCTAATTATACTTAATCCTAGAACAAAATATAAATACATGTTAGTGAGCATCCTATATAAATATGTTTTTCTCCTGTGGAGTCATCAAATCCTTGGTCAACCAGCCCAGTCAAAGCATGTCAGTCTAGATACCTGTTTTATAAATATCTCTTAAAATAAATTTTTAAAATAGAATATTTTAGAAATAATACTTCCAAAATCTATCAATGAGTATTTTACCACATTTAATTCTTAAAGTAGAAATGTATATAAGCTTTTGCTTATTGACAACAATCATGGATACAATGGTATTATATAGAAAGGCACAGAGGAATCTACTCAGGACTTATTGAGGAATTAAGAACTATCTTCCCCAAAACTTCCCTGGTGGCTCAGGTGGTAAAGCATCTGCCTGAAATGTGGGAGACCAGGGTTCAATCCCTGGGTTGAGAAGATCCCCTGGAGAAGGAAATGACAACCCACTCCAGTACTCTTGCCTGGAGAATCCCATAGACGGAGGAGCCTGGTGGGCTACAGTCCATGGGATCGCAAAGAGTCGGACACGACTAAGCGAGTTCACTTTCTTTCTTTCCCCAAAGCATATAGCTCCATTCTTCTGAGGTTCTTGTTTGGCTTGTCATTCTGTAGTACAACTCAGTATGTATAAACTCGGTAACTGTAGTCTTGAGTATATAACTAATAAAGCTGCTGGTGATCTCAGTACTAAACCTAGCAGCTTCCTCCTTTCTTTCTATGGATGTGTATGCATACGCAGGAGTATAATATGCGTGAGTGTGTATATGTGTGTGTGCTCTGTGTCATAGTTCTTTATCCTGCCTTATGGATTGGCACTTCTGCTGGCAGTAGGCATATCTTCCTGCAGAACCTCTCTAATCTAAAAATCTCATTAGAATTACACATAAGGTAGAATGGTAGTGCTATAGTCCTGACTGTGATTTTTATACATAAGAGGAAATCAAAGCTTTCAGAGCTAATTAGTGTAAGGTTGGAGTGTAAGTATAGGTTTCTACACATTTGAATTCACAATCTCTTCTACAGCAGAGGGTTGGGGTGTGGACAACAACATTTTACATGTAATTGTGATTACATTCTGAAAACAACTGAAAACCATTTCCCGAGAGGCCTGGAAAGGGTCTCCTCTGAATCATATACATTTGTTTAGTGTGTTTTTAAAAGACGATATTTGTTTTGCTTTGTTTTTCCCTCCTGCTTGTGTCCAAATAGATTTGTTTGTGAAATGGCAACTTTGAATCTAGAAACCTGTCCACAAGTCTGAAAAAACTGGAATGAGAGTATAAGGAGGCCATAAAGAGGATATGGTTGTGCTTTCTGTGGAAACAGTCTTGCAAATGTCATCCACATAGTTCATTATAGAACTAAATAAAATCTTAAACTGATGAGTTGTCAGAAGGAAAAGAAATACACTGTAAAATTAGGATGTATCAGAAAACATATATTGCACTGTTCTGAAGTATATCATTTAAATCTCTCCTAATCTCAGTGTCCTCATCCATCAACTGAGACCAGCATTTTCCACCTCAAAGAATTGTTATCAAGAGTAAAGTGAAAAACATTTTTTTTATTAAAAAAAAGGGGGGGTAAGTCTACCCTGAGGTCCTGCTACATTCTTTGTGAATTATTCATCAGTAGTACAGGCACTGAAAACAAACCAAAAAAGTCTCCTGAATTCATATCTGTTCATGGGCTATTGAAGTTCATGCCACATCAAGTTGAAATTTGACTGATTTAAAAAATGTATTTTGGCATGGTTTGTGCATTCTATATCAAAACAAGATAAAGCAATATCTAGGTAAAACAGCCTTTTTCATTGTGATTCGGTTTTGGCATTTGGTCAGGTAGTATTAACTTTCTAAAAAGCAGCTATAATTCAAAAATCATCTAATGACAATCCATTGTACTTCTTCTTCCAACTCACAGTGAGTCATTTATCATCATGATGAACAGTTCCTGGTACTTTCAAGGAACTATAATGCTTGTCTGATCCTTCATTCAGAATTTGAGTTCATTTCCACCAACTAATTCCACTAAATGTCACTGAATAAAAGGAAACATTATGTCCAACTATTGCATGAAAAGCAAGAAAAATGATAAATGTTTCCTTAGCGACAGATTTGAAAGGAACAGAACATGCTGAGATGTGAACCAGAATAAAGGTGGTGGACAGAGCACATTGGGATGTCCCATTCTTTTCCTCTAAAGGCAAATTAGGTAAAGCGCGAATGCCTAATAGGTAGTCAGGACACTCTTCTCTTAACCAGTGGGTTCAAGAACGTGTGGAGGGAGTAGGCACAGAGTGATAAAAGACTGCAGGCATGCACACACGCACGCACACACACACACACACACCCCTTATCATATTCATATTTGCACCAATAAAACTCTCAGAAAATAAGTACCAAATGATACCTTAACAGGAAGAGACCATCAAAGGGGAGCAGTTAGAATCTTGCCCACGTTCTCTTGATTGTTGACGTTTTAGCAGTGTGGGAACAAAATTTACACAAGTATCATCTAGTTAGCACCAACTGCAGACCACCTTTCCTCTCTACTTGAAGAACCCATTTTTCCCCCTCAGCATTGACTTATTAAGATCTTACCAAGTCAAAACTAGAGCACTGGGCCATTTTGGGATGGTTTTGCCCACGGCATACCCAGTCGTAGCTCATATAGGTCCCTAGTAAAGAGACGAGATGAGGATGGACTGTAGGATGTATGGACTGTATGGATGTGCTATAGGCCAGCTTAGAGCAAATGATAGTTTAACTCAGTTTGCATTTTTCTATAACTATTACATATCATATATGCAGACATATAGCATAACAAAGGGAAATGTCCCCAAATGGAAAACCTCAGTTCCAATAAATAATGGTGAAAAAAATAAAGAAAAAATATTTGTGAGATCTAAAAAGCTTTTATAAAAAAATAACAATCTTTTTAATGAGGTTTAAAATAAGGGTGGAAACGTCATAATAAACTGCAATAACTCAACCTACTCAGGGTTAATCTAAGATAAAGCATTTTAAAGCCCCTGTATTGTTTGTAGGTATGAGTAGGTTAAATTATTGGTTGATTCATAGTTTGCTATATTAAATATAAACATATTAAACAAACATTACAATTTCAAGGGTAAACACTAATTGTATAGTTATTTACCTTTCCACCAGACATAACTTCCTTTCCTCCACTACCTCTCTCTTAAAATCAGTGCAGTGTCAAATATGCTCATCTTTGCCAATAATTGGGGTCTCCTTATAGCAAGATTTCTTTTGATGAATATCATCATTAGTACGCTCAAGAACCAACTATATATATATATTTTTCTCTTTTAGGCAACTTACACAATTTTTACTGGGATATAACATTTTCTCTTACTGATTTATAAGAACTCTTTCCTACAAATGAGGCCATAAAATAAGAAAGAGTAATAAAATTCAGTAAACAAGGAATTTACCTTAGAAGAAAGCAAGAGGAAATTCCCAGAAAGGTAAAAGAAAAGCCCAGGGAAGTCTTTCTGCAGCTAGCCTATTGCAGAGAATGTCAAGGGCAATGGGGAGAATGTTGGGAG
This sequence comes from Bison bison bison, assembly GCF_000754665.1. NCBI lineage: Eukaryota > Metazoa > Chordata > Mammalia > Artiodactyla > Bovidae > Bison > Bison bison. The sequence continues at coordinate 714,521 of NW_011494945.1, read as the reverse complement.
GAAAGCAAACAGACCTGGCAGATCATCTAGTGTGTTTGGTCCCAGTGAGAAATCCCTCCAGACAGCTTGCAGATCAATCAGAAATAGTTTCAACAAAACTTAAAAAACTGAAAAAATCAAGGCCCTTTTCTTCTCCAAGAGAAGAAAAAGTTGTATAAGAAACAATATAATGATATAATGATTGAACTAAAATTTAACAATAGAAATGAACATAGATTTAATAAAAATGTGAAATAAACATTAAGATGACAAAATGGAAGTATTTGTATGTGCATGTGTGCCTGCTAAGTTGCCTCAGTTGTGTCTGATTCTTTGCAATGCTGTGGACAGTAGCCTGCTGGGCTCCTTGGTCCACATGATTCTCTAGGCAAGAATACTGGAGCTATTTCCTCCTCCAGGGGATCTTCCTCACCCAGGGCTCAAACCTGCATCTCTTACAAATCCTGCATTGCTGGGAGGGTTTTACCACTACCACCACCATTATTTATAGTAAATATATAGATATATTTCTCTCAATATTGAAATAATTTCATCTCTCTTCAGCATACATATTAACACAAAGTTCAATTTTTTTTTTCTCCTGTTTCAGCAAGATAATTCTTGCTCCGTTCATAGAATAACAAATGATGTAAAGACAGGAACATGTTTAAAAGCTCTGGTAAAGTTACTGCCTCAGCCCAGTGTCTTGGTGTATTTGAAGAACAACAAATGAAGAATGCAATCAAGTGAGCTATTTGGATACAATCTGTAAAAGTCAACTTGAGTTCATGACCCGATATAAAAATGTAGATTTAGCAATTCTTATAAATTTCACCATGCAGGAAATGGGAAGTTATCTGAGTTGTCTGTATTCAATGAGCATGTTGTTGCTGTTGCTATTGCTGTTGCTAAGTCGCTTCAGTCATGTCCAACTCTTTGCGACCCCATAGACGGCAGCCCACCAGGTTCCACCATCCCTGGGATTCTCCAGGCAAGAACACAGGAGTGGGTTGCCGTTTCTGTCTCCAATGCGTAGAAGTGAAAAGTGAAAGTGAAGACACTCAGTTGTGTCTGACTCTTAGCAACTCCATGGACTGCATCCTACCAGGCTCCTCCATCCATGGGATTTTTCAGGCAAGAGTACTGGAGTGGGTTGCCATTGCCTTCTCCATCAATGAGCATATGTAGGAAAAATTATTGACTTTTAAAATATATATTTGTCGATTCAGACCAAAAAACCTAAACATTCAACTGTGATATTACTTACTACTATCTGAGACTACATGGCACGAAAAGATGATATCTGATTCCCTGAGTAAGCAGGAAAGAGTAGACTGTACAATGACATCAGTTTTCCAAACTTAATAGTTCTCTACATGTCTCCTTTTTCTCACATAAGTACAGGGCTGGATTTCAACTCAGATTGTTCTCTTACTGTGAAACACTTTTAGTTTCTTTTCAAGACAAATGAAAGGGAATGTGAACTCAGATTTTAGGACAAAGATTCCATTTTATAACAACTATTCATTGCAGGCCCAGCAATTGACCTACAACTGTTTATTGGTATGGATAGTGGCTATAAAAGTCCTCAAGATGAACAGATGTTCTGTGAAAGGAAATTTCTAATTTGAACATTGACTCTTAATTAGAACTGAATTGTTCAGACATTGCCACTGGTATCTGGATTCTGACTTTATTGGATCCCTCACGGATGAAGGACACTTGGAGTAGGAAATGGCAACCCACTCCAGCAACCCACTTTCATGGAGAATTCCATGGACAGAGGAGCCTGGCAGGCTAGTCCATCAAGTCACAAAGAGACATGACTGAGTACGTATGCATGGGTGGAAGGGTGAACTGGAGACGACTTCTCATATGTGCAAAACATATAGAGCCACCCAAACACTGGGAAAGGAAGTTGTTACAGATGAGAATTATACAGATGATGATAGATGAAAAACAGGTCTAGAAAAATAAAGGGACTTTACCAGGGTTACACTATAAGCTATCTTCACCTGACTCAGATAAATTTTAAACTAATCAGTTGAGTCCTGTGGTAGTCATTTCCTATTAGAAGTATGTACATTCTAAGCAGCGGTTCTTGACCCTGGCAGCACACTAGAATCATATGGATCATAGTGAGACCCTGACCCCACCTAGTCCAGTCAGAATCTCTTGGGTAAAGCCCTGGGAGCTATATATTTTTCAACTCCCCAGGTAAGTCCTAGGTATATTCATGTTGAGAATGATGATTCAGAAAAATGTTTAATTAAGATATTTTGAATAGCATTTATTAAGACAAGCCAGGGTATTAAATTCTCACAGATTAGGTAAAGGTTTGAACTTGAATTAAGTTTATATTTTCACATTTAGTATTACTCACATTTTACCAATAACAAATTAACTTATATATGCAAAACTTAACCTTCATAAAGCAGGGAAAGGATTCTGAACTGTGAGAAGCTCCTTCCTAGCCTATCTTTATCAGTCAGGATGGAATAAATTTTGTTAAAGTAACTAATAATCCAACATTCCAAGGGCTAAAACAAAACCACTGATATCCTGCTCAGGCTACATGTTTATCATTGGCTGGCAAGAGGGGGTTGACAGAAAATTCAGACATAAGCTTTGGTGATCACAAAGGCTGAGAGAAGAGCGTGGCTGTATAGTGACTCTTAAGTTATATTCAGAAACTGAACCACATATCAATTCTCCTTATGTCTACTTGGTCTAAGTGAGTTACATGGGTGCAAGTGGTTTCAAGCACATGAAAGACTGAAGTCCTCTATCGCATTTAGAACAAGAGAACTGACATTTATAAACAGTTCTGAGCACTACTTCACTATTCTAACTAATCCCATATCCCCCAGCAGGTAGCTAACAGAAATGCAGAGGATAGTCACCAAAAACAGTGCTCACTCACATCAGCTAAACACCTAATAAGCACAAGGTATTGAGGACAAAAATGTATGGAAGCCGTGGAGATATCAAACACAACAGAAAGTATGTGCAAGCCTTTGGCACACCGTACACCAGGCTTCCTAGTGGCTGATACGCAGGTAAAGAATCCACCTGCAATGTAGAAGACCTGGGTTCAATTGCTGGGTTGAGAGGATGCCCTGGAGAAGGGAATGGCAACCCACTTCAGTATTCTTGCCCGGAGGTTTCCATGGGTAGAGGAAAGAGTTGAACATGACTGAGCGACCAACACTTCAATTTTCACACAGCAAAAATGAAGATGGAGTGGTAGTCAGGGGCTGTCATCACAGCTATCATATATTGAGCATATACCAGGTACCAGAAATTTCTTAAGTAATGTCTATGTTTTATTTATTCTTACAATGATGCTATGAGGTATGCACTGTTGTTCTTTTTTTTTTTTTTTTTTTTAGGTAATGAGATTGAAGCATTGAGAGAGAAAACAACTTCTCCAGGTCGTGACCTCACAAGTAGCAGAGGTAGGATTTGAACCTACATTGTCTGGATCCGAATCTTAATGTTTAACCATACAGTGTGGGGTTAAGAAGGTAGGATTTTAGATCTGGAAGTAGCCTAAGAATTACTCAATTCAAGATTTTCATACAACAGGTAACACTATTAGGCAGTAGCTAAGCTGGAGCTTCCCTGGTGGCTCAGAGGGTAAAACATCTGCTTGCAATGTGGGAGACCTGGGTTTGATCCCTGGGTCAGGAAGATCCCCTGGAGAAGGAAATGGAAACCCACTCCAGTACTCTTGCCTGGAAAATCCCATAGACAGAGAAGCCTAGTAGGCTACAGTCCATGGGGTCACAAAGAGCCGGATGTGACTGAGCGACTTCACTTTACCTTTAACTTTTAACCTTTAAGCTGGAACTAGACCCTGTGAAATGAAATATTTCTGGCCGTATAGGTGGGCAAAAAAGTCACAATTATCAATGATTTCTACCCTCCTAATGTGAATGCCACCAGGGAAGTTAGTGGCATTCACATTAGGAGGGGGTGGCAGCAAGAATACTGGAGTGGGTTGCCATTACCTTCTCCAGAAGATCTTCCCAACCCAGGGTTGAAGTCAGGTCTCCTGCATTGTAGGCAGACTCTTTACCTTCTGAGCCACCAGGGAAGTAGAATGGATGTGAGAGTTGGACTGTAAAGAGGGCTGAGCGCCGAAGAATTGATGCTTTTGAACTGTGGTGTTGGAGAAGACTCTTGAGAGTCCCTTGGACTGCAAGAAGATCCAACCAGTCCATTCTAAAGGAGATCAGTCCTGGGTGTTCTTTGGAAGGAATGATGCTGAAGCTGAAACTCCAGTACTTTGGCTACCTCATGCGAAGAGTTGACTCATTGGAAAAGACTCTGATGCTGGGAGGGATTGGGGGCAGGAGGAGAAGGGGACGACAGAAGATGAGATGGCTGGATGGCATCACTGACTTGATGGACATGAGTTTGAGTGAATTCCTGGAGTTGGTGATGGACAGGGAGGCCTGGCGTGCTGCGATTCATGGGGTCGCAAAGAGTCGGACACGACTGACAACTGAACTGAACTGAATGTGAATGCGGGAGACCTGCGTTTGATCTCTTGGGTTGGGAAGATCCCCTAGAGAAGGGCATGGCAATCCACTCCATTATTCTTGCCTGGGGAATCCCCATGGACAGAGGTGCCTGGCAGGCTACAGTCCATGGGGTTACAAAGAGTCAGGACACAACTGAGCGACTAAACACACAGCACACACAATGTGAATGAGGGTTCCCAAATGAGAACACAATGCCTGTGATCCAGCAGGTGACTCCACCCCTCCAGATTGCTGAGGAGCTTAGGCGGGGGGATGCAAGGAGCTGCCATCTGCCATACCTGCCTCCACTGAGGGTGACAGGAAACAGGATTGATTCTAGATAGCTTAGATGCATATGAAAGGAATTAATTCAGTGAGCCCAGAGGCTTGCATCTTCCCATATACAGAAGAATGCTAATTTCCTTAGCTTAATATCTGGTTTTCCTTAATCTGCTGTTGTGATAGCCACATGGTGGAGTCTGACACTGTGTAGACCCCAGGATCCTCAGTCCATGAACTTCTCCAGCAAGAATACTGGTGTGGGTTGCCATGCCCTTCTCCAGGGGATCTTCTCAACCCAGGGATCAAATCTGGGTTTCCTGCATTGCAGGCAGATTCCTTAATGTCTGAGCAACCAACGAAACCCGTTTTCCTTACTGCTTAACAGTAATCTTTGATATTCAGACTGCCTGTCCCCTATTGTTACAAAGTGGTACAGAGCCTGACTCCCTCTCCTGCCTTCTCAAAGTACTTTTCTCAGGGGTACTCAGATGTTGCCTGCTGGGCTTAACATGCCCACCAAATAAAATAACTCTCCGTTTACAGGTTGTGACTAATATGCTTTAGTCAACAGCCCAAAGTCAACTGACAACTACTCCAGGGTTTTTCCACTGCACAGTTAGTCCCTTTACTGGTGACATATTTTAACTTTTTGAAGCTATTATGGAACAATTGCCTTAGCAGAAGGTGATGAGAGCCAGTTCCAGTGCACATCGTTCAAGGTATACTCTATATGTGGGCACCTGGTTAAATGTGTAAACTGAGGGAGAACCCAACCGGTGTTCTGCTTCCCAAGATCTGTCACCTAGGTTACTGAAGTTAGTGGAAAGGATGTCTTTTCTTAATTCTAGGAAAGCAGGGTTTCTCAACCTCAGTGCCATTGACATCTCTAGCCAGAATGTTCTTTGTTGTGGAGGGCTATCCTACACAATACAAACATCCTTAGTCGCTATCTACTAGCTGTTAGCAACATCCCCTCATCCCCAGTTATGATAGAACACTATCTCTAGACATTGCCAAATGTCCCTGAGGTATGTGTGTATGGGTTGCGGGGCGGGGATGGTATAATTGCCCTGGGTTGAAAACCACTGCTAATAGAGGCTTGATCTGCTAAGCTGTATACCCCAGGGGCACTCTCTCTCCCCGCAGAGCTGGTACTTTTTTTTTTTATATTCCCTGAATACAAGATTTCTGTAAGAGCTGGCAAACAAATTATCTCTTTTTAAAATTTATGTTGGCTGCTTCTCAACCAGACTTGCAGCAGCAGCACTAACATTTATTTCCTGAAATAAAAATACACATCTGGAAAATTAAATAAATTCAAAGAGAACCTTCTCTTGGTCTTAATGATGAATATTATTCTTGATAAACACTATAAGATTTACAGGATGGAATCTCTTATGAATGTTAGCAAGAACATTCTCTACAGCTGTGATTGCAACATTGAAGTGCTGAAAAACAACTGACATTTCCCATCAATAAGGACGTGGTTAGGTAAAATGCAGTGCATTGTTACTATGTAAAAAGAAATACCCATTTAAAAAGGAACATGGACACATACTGCCATCGATAGAATGTGAACTGAAGAGGCAAGTTACAGAACAATATATATAATATGATCCAATTTATGTTTAAAGTATACATTATGTTTGTGCTCATGGAAATGTAGAGGAAACTGTTTGTGAAGGGAAGTGAGATCGAGAGAGAATCAGTGTGTGTGTGTGTGTGTGTGTGTGTGTGTGTGGTGTTGACACACCATACTGCTTTGTTTTTGTATTTAACAGCAACAAAATTTCACAAAACATGTTAAGCAACATCTTTATGTGCCAGAAGGCACAGTTTTACAGGTGACTTAGAAAGGAAGGCCCTATTTAGTTTCATGAAATTATTAAAATTTAATAAGACATAAGCTTTAATTTCTCTATCCCATGAAGGAAACGGACAGTCAGTCATTGTAATTAACCAAAGAATATTTTCAAAAGTTATTGTTTTCAGAAGATGGTTTATTGCAGAATGGTGTTTTAGCTTTCTTTTGCTTAAAAAAATGCATTTTTCTTACCAAAATTATGAGAATGTGGGAATTTTATTGTATTTTATTTCAATTCCACATATTTTTAAAATATTTTGAGAGATATAAGGTCAGTTTCTAACTGAAGATAGAATTGACCAGCATAGCATAATAGTGTATGTAGTCTTCAATACTAGGCAAAGAAGATTTCAATTGAGCTTAAAAATATGATCAAAACTACATATTAAACAAAATGAACACATATATTGTTTATTTTTAGTGAATTATAATTGCCTAGGAGATAGGCATTGATAAACTAAAATTTTTATTTTAGCTCTATCATCAGGCATTATTTTTGCAGAATTTCAAAAACATGGTAATTAGGACCACAATGCTTAGACAAATGAGTGTTTTTAAAATACTAAAGTAGTTTTAATAGTAAGGTTTATTCAAGATTCAATTTTTTAAAACAGGGGAATGCTTCTTTTCTTTGGATGCATTATTTACTCTTCAACAAAAACAGCGAATCATTTTCTATTCCGACACCTTTACACTGGATGGACACAAAATGGTTATTCATCTGAGCTTTCTCTGTATTTGGTAATCAGTTGAGTCATCTGATTTCTCCCTATTCATGGAAAGCTGTGGAAGGACCACTTGTTGAGACTGTATCATGTTCTCTATCCCCTTTCTCTCTTTCTGGTTCCGTCTTGTTAGCTTTATTAGCCTTGAAAATGTAATACTATAGCTATGGGTGTGTTTGTCTTCCTGGATAACTGAAGCATTCAACTGGGAAAACAAAGTTCACACATTCTTTTTCTACTTCAATTAACAACTGTGTTATACACTGACAGATAACTAATGAAAAATAAGGGGTTATGAAAACATAATGGCTTAACCGAATGGGTTGCAATTAAAAGCTTATCAATGCCCACTTTCATCATTCTGTGGTGCTCTGAAACCTCTAGAATATAATTAATATTTCATACAATTCACAGCTTCTAAATGAATTTTTGCATTACATCAATGGGTAAAAATTAATTAAAAATCAATGACAGACTGCAAAGGAATGTCTTGTTTACACAAAGATTATTGTCCAACTCAACTTTAGAAAAATAATTACCTGCTGCACACTAGGGAGAATTTTACATTGTTATAGAGACCTTCACATGAATGACTTTTTGAGTGAATTATTGTTAAACAACTGTTGAAGAGTTGAAAATCCTTGTCCTACATGGTATAGCAATTAGGAGAGTTAATGGATATTCTGCTTAGAATTCTGAGAGGAATACAGTTTATATGGTTTTACTGCTGCAATGAAGAATGTGTTGCAGTTTTGCTGTAATAGCTCAGCATAGTGTTATCACTCTATTTGTTAAATAACATTTTTTCTCTACAGAGAAGCAAAGAACTGTTGTAATTATTTATTGCTTCTAAACCTTTTAATTACTCAATATCTGATTTTTCTTTTAAAGTATTGCCTTTTTAAGGTGGAACTGTTCTAATGATAGGCAAATACAACCTATTCAAATATAACCTGTTACTAGTGCCATCCAGGAAGCCCCAAGATCAGTGTTTAAGAAAATACCGATATTAGTTTCCAATTTTAAGGTTCCTACTAGAGACATCAGCCATAGGATATTAAGTTCAAATTTATAGGCTGCCGAATTGTATGTCATTTCCCCAAGTATGCGTCAAAGACCCAAACTAAATTGAGTATGGCAAGGAGTCGATAGATATAAATAAATATTAATAGATAGATGATATTAATTACATAACTAGAATGCTGAAAGATAGATTATAGACTCTTCCCACTTTCTTCAAGACAGCATCCTTGATCTAAGAAGCAAAATTAAAGATGCAATCTTACCAAAAAAAAAACAACACAAGTTTATAACTGCATGACTGTATAACTTCTCTTCCTGCTATATCTGGAGAAATAAAATTAATTAAGCTCTGTATCATTGACATATCTATGTAAAAGAATACACTATACTGTAGTTAATTCTTCAGTACTGCTAATCTTTTAATCTAGTTCAAAGCATTTGGCAATTGAATATTTCTGTTTGAATTTATGAACTTAGTGTCCTATGGCTAATAAAAACAGTATCTGTATTTTCTTAAACATTGATCTTTGAAGTAGTTGGGTGTAAATCTGATTCCCATGTGAATTTGAGGTATTCCATTTCAAGAATTTACAAAATCTCAAAACTATACTTACTCTTGTTTGAACACTATTATGAGACCCTCTAAGACTTCACCTTTGAACTTGTAGGATACTGTGCTCCATGTGCGTCTCGCAAATGACTCTCAAAGTTGTAGTCAGAATTAATAAAGTTTGTCCCCTGAGCCTTGGCATATGTGGAAATATTAATACAAGTAGAGCATTCATGGCACCTTTCAGGCTCTGTCTAGATGCTCTGTGGCAGGAGTATTAGAAAATAATTCTCGCCTTGAGTCCAACCAATCAGCCACAACTAATTTACATGACAGTATAATTACAGGCATCCATAAGTATTAGTTGTTTCAATTACAACCCCATGTAGATACACTAAGGCTGACTAGTTTGATAAAAACATACAGAGGAAAACATTGCAAAACTTCTGCCTGTAAACAGGAAGACAGTTTCACTCACTTAACTTCCCACTTGGCTTTTTGCTTTGTATCAAATTCTCACACCTAATTTATAATTTTGTCATAGATTATAAAATCAAATTCTTCACTAAGACCAAGTGAAATTGTAGCCAGCATTTGTCTTGATCTACATGGCTTGTCACTCCATCATTGGCGATTAATTTAAATTTATCTGATTCACTGTGTTCTCTAAAACGTCATGCAGATTTTTAACCAGGAACCCACTTGTCTTCAAGATGTTAGTAAGTGGATTTCTCTAATCCATAGCTATCACTTTTTCTTATTTAAATGGTAAATAAATAAAATGCATAAGCCTCTCTCTCTCTCATTCTCTCCTTCTGTCTCTCTCAATATAGGACATTAAGTGATAATGAATAAAGAATGTGGCTAAATCCATGTATCGGCATAGATTTAACTGTGAAATACATTAAAATCTTATTTCCCTTTCTTAGTTACCCTAGAAAAATCCTCATTAGGCCAACAAGCTTTTTGGTCACGACTGAGTGGATCTGATCTGATCTGATCATCAAAAGTTGATTACTTACTGAGTGTTTACTATGTGCTAAATACTTTTAAGCTCTCCTGATTATATATAAGAAGGTTATTAAAGCTTTTATGAAGGAAATGACAATCTAAATAGGAAACCACTATAGATACCTTCTGTTTTCCAGAAAAGGAGTTCTCCCAACCTTATGTTAATCTTATCCTTTTTCATTTTTATGTCATACGGTATCAACAGAACTAGCCTCCCCAGAGGCATCAGGCCCTGGCTGGGGTATGGGAAAGCACAGCCTTTTTGCTTTATTTAAAACTGTAAGGACACCGCCATGTCTTCTAACTTTAGGTACCGTAGCCACAGACCTGAAAGAGTCCTATTGTCTTCTCTTTGGCTCTTGTTAACAGTGGTTCTATATCTTTGGTGTTTCTGAGAGATTTCACTTTAAGGTACTCATATTTTTTATTGATTGAGTTCTTATTCTTTGATACAGAGGTTTTCAAACTTTAGCAAATATATACATCCCTGAAGAGCTTTTGTTCAAAACAATGACTGACAGTCTCTACCCAGAAAGATTCAACTGTGACCTGAAGGAACAGGAATCTGCATTTTAAACTAATATTGATAAAATGTTACAGAAAAAGTAGAATGGACTTTTTGGCCAAACCAGTGTTTCTTGTGATTCTTATGTAGGTGTCTTTCAGATCATGCTTAGAGACATACAGCTTTGGAACCTTTGATACAGAATTTTTAATCTGATATTTCCAATTTGAGGAGCCATTGTTGACTGCTTCTCTATCCATGACTTTATCATGTCCCACCTCAAATCCTATTACCTGTTTGGGCAACTACCCGCATTCATACCATAAGAATAAAAATGACACTTAGACTGAAAAAACTAAGGATGCCCAGTACCCAGTGCTCTGAGGGAGATGGTCTGGGACAAGCCCCTAGGGATGGATTCAATGGTGGGTTGGAGGGAGACAATGCAGACATTCAGACAGAGCCCATTGGACCAGCAGGTGAATAAAACAGTTTTCACAGCAGTGGTCAGCACCTGTCTGTCAAAAACACTCCTCAGAGTGATATTCCACACCTTATCCTTCTGTCTTGTTCTTCTTATCATGTATAGAATTGTTTATCATTAATCTGTACCCACCAACTCCTCCCAAACAGGGTAAGCTTTAATGGAACCTTAACTTATTCATTGCTATATCCTCAAATGCTTAGAAATTTACATAGAATATAATATTTGATTAGCAAAATAGTTGAATGGATTTATATTAATAAGTAGTAAGGATTCTAAATGCTGACCAAAATAACAGATTTTTAGTGTTATAATGAATGTTATAATCACCTTATTACAACTAGCAACTAGACTACAACTAGTAGCCACTTACTACAACTACTCACTAGAGATGATTTAGAAGTTGAATCATTTCTCACCAATGTTTTTCTATTGTCATTTCTCTAAGCATATGAACCTGTTACTTGCTGATGAAACATTTAATGTGTGGAATTTCTGAGTATAGATAGATCTTTCTTCTCGTTAGTAATTCTCTATCTTCTGGTACATGGTACAATTTGGCCCTAGTTCAGCCTCTTAGATCAACACTCCTCGCATGTCTCTCTATAGCATCTGTTTACATCTTGGAAGCTGACTATTAAGTTCTATCATCCCTTACCTTCAAAACTAAACCTCCCAATTATTTTAATCATTCTATATAAAATGTGGTTAACATTTTGAAATCACCCTTATGACTTGCTTCTAGAACTGCTCAATTGTTGATATTTATATAAATTTCAGGCATCCAGAATTTGACTCAGTGATCCAGGTATGGTCTGAGAATTGCTCTGAGTAAAATGGGATTCTCACTCCCTACTTCAGACAGCCTGCTTATGTTAATACAGCTTACATTTGCATTAGTTTCATTTGCTTACTTTTTCTCCATCAAAATCATAACATAGAATTGTATTTAGCTAATTGTTAATTAAAATTAAATTTTTACCCCCTCTTTTAGATTATAAACCTTTTAAAGCATTTGTGAGATAACATTATATATAGATATATTTAAAATATGTAGGTCTTTGCCTGTAAGAGCAATCAAAAGAAATTTAAGGAAGCCTAGCATGCTGCAGTCCATGGGGTCTCAAAGAGTTGGATACAACTGAGAGATTGAAAATAATCTAAGGGCTATTCAAGCCATCCATTTCTTCAGATATTCCAAAGATTATCCCCAGATGAATTGTGATTATCAGTAAACTTATATTCGTGGATTTCTTATCCTGAATTTTTTTAAATGCAGTTACATTGTCTCATACAAGGAACTCTGTATATAACTCATAGATACATTTTTTAAGACATTATTGAGAATATTATCTATTGTGTTGCACAGCCCCTTCTTTTAGATGTGACTTGAATTTATTTGGAAGGGGAGTGCTTGATTCTTAGAATAGTTATTCTGCTTATTAATTATCTTCAGCTTGCCTTATAATAGAGTTCTGTCATTGTAGAACTGATTATATTTCCATTTTCCCATTGGCTGTTAGAAGGTGTATTACCAAATTTATAGTCCAATTTTAATAAATAAAGGCAATTTCATCACATGCATTTGTACTGCTGGTCTAATTCCTGGTGCAATTTCCTGTCCTTATCTTTTTTCTTCAATTCCACCCTATTATTAGAGCAAACTGCCTCTGGAACCCCATGTCTCATCACCTAACCCATCTCTGATTTCAGCTGGAGCTTCAGTAGACACTTGATAAGAAATTTAGGATCTCCTGGTGTCACACATCTTTCTTCCTGCTGCCCTGAGGTCTTTCTGAGGACTAGAGATTAATTTGAAAGTAGATATGATTGACCTAAGTCAGTTGAATCAAAGTGAATTTTTGGATTTTGATGGGAAGGCTGGGATCAAGATACTCCCTCTTCTCTGCTGGATACAAAGCATGGAAGATTAGAGCTCCTGGAGGTTCTCTTTGATCTCTAGGGGAGTCAGGATTAGTACGAAGCCAATAATACAAAAGAATAATATAATGAGACAAAAAAATAATGATCTTCGTGACTCTCCTGAGATACTATATTTCTCCCGTATAAATAAGTATCTACACTTTCATATTTTCTATGTAGCTTATCCTGTTGGAATTGGATTTTCTGACATTTTTATGAAAAAATTATCTTAATTGTCCCCTTTAAAACTAGGTATTATCATTGTCATAATGGAGACAGAAATTGAGCAAATATGATAAAATTATGAGAATTCTGTAAAGGTAATAAACACAATGAGTGTAACACAGTGTTTAGCACAGACTAATTCCTCAATAAATATTAAATGTATCAATTAGTATTGCTTGCTAAGTCACTTCAGTCGTGTCCGACTCTGTGCAACCCCATAGACGGCAGCCCCCCAGGCTCCCCCGTCCCTGGGATTCTCCAGGCAAGAACACTGGAGGGGGTTGCCATTTCCTCCTCCAATGCATGAAAGTGAAAAGTAAAGTGAAGTCGTTCAGTCATGTCCGACTCTTTGCGACCCCATGGACGGCAGCCTACCAGGCTCCTCCGCCCATGGGATTTTCCAGGCAAGAGTACTGGAGTGGGGTGCCATCGCCTTCTCCTCAATTAGTATAAAAGAGTCCCATTACTTGAAACACCATATAAGATTCATAATTTTCAAACTGACCTCTATCCAGACCTTTTTCCCAAATTGCTGACATACATATTTAACTGTCTATCATATATTCTTCCTCAGAAAAACAAAACTAAGATTTTAAATTTATATAGTCGAGAACTATTCTAATTACTTCACCCACTAAGTTTCTCTGACCTTTATAATTATCCAGTTCAGTAAACGGCCGTAGTATAGATCCATGTGACAATGACAAAACTTAGGATCATCATTTCCTCCATATATATCTTCATTCAAGTCCAATTTCTCAGCCAAGTTTTCACATTTCCATAGATGAAATCTACCTCAATACTCACTTCTATATATCTTTTTAGACATCTTCTTACTCCATAAGTTACCAGAAATTTTTGCCCAGACTATGGAAATAGCTATCTGCCTACTTAGTCTTTTTAAGCAGTTGAAGGAATCTCTTTAAGAACATGACTTCATGATACAAACCTACTTAAAAAGCCATCAATAGTTTCCCAAAACTGATGTAGAATTCAACCAGAAGCAGAGATTGCAGAGACTTCTCTACAAGCCAAGAATCACCAAAGATTGCCAGTAACCACTAACAGAGACAGCTTTAACATTTCCCTCAGCTTAGCTAAACTTTAGACAAGTTTCTTCCTGACTCTAAGCCCTGGACCTCTCTTTTTTTGAGCATTTACTTTAGTCTCAGTCTCTATGGAAGAGTAGGAGCCCATCTTTGATATGCCAGTTAACAATCACAGATAGTCAGTCTCATGATATTGACCAACCTCTTAACCCAGTATACTCAAGTATAGCTCCACTAGGTCACCCCAGCAGAGAAGCAATGGCACCCCACTCCAATACTCTTGCCTAGAAAATCCCATGAACAGAGGAGCCTGGTAGGCTGCAGTCCATGGGGTCGCGAAGAGTCAGACACGACTGAGCGACTTCACTTTCACTTTTCACTTTCATGCGTTGGAGAAGGAAATGGCAACCCACTCCTGTGTTCTTGCCTGGAGAATCCCAGGGACGGCAGAGCCTGGTGGGCTGCTGTCTATGGGGTCACACAGAGTCAAATACAACTGAAGCGACTTAGCAGCAGCAGCAGCAGCAGCTCACCCCAGGGCTTAAAAGCTAGTCTGCCTTTTGTCTCAGCAAAATTACAATCATTTTTTTTTTTTGGCTCATTCACTCATTCATTCAACCATTTTCCATTGATGAATGGCAGGTGCTATGCTGGGTACTAGGGATAGTTAGAAAAATAGACATAAAATGAAACATAATAGTTGCTATAAAAATACAGGCAGGAGACTTAGTGGTGACCCACTACTAAGGTTATCCCTATAATAATGTTACTGTTACTAATTTGGGAGAGAAGAGGTAGGCTCACAGCCAGTACTCAGGAACTCAACAGAGTTACATTCATTCTATCACTTCTATTGAAATAGTCCTGACTTCTATTGCAAGTCTTGAAAAAGTCTTCTTACCTAGTCAACTGTCCAGTGTGTGCATGAAAATATCAGTAAACACAGAATGAAACCATCAAGCCATTACATCCGTCCCCATTGCATCCGTGCATCCTTAGGGAACTCAGGATGGGAAAGCACAGGATACTGGCCCCAGATGGCTAAGGTCCATATCAAAAGAATGCTTTCAGTAAGCTCAAACTCTTGCATCTTTCCATACAGAGAAAAGTGCTAAATTAATTAACTTGAGATACCTGGTTTTCTTTAACTGACAGTAATCTTTTGAAGTCTGACAACCCGGCCTTTGTTGCAAAAACTCCTCTGTATCCTGTCTCCTCCTTTACCTCTTCAGAGCAGTTCCTCAGAGCTATCTGAGGGGCTGTGTCTCTGGCTTAAGTCCTCACCAAATAAAACATAACTCAACTTTTAGGCTGTGTGTTTTTTCTCTTTCATTCAACAGGTGCAATTTGTCTTTGATACCACCATAAAGGTAGGGAGGAAAGATCCTCACTTAGACTTTAGAGACAGCATGGCCCAGATGACACACTTGATTTCAGATTTCTAGCCTCCACAATTGTGAGATGCTAAACTTCTGTTTTTTAAGCCACTCAGTTTGTCATTCTGTTTTGTGGCAGACATAGGAAATAAATCCCTGGAGAAGGGAAAGACTACCCACTCCAGTATTCTGGCCTGGAGAATTTCTTCAACTGTATAGTCCATGGGGTCGCAAAGAGTTGGACACGACTGACTGATTTTCACTCACTAGGAAATAAATACAACATGTACATGTGTAGCCTTTTTCTAGTGATAAACTATTTTCTAAGTAGATTATAAGAAGACTTCACAATATATTATATATATATTTAATATTTATTTCCTTATTTACGTCTTTGTTGCAGCATGTGGGATCTAGTTTCCTGACCAAGGATTGAACCGGGGTGCCCTGCATTGGGAGTGCAGAGTCTCAGCCACTAGGCCACCAGAGAAGTCCTCACAATATCTTCGACTGATTAAGTAATTACTTCCTGTTTTCATCACCATCAAATATATATGACATTTGAAATCTCTGAGAATTTATATTAAGTAAATTGTATTTTTCCACTATCTAAAATGGCACTTAACTATAGATCAACAATTCAAAGGAAACATTTGAAGACTTAACCCTTTTTAATTAAAGTTTTAAAATAAGACTTTAATACCGACATGATATTGAGACGTTTAAGAAATGATTTACTACATGACTTATCCACATTACAACTATACTATAGTTTCTAAATTTTCTGTGATTGTTTGGTAAATCCCTTAGGAATAGCTTGATATTATATTATATTCAGATTATCCTTCTAACAAAACTTTTTAAAATGTTTCTTAAAGTTCACTGATGATTAAAGATAAATTTGAATTATTTGAACCCCCAAAGAAGGTCTGACTTATTCAGACCCCAAACCAAGGTTCTCAAGAAATATTGCATTTTAATATTTTTCTTTAAATTATTTATAGTCCATTCTGGAGTCACTGATGAGTTCTGTTGCACCCTGTTGTGAGCAATTTAGGAGACTATGGGAAAGTAGAAAACGGACCTATGCTCTCCACTGGGAAAGTGGTCATTTGGCCTCCAGTACATCATTGTTAGCCTTCCCTGGTGCCTCAGTGGTAAAGAATCTGCCTTCCACTGCAGGAGATGTGGGTCTGATCCCTGTGTCAGGAAGATCCCCTGGAGAAGGAAATGGCAACCCTCTCCAGTAGCCTTGCCTAGAAAATCCCATGGAGAGCGGAGCCTGGCGGGCTACAGCCCACGGGGTAACAAAAGAGTCAGGTACGATTTAACAACTAAACAACCACAACAGCATCATTGTTAACACTGACATGTTTCAAGCTTACAGTGGTCCATTGAACTCTAGTGCCTTCCTGTATCTCTGATACAGGTGGCGCTTTTGTTCTCTGCCTTCTCTTCTTCCAACTTCCCAAATTGTTCCATGGGGTATCATACAGTTCCTAAAAGTCCCATTGATAACATAATCAATCTCTTACCAATATCTCTGAATCACTTCTTTTTTTTTCTTAAAATGTACCCTGCTTTTCCTTCCTTTTCTGAAACATCTCAGCATTATATTTTTTAGTTACTCCACATTTTAAAATGCAAGAAATTAAGAAAGAAAAGTTTATATAAAATTCCCATTATGTCTTTGCCTTAAGGAAAATTTCCTTAAAATGTCCTAACAACCTTCTTAAAATGAGAGAAGAGAAAAAAATAAAGGAAATATCATAAATATTCCAATAATTATCCCATCTCAAAGTTTTAATGAAGAATGATAATATCCAACAACAAAATGTGGAAAAGAGAATATATGACAAGAGGCTGAGGAAAAAGAGAGCAATTTAAAAAAATTATTTATTTATTTGGGTCCCTGTTGGAGCACACAGACTCTCTCATTGTAGTCCACAGGCATAATTACTCTGCAGCATATGGGATCTTAATTCTCTGACCAGGGATCAAACCTGTGTTCCCTGCACTGCAAGGCAGATTCTTAACCACTAGACCACCAGGGAAGTCCTAAGACAGTGTTATAGAAAGAAGAGATAATCTTATACCTAAACCTCAAAATGTTCTCTATATGCTCAACACACATAGTGAATGTATTTAAATGATTAGGATGGATAGATGGTTTTAAAAGATAAAAGTAGGTTCCTGGATAGCTTAGAAACCAAATATATCATGCATAAATACACATTAGCACAACACACACATCTGTGCATCCCATTAAATATTCTTTTAAATATTTGGATAAGAGAGGGAATTGTAAGTAATTGATGAATAATGATGTGTTCTGTTGGAGCTTGTAGATCTGGCTGTTCTAATAAAAATTGGAGAAAATTCATCTTAAGCTAAATTTAATATATTTGCATTTTCACTTAAACAATGTTCCACCCCAATTTGACTACCTTAAAAATACTGTAAGAGGACAACAAAAATCTTTTCTAACCAACAACATATAGGGAAATAGAATATTATTCCATTTGGCCTTATTAAACTTGTCATATTATATTGACTAATTTTCTCTGACTTGATAAAGCATATAATCTAATTCTGCCAAAGCTTTATTATTATAATCACTATGATTAGATTTGTGGAAGTTAGTAATTCTTGAGCATAAAATTTAGAATGTAGGAAATAAGCTTGACCAGGTCAAGGGATTTACAACTCAGGAATTCTATTACTTTATAATGAGCAATTTGGTTTTATAGACAGAATATTAGATATGAAGAGAGTCAAGAGTCATACTTCTGTTATTTTAAACACTATAATCATTAAATCAATTGAAAATTAGATCATTGCTGACCTTATTCAAATTATAGTAATTCTTTGGGGACTGAAATTTTGACACAAATGCATGTAAATAATAACTATTACCTGGGTTTTTCATAATATGAACACATCAGACAGTGTCAGAAGTCTACTCCCAAATCTTTCTCTTCCTTTTAACTCCTTCTGCTGGATGTGGGTTTATCAAAATTAACCCAATCACTTAGTGAATCTCTGTGTAGACTAAGCATCATTCCATTTCACCAAGCTTACAACTCCTGGGCATAAATTTCTTTTGTTCCTCCCACTAAAGAAAGTTATCCCCTTTCCTCTTCACTCATCCACAATCTATTATTTTCTAGCACCCCTTGAAATGTCATTGTTAACAGGGTATGCTTCCAACTCTAATGTTTTTTGCATTGCATCCATACTGCACAAGAAATGCTCTGCTACTCCAGATAGTCCCTTGGCTCACTCTTTGACTGTATTCAGATGTCTACTCAAATGTTTTTGATCTTTCCTTACTTACAGTTTCAACCCCTCAACTCTCCTTCTGCCTTTACCCTTCTTTATTTTTCTTTATAGTACATTCTCATGCACACATATCAAAACTGACAAAGGAAGATACTCATCAACAGCAAAAACGAGACTAAAACCTTAAATATTTAATGAATGATTGAATGGATACTAGAAAATTCCTAACTGCACAGCACAATGTTGTTATTTATTAGTGTGTTTTAGTTGCTAATTTTTTCGTGTTATGTGTTGCAGTTAAACAGACTTTAAATGTATTATTAAATCATTTACTGAGGTGTTATTTTCTGGGTTAGTTAAAATATTTTCCACATAACACCATTAATTCATCTGGCAATATTTTCCTTTAAGGTGTAATTAATAATAAATATTGATTAAATCTATTAACTTTTTTTTAACTTAAACAGTGGAGGTCTTGTGAGCTCTGCTGCTGCTGCTGCTAAGTCGCTTCAGTCGTGTCCAACTCTGTGCGACCCCATAGACTGCAGCCCACCAGGCTTCCCCGTCCCTGGGATTCTCCAGGCAAGAACACTGGAGTGGGTTGCCATTTCCTTCTCCAGTGCATGAAAGTGAAAAGTGAAAGTGAAGTCGCTCAGTCGTGCCCGACTCTTAGCGACCCCATGGACTGCAGCCTACCAGGGTCCTCTGTCCATGGGATTTTCCAGGCAAGGTACTGGAGTGGGGTGCCATTGCCTTCTCCGCTTGTGAGCTCTAGACCAGTGAAAAATATATCCCTTGCCTACACTTAAATAAAAGTGATTTGAAGAAAACCCAAAATCGTGTTCAAATCAATCATATGCTTAAAATCTTAAAACAAGGGTGAAGGAGTTCAGAGAAAGCTAATACTAACATGATACATGGTTACATAATTACATAATACATAATAGGTGATTTTAGGAAACTTAGAGTGGTCTAAAAATCAAGATTTATATGAAACAATATTGCAAGCAGTGGAACCACAATCAGATAATTATTTTTTTTTACAGGCATTTTATTTCCTATTACTATGTACTTGTTTTTTAAACTTTCAATTTTTCTGGAAAATACATTTCCTTTGTTTTACTAAGTAACTTCTTGATTATATGTTTTCTACCAAAGCCATTTAAATAATTCTATTTATAAGACCTAATTACAATTCTTATTTTTCCATAAACAGTAAAATCAAACTCTAACAATTCCAAATAATAATTATAGCTCAAACAACTCAGGATTAGTCTAGTCATACAGAAGTTGAAACAAATTAATTGAGAATCAAGAAGAACAGTTTAGTTTCTTAAAGATCTCCAAATTAGAAAATAAGTGAACAACGTGGTATAAGAAGAAAAAAACAGGGTAAAACTCTCTGCATAACCTTCAGCATTTCTATAGACATTTTGAAAATAAAGGATGCTCTAATATATGCTCTTATAGCAAATATTCTTAGTAGCCCTGGTCTCTTTAAATTGCACTGATAGTTTTAATTTAAATTAAGCTCATTGTTATCAGTCCCTGCAGATGTGTGAAAAGTTTACTGTCTAAAGGCACCATAAAGTGAAACTGAATAATACTACAATAAAAATGAAGGCAGGTTAATTAAAATGAAACCCATGAATATTTGTCTATGAGAGACATCCCATTTCATTTTGTAAGTCAAATTCTCTTTCTCCCCTTCCCCATATTTCCAAATTTTAAAGCTTACAATTTGAAACTATGTTTTATAGTAAATTTGAGTAAAGAGTTCCCTTTCAAAACATACCAATGTGTGTGAGCTTTTAAAAAAAAAATCCACTTATCTTTTTTTTCTGTTTTAAGGCAGTGCATTTAAATCATTCCAAACAGTATATTATGAAAGCGAGCAATCAGGCAGCCAAGCTGAAAAGAGGAATGAATTTGCCTGAGAAATAAAAGGAGGAGTGCAGCTAAAAATGAAATATTTCATGTTATTTAAATTGCAAATGTAGTTATTTTTTTATCAATGTCTCCAATACCATTTTGGCAGCTTTGAATAAATGATGAAAGTAGCATCTTTTTCTTGCCACTGTTATCAACAATTTAGACAGCAATTAATTTCTTCTAGGTACATGAGGATTTTTTTCTTCAAAAATCTGGCAGCTATTTTTTTTAAGTGTTCAGGGTTTCTCTCCATCTACTTGGTGGTATATCTGATAATTTCATAAAAATTATGGGGGACAGGAAGAAAGCAAGATTAGTACCAGAAGAATAATGACTTTCTTAAAGAATTAATAAACATGTCATTTTCTACCATTTCCTTCATTTTATATTGAAAGTTTGCATTTGTATTCAGTATTTCAGCTTCTTGAAAAGAAGATTTATAAATATTGTAACTTTTGAAGTGCCTTCCAATATAAACTGTTACTAAATATTTCCACATTGCTTGTAATCCAGATCCCCCTCTATTTAGCCCTCTTAACTATGATAGGTGGGCTTCCTCGTGGCTCAGATGCTGAAGAATCTGCTTGCAATGCAGGAGACCCAGGTTTGATCCCTGGGTTGGGAAGATACCCTGGAGAAGGAAATGGCAACCCCTCCAGTATATTTCCCTGGTGGCTCAGACGGTAAAGCGTCTGTCTACAATGTGGAAGACCCAGGTTCGAGCCCTGGGTTGGGAAGATCCCCTGGAGAAGGAAATGGCAATCCACTCCAGTACTATTGCCTGGAAAATCCCATGGACAGAGGAGCCTGGTAGGCTATAGTCTGTGGGGTCACAAAGACTCGGATATGACTGAGCAACTTCACTTTCTTTCCAGTATTCTTGCCTGGAAAATCCTATGGACAGAGGAGCCTGGTAGGCTATAGTTCATGGGGTCGCAAAGAGTTGGACACAACTGAGTGAATAGGAGCCTCTGAGTCAGTTTTTCCCAAAGGCAGCATGCCATAAATATGCCCTTCACTGTCATTTGAACTAGGTACTATAAACTTGGAATTGAGTTTGGTTCAAAACTATTTCTATATTTCCACTAGGTAAATAAAGTTGAGTTTGTACCTCTTGCCCTCATGAGAAAGTGAGTTTTGTTATTTTACTGCCCATCTTACTAGGGCAAAATACTTCTCAGTAGAAGGCTCCTCTACTTAATTCTACCCATGGACCCTAAGGACACGTCCTGACAGACTGAATAAATCCTAGAGACAGGATTAGCTGGGGAGACAATCTTCTGTGTCTATGGAGATATTTTCCAAGAAAGAAAAGCCCTCTCTCCCCAACAGGAGATTCCCCTGACACTAAGAATCTAGGCTAGCCTGTGACATTTCTCCTCACGTTTCTCCCATGGAGGGGCAGCTAGAGTTGGGGTGTTCAGCTATAAGAAAGCTCACAGCAGGCAGTTTGGGCTGGTTAACCCATAGACCATGGAGCAAATGCTTTCTCTCAGGTTCTGGCCCTGATCTCTGCCCAGACTCCAGTGAGTATGACTCCTGAGATTTAGGGTGGAACATTTGAGCACAATTTAACAGATTCCACTCGTAATCAAATGTCATGCTGGTTTTTTTGTCTCCATTTTACATGTCTTTAAGAGATCTTCTGGGGTATGCCACAGCAATAATCCAGTATTTGTAGCACTCCAGAGAAAAGGCCTTAGACATCCCCCAGGAAAAAACGGCATTTGACTTTTTTTGATAACAGCTTATTAAAAATATTCCTTTAGAGTATATTTTCACAATATTTTTGATATATGCTCTTATCCATTCCTGTAATTGCCCCAATATTTTTGGAACAAGTCTTGATGCAAGCTACAATATAGTTTTAAGCAAGTATTTGCCAGAATTTTCTAACATAAAACAGTATATTTACTAATTTCATGAGCTCTAACCAAAACTGATCTTCTCTAAAAAAAAAGTCCATAGATCCCCACCCTGACTGGTCTCTCCATTCATCCTCTGCTCTCCTATAACAATCTTTAAAAAGTCAATTTATTTGACAATTAATTGTATGTACCTTGTGACAGTTCTTAAATTTATGTATTAACTGTTATTTAGAAATTATCAAAGAATGTTCAAGCTACAATATAACTGCACTCATTTCACATGCTAGCAAAATAATGCTCAAAATTCTCCATGCTAGGCTTCTACAGTATATGAACTGAGAAATTCCAGTTGTACAAGCTGGATTGGGCTTCCCGGGTAGCTCCATGGTAAAGAATCTGCCTGCCAATTGCCTTGTATGAAATGCAAGAGACTTGGGTTTGATCCCTGGGTTGGGAAGATCCCCTGAAGAAGGAAAATGGCAACCTACTTGACTATTCTTACCTGGAAAATTCCATGGACAGACGAGCATGGAGGGCTACAGTCCTTGGGGTCACAAAAGGGTGGGACATGACTGAGAACAGCACAGCACAAGTTGGATTGAGAAAAAGCAGAAGAATCAGAGATCAAATTGCCAACATCTGTTGGATCATAGCAAAAGTTAGAAAATTACAGAAAAAACATCTGCTTCTGCTTCATTGACTACACTAAAGGCTTTGACTGTATATATCACAACAAACTGTGGAAAATTCTTCAAGAGCTGGGAATACCAGACCACCTTACCTACCTCCTGTGAAACCTGTATGCAGGTCAAGAAGCAACAGTTAGAACCAGACATGGAACAGACTGGTTCCAAATTGGGAAAGGACTATGACAAAGCTGTATTTTGTCACCCTGCATATTTAACTTATATTCAGAATATATCATGTGAAATGCCAGGCTGAATGAGGCACAGCTGGAATCAAGATTGCTGGGAGAAATATCAATAACCTCAGATATGCATATGATAACACTCTGAAGGCAGAAAGCAAAAAGGAATTAAAGAGCCTCTTGATGAAGGTGAAAGAGGAGAGTGAAAATCTGGCTTAAAACTCAACATTCAAAAAACTAAGATCATCACATCTAGTCCCATCACTTCATGGCAAATAGATGGGGAAGCAATGGAAACAGTGGCAGACTTTATTTTCTTGGGCTGCAAAACCACTGCAGATGGTGACTGCAGCCATGAAATTAAAAGACACTTACTCCTTGGAAGAAAAGCTATGACTAACCTAGACAGCATATTAAAAAGCAGAGACATTACTTTGCCCACAAATGTTAGTCTAGTCAAGCTATGGTTTTTCCACTAGTCATGTATGGATGTGAGAACTGGACAATAAAAATGGCTGAGCCTGGAAAAATTGATGCCTGTGAACCGTGGTGCTGAAGAAGACTCTTGAGAGTCCCGTGGACAGTAAGGAGATCAAACCAATCAATCCTAAAGAAAATCAACCCTGAATATTCATTGGAAGGACTGATGCTGAAGCTCCAACACTTTGGCTACTTGATACAAAGAACTGACTCATTAGAAAAGCCCCTGATGCTGGGAAAGATTGAAGGCAGGAGAAGGGGACGACAGAGGATGAGATGGTTGGATGGTATCTGATGCAATCTGACGTGATGTCTGATTCAATGGGCATCAGTTTGAGCAAACTCCAGGAGACGGTGAAGCTAAGCTGCAGTCCATGTGTTCACAATGAGTCGGACACAACAGAGTGACTGAATGAACAATAACAACAGGAATTATCATTTTCCTTGTGTTTTAAAAATATATCTTAATATATTGTGAGGTTTTAGAGGGCACATATTTTTTTGGTTAATTCTATGATGGTAATGATCATGACTTAAGTGTGTTAAGCTCTGACTACACCCAGGTATTTTTCCACGTGTTCTATATATATCAGCACATGGGATTCTCACCACAAATCCTTGGGTTTAGTACCATCATTATAAATTTGTTGTGGATGTGAAAGCCAAGTAATAGCCAGTAAGTGGTTGAGCTTTATTTGACCTAACCTCTAATATTATGTCCAAAAAATTATTTTATATGTAAATATTTAATGTTTTTATTGAAGACAGTTGCTTTACAATGTTGTGTTAGTCTCTGCTGTACAATGAACTGCCATCTATATGTACACATATATCCCCTCTTTCTTGGACCTCCCTGTCCCCCTTCTCACCCCTCTAGGTCGTCACAGAGCACCAAGCCGACCCCCCAGTGCTATACAGCCGGTTCCCACTAGCTACCTATTTCACACATGGTAGTGTATATATGCGGAGAAGGCAATGACACCCCACTCCAGTACTCTTGCCTGGAAAATCCCATGGATGGAGGAGCCTGGTAGGTTGCAGTCCATGGGGTTGCTAAGAGTCGGACACGACTGAGCGACTTCACTTTCACTTTTCACTTGCATGCATTTGGAGAAGGAAATGGCAACCCACTCCAGTGTTCTTGCCTGGAGAATCCCAGGGACAGGGGAGGCTGGTGGGCTGCCATCTATGGGGTCACACAGAGTCGGACACGACTGAAGCGACTTAGCAGCAGCAGTGTAAATATGTCAATCCTAATCTCCCAGTTCTTTCCACCCTGCCCTTCCTCCCCCTGTGTCCACATGTTTGGTCTCTATGTCTGCATCTAAATAGCTTTATACCCAGAATATGTTGAATTTAAACCCACTGGAAGGATGATGAGGCTATCAACCACCCCAAATATGATGATATTTATGAGTCTGCAATCCAAAGATCTTTCACGTCTCTACCTTTATATGGAAGAGAAAAACATGCTTCTGTCGAAACAACCATAAGTGTGGAACATAAGAGCTGCAATACACATTTTCTAGTCTTTGGACCCTTCTCATTTTCTCAGCTACAGTCACTGATCAGAGAGCAGAACTCTGGTCACAGTCTTTTCAATTTAGTCTAGTCTAAGCTGGATTCCCAGGAAATATTTTTATCGTTGTTAACCTACCAGGGCAGGCTGTTAGTAAATGAATTTACAAAAGAAAGTTTTGTTCACAAAGGTCTCAGTAGCAAGAATTTAACAAGATTTGCTGAGTACACCCTAAGTAATGGATTTAAGAAGGTCAACAAAACCGACAATTTTATTGTGTACTATATGGTATTATATTTCATCAGTTCTTTGGTCTCTATGTGGTAACCTTTCAAAAACTTTTTAGAGCTATTACTTAAAACCATTTATTGAATTTTGATATAATCTCACAGAGTTCTGTATTATTTTTTTTCTTCATGATGAAATCCAAAATATTCTTTGATTAGCATTGTTTTCTAAAGCGTAACTCAAATAATGACAGGGTAAAAAGTCCTTGACATTTCAGTATAGCTTATTCTTCATTTTACAGTTATTTATTTAAAAGTACTTTTAATTTTAATCATATATATTTGACTTGAGACCATCTGTTTGGATGAGACTGAAAAAAATCTATTTTCAGGAAATTTTGGCATATATTGAAATCTTTTGCTTATCTTATTCCCTCTAACTGGTCATTAATTCACCCATTCATTCAATTGTCAAACATTAACTAAAAGAATATATTAAACACTAAACATTGTACCAGAATCTAAAGATATTTTGCTAAGCAAAACAGACGTAGTATCTTGCCCTCAGCCCAGTTAGAAAACTGGACATCAATAGGGAAATTACACCAATATATAAATTCTAACTGTGATAACTTTTATGAATCAAAATATATTGGTAACTATGAGTCCTTATAGGAGATACGTACTATCTCGATAGAGGGGTGGGAGTAAGCTGTTGGAAGACCTACCTAATGCATTAATGTTTGAAGTAGTTGCAGGTGAGAAGAGCATTTTAGGCGGAGGAAATAGCATATGTAAATGTCCTGAAGGGAGAGGGCATATAATTTGAAGAAATAGAAATATACCCCGTTTAGCAGAGGAATACAAAGAAAAGGTACAGTGACATTAGAAGAGGCAAGAGAGTAATCAGAAAAGGGCCAGATTATTTAACATTACATAAAATGTTAAAGATTAAGGATGCCAGTGTTTATTGTAAAATAATGGAGCCACTAAAAATTTCAAGTTGAAAGGTGCTAACAAATCAGAATTGCATTTTGAAAAGATCATAGCAACTACATTATAGAGACTGGATTGGGAGTGGACTAAGAGTGGATATGAAAAAACTGAATTAAGAATATTATGTGATAATCCAGGTGAAAGACAATGGAGTCCTAGAGTCCAAGAGGGATGAAGAACATGAAGACACAATGGATTTCCTATGACAAAGCAAGAATGATATTTCAAAGTTACTTTTGGTTTCCAGCTTCAAAAACCAGTCAGGTAAATGGAGCTACATTTTATGATAAGGGACACAGGAAAAGAATAATAGAGATTCCCTGGAGATGCCTTTGAAACATGTAAATGAATGAGATAGTCCTAGTCCTAGAGCACAGAAGAGAGATTGAGGTTAGAGACAGAATTTGAGTCATCAGTGTGTGAATAAAATTTTAAAAAGAAGAGGAAACAAGGACGAAGATTAGAGGGATGCTAATTCTCCAAAGGGCTTCTCTGATATCTCAGGTGGTAAAGAATCCACCTGCAATGCAGGAGACCCCAGTTCGATTCCTGGGTCAGGAAGATCCCCTGGAGAAGGGATAGGCTGCCCACTCCAGTATTCGGGCCTGGAGAATTCCATGGACTGTAGAGTCCATGGGGTCACAAAAGTCAGACACGACTGAGGTGGGTGAAGGAGGATGGTTATCCAATCTCGTCATTTTTTTTTCCCCAAATATATCTCAAATACATCTTCTCTTCACCACTCTCACTTTGGCTACTCTTGTTCAGAATCTTATTACCTCTACCAAAATAATGCCTGTGTCTCCTAATGGATATTGCTACGTTAGAAATGACACTTCGCATTCAATTTTTCACACAGTGAGTGTCAGCATATTCACTTAAAGTCCTTCCGTATTCTCTAGCTTCTAGAGAATATAGTCTCTAAGTTAAGCACACAAACCATTCCTTTAAAGTAAGATCCTTGCTTCTATCTTACCTTTTATCTTATCACCAGGTCTGTTTAAATTTGGGGAATACAGAAGTGAATTAGCCAAGTATCTTCACTCATGCAGCTCACAGATTAGCAGATCTAGATCTTTCCAGATCAGTGTAGGTTTACTGAATGAATGAAGGATTCTGTAGCTATCTCCCCCAAAGTGTGGAGTTGAACTCATCACTGTTCACTTTTTCCAAAAACATTCAACCATTTCTCAGGCACTGTTGTCTGCCAATTGAGTATGAGTGGGAATGGAAGTTTTTGAACCTAAAATTCACATACAGTCAGAAATTCATTTAATATATTTCATTTTCCTGTCCAGAATTTTGTAATATGGATAAAATAACATTAGCAGAGGGATTTTTTTCAGCATCTCTCAAGTTCTGACCTCTCAGGCTCCTGAAGGTAACCTGGAGCCAATAGTAAAGTATCACAGTTATGAAAGCAGCCACATGAAGGATATTCCTTCATTTACCTCGCTGAAAAATGACAACTGTCAATGAAGGCATGTGAGTGTGTTTTACTTTTTGAATGAAACAAATCCTCAAGGGACATTTCCTTATCAAAAATATTATTCAGGAATAATATTCATGTCTTTGTAGGTAAAGTGTTTCCAAGTGAAAAATTGGCTGCAAATACAAATACAGTTAACTTTAAAAAGATACCTCTTCTAAGTTGATCAAAGTTAAATCACATGTAGATAAAAGTCACTGTTATGATCGTGTTCCCTAGCAACTTAGGGCTCCAGATTTCTTTTTCAGAATGCATTCCCAGCTGTTTCAAGTTGGTTTATGACTGTTGTATCTGTTGATATCATTGACATTCTATTTTATATTTTATCTTCATTTTGTGTTAAAAAAAAACAATAACCTGAATTTTTGTGTGCTGTTCAACTTCCTACTTTTCAATTCAAGACTTTGAGGGCAGCTGGCAGTTTCAGTGAAAAACAGTACAGTCTAACTGACTTATTTCTTCTCATTTGTCCAATTGAAATGAAATCACCAGTCTAACAGAATGCACATTTTAAAAAAATGTATATTTGCATTTGCATAAAGAAAGTAGTTTATCACCTGAGAATAAGATTGTCCAAAAAAGACAATTATATTTTAAACATCTCCCCTATCATCCTCATTTCATCTCCTTCAACTATACCAAATTCATTTCTAAGCAAATGCCTTTCTTTTCTAATTCTTTAAGAAAATAGAAGTTACTTTTTATTACTAGGTTCTACTGTTTCAACTTGTTCTTTAACTGCTGCTGCTGCTGCTAAGTCACTTCAGTCGTGTCCGACTCTGTGCGATCCCATAGATGGCAGCCCACCAGGCTCCCCCGTCCCTGGGATTCTCCAGGCAAGAACACTGGAGTGGGTTGCCATTTCCTTCTCCAATGCATGAAAGTGAAAATTGAAAGTGAAGTTGCTCAGTAAGTGTCCAACTCTTCATGACCCAATGGACTGCAGCCTACCAGGCTCCTCTTGTCCATGGGATTTTCCAGGCAAGAGTACTGGAGTGGGGTGCCATTGCCTTCTCTGTCTTTAACTGCGTATCTTGTTAATTCTCAAGACTGGATGACTTTACCCTGCCCCCAACCCTTGATTAATTTCTTAGACAAATTTTGCTGCCAGGGCCTTTGATCCTTGTATGATTGGTGACCTGAGAGACTAGTATCTAATCAAGCTTTACTTCTGGCATGTAAATTGGAGGGCTGGAACAAGAATTCCAGTTTTTTTAAACTGATATTCAATCAAAAATATTGTGTTGCTAACTGTAATATTAAAATTATGGTAACATCTATACCATATGAAACATAAATAATATCATAGTATCAAAGAAGATATTTTGAAGGTAAGACATAACTTTGTTTTATTTCATTATCTTCCCATAGTATATCTTAAAACTACTTCTTTCACAAAAATGTCCAAATTCCCTGTTCAAATCATAATGGGAAATCATTGCTTTAGTTGACTGTTCTCACTATTGTTGGGCACGTGTACTAGATATATGGGATATCTTATACGCACATGTAATGAAAATTCAGAAATATCCCATTAATAAAGCATTATTAAGATAGATATAAAATGCACTAATTTATTGTCATTTTAGATATTTATGAAGACAAATTAATTCCACATAGCTAATAATATGTATGGTTTATCCCAGAGTTTTGCATGAACACATAGTCATCAATATATTTTTTAGCTCAGTTCAGTCGCTCAATCGTGTCTGACTCTTTGTGACCCCATGGACTGCAGCATGCCAGGCCTCCCTGTCCACCACCAACTCCCAGAGTTTACCCAAACTCATGTCCATTGAGTCAATGATGCCATCCAACCATCTCATCCTCTGTCGTTCCCTTCTTCTCCTGCCCTCAATCTTTCCCAGCATCAGGGTCTTTTCCAACGAGTCAGCTCTTCGCATCAGGTGGCCAAAGTGTTGGACTTTCAGCTTCAACATCAGTCCTTCCAGTGAACACTTAGGACTGATCTCCTTTAGCGTGGACTGGTTGGATCTCCTTGCAGTCCGAGAGACTGTCAAGCGTCTTCTCCAACACCACAGTTAGAAAGCATCAATTCTTTAGTGCTCAGCTTTCTTTATAATCAAACTCTCATATCCATACATGACTACTGGAAAAACCATAGCCTTGACTAGATGGGCCTTTGTTGGCAAAGTAATGTTTCTGCTTTTTAATATGCTGTCTAGGTTGGTCGTAATTCCAAGGAGTAAGTGTCTTTTAATTTCATGGCTTTATTTTAAATATATATTTTCTTAAAATATTTTAATTGAATCTGTTTATACAGATGAAGCATAAAAATGCATTTGACTGCTGTTAACTTCCTAACATAGATGTGACTAATAATTTTAAAATCCAGATGGCAAAAATACGCTAACACTTAATTTCACAATATTGTTGCAATAAATATAAATTTACATAGTACTAAATTATATTTATGGAAAGAATACAATAATTAAATATACTTTATAAATTGTTTCTAATTGATATTAAAATTACTTGAATGAGTGCTTAAAATTATATATTGATAGAACAGCATCCAGAGTTTGAGAAATATCACAGTCATTTATCCAAATCAAAATTAATCAGAAATATAATTTACACATCTGATTTATGAACTTAAAAAGGTTATATCTAACATTTAGTTTTTTTCTCAGAATATTTATATGAATTAGAATAATCACCAACCAACAGGTTAATTACAACACAGTGTGAAGTATCATGTTGTTCTTAAGCAGAAGTGATGTTTAAAAAAAAAATAATGTGAAGTCACATATTCAAAGACAAACAATTATAGAATATTCAAATTATAGGAAATGTGCAATGTCGATCTGAATTAGCAAGTTGAAGTGGGTGTCTTTTTCCACATGTCCATTAATGCTAATAAGGAGAGAAGTGAAAAGTATTGGAGCTCCATTAATCAGGAGTTGTCAATGGTAGGTCAAAAGAAATAAGTGATGAAGGCAAATTTTATACACTTAGTAATAAGTAGGAGATTATTATGTATGATTTTATCTTAATTGGTTTTGAGAATTAATTGGGTGGTAACAAAAGCTGGCATAAAGCTTTTCATTTGAATAGAACAATTAAAAACGCTAAAAGGCTTGGAGTGATGATAACCACTCTACTGGATTAACTCTTAGCTATAAAATCAGAAGAGATTTATTATTTATCTCAAAATTGAGTTAATGTTAATGATTAATGTATATTACTTAGCTGGGAACATTTCTACTTTTCAAAGCTTGTTTTTTTGGTCAAGGTCAACTCTGTATAAAATTGATATAATAGTAAGTGACTTCCATGACTACATTTTTTTTTATTTACATCAAAATTGGAAAATATATAATGAAAGTAACAGGACATAGTATTTATTACCCTATACCCCAAGAACTGGACTCTTTTTCTTCATCATCTATAATAACTGCCATGCTACGAATAATAACGGGCTTAAATTAGAAATAACAATCACTTCTGTATTCACATTTTAATAAGGTTAAAATGATATTCCTCAGTCTTTTGTAAGTTTAATTTCTGAAAATTTCAAATCACCTTTAAATGTAGTAGTTAAATCAGAAATATAAATTCTAACCTTGGCATTTGTTATACATAAAACATTTTGAGATGATTCCTAATTTATCAGTAAATGAGGGATAGAGTTCACTTTCAATTACTCTAACATTGAGCCTGATCATGTGTCTCTAGAATCTTGTTAAAAATATATATGGCTGTAGAATAATACTAATTCAGAAATTATATATATATATATTTATAGTACTGATGCTATAATATATATTTTTAGATTTATGCATAACTGGTTAATATTCAACAGGAACCATTAACTCTTCTCCTAACTTCTATCAACTAATTTCTTATCTGATATTACAAACTCACTTTTCCCACATTTTATCTTGAAGGTGAAGGTGAAGGTGAAGTGGCTCAGTCCTGTCTGACTCTTTGCAACCCCGAGGACCGTAGCCTACCAGGCTTCTCCGTCCATGGGATTCTCCAGGCAAGAGTACTGGAGTGGGTTACCATTTCCTTCTGCAGGAGATCTTCCCGACCCAGGGATTGAGCCCGGGTCTCCCGCATTGGAGGCAGACGCTTCTAACCTCTGAGCCACCAGGGAAGCCCACATTTTATCTTAGTATTGTTTAAAAAATTGCAACATTTTTGTATGTCACCAGATTATTAAGCAAATTATTTAGAACAAATGCTAAATGCCTTGGGTACTTACCTAAATGAAAAGAAACAATTACTTTAGATTTTGTTTTATTTTGATATACAATGTAGATTCTGTTTTCAATAAAAATATGAAATAAAAATCAAGATATTCTATAGTGCAAAATGTTTGCTTTAAATTGAGTGTACATTTTTCCTCTTTAAAATATATTTGCAAAAAAACATGTCATGTAAGATTTATTTTTTTTTTTGAATTTTATGTAATTTTCTTTTTTTTTTTTTTTTTGCCAAAAATCTTCCCACCCTCTCCCTCTCCCACAGAGTCCATAAGACTGTTCTATACATCAGTGTCTCTTTTGCTGTCTCGTATACAGGGTTATCATTACCATCTTTCTAAATTCCATATATATGCGTTAGTATACTGTATTGGTGTTTTTCCTTCTGGCTTACTTCACTCTGTATAATAGGCTCCAGTTTCATCCACCTCATTAGAACTG
Organism: Bison bison bison; assembly: GCF_000754665.1. NCBI lineage: Eukaryota > Metazoa > Chordata > Mammalia > Artiodactyla > Bovidae > Bison > Bison bison. Next base: position 681,662 of record NW_011494945.1, on the reverse strand, counting down.
ATTCAAATGTATTCTTTTTAATGGCTGAGTAATACTCCATTGTGTATATGTACCACAGCTTGCTTATCCATTCATCTGCTGATGGACATCTAGGTTGCTTCCATGTCCTGGCTATTATAAACAGTGCTGCGATGAACATTGGGGTACACGTGTCTCTTTCCCTTCTGGTTTCCTCAGTGTGTATGCCCAGCAGTGGGATTGCTGGATCATAAGGCAGTTCTATTTCCAGTTTTTTAAGGAATCTCCACACTGTTCTCCATAGTGGCTGTACTAGTTTGCATTCCCACCAACAGTGTAAGAGGGTTCCCTTTTCTCCACACCCTCTCCAGCATTTATTATTTGTAGACTTTTGGATCGCAGCCAGTGGTGCTGGGAAATCTGGTCAACCACTTGTAAAAGAATGAAACTAGAACACTTTCTAACACCATATACAAAAATAAACTCAAAATGGATTAAAGATCTCAACGTAAGACCAGAAACTATAAAACTCCTAGAGGAGAACATAGGCAAAACATTCTCTGACATACATCACAGCAGGATCCTCTATGACCCACCTCCCAGAATATTGGAAATAAAAGCAAAAATAAACAAATGGGACCTAATTAAACTTAAAAGCTTCTGCACATCAAAGGAAACTATAAGCAAGGTGAAAAGACAGCCTTCAGAATGGGAGAAAATAATAGCAAATGAAGCAACCGACAAACAACTAATCTCAAAAATATACAAGCAACTCCTACAGCTCAACTCCAGAAAAATAAATGACCCAATCAAAAAATGGGCCAAAGATCTAAATAGACATTTCTCCAAAGAAGACATACAGATGGCTAACAAACACATGAAAAGATGCTCAACATCACTCATTATCAGAGAAATGCAAATCAAAACCACTATGAGGTACCATTTCATGTAAGATTTATACACCTCAATTATATTTGTAATGAATTAATTATTCAGGTAAATAAAATGTATTTTACACTCACATTAACAAATACTGGAATCCAATGGAAATTTAGAGTATATCTAAATACACGGACATAATAAATAAAACAAGAGAATGAGTGAACATAATGAAGCAACAGAAAATGTATTATCTCAACAAGAAATGTTGAATTTTGTCTTTTGAAACCTGTTCCAAAGTGGTAAGCTTTTTGTATTCATCAGGAGTGTTTGTTTTCACATTTTCATGTCATTCAGCAGTCTTTGACAAGTTCTTTGTGGCTAAGGAAATTTAAAACTGCTTTGAAATTCTCTGAGCAACTCACAGATCCCATCAAAATATACTGCCATAGTATCAAGAAATGTTGAAGAATTATACCTTCAAAGCTGTGCCAAGAAACCTAGCCAGCATCTTTCTCTCTTTCATTATCAAGCAGAGTTCTATACTGCCTGCCTTTGGGCTAGGCAATCCCATAGATATTTCCCATACAATTGCATACTGCCAAAGTTTTTAGACCAGAAAACACTTTTCTCACTCTGGGGAAGAAACATGGTGCAAGCAGAAAAAGTAGTATGCAAAAGCAAAACTGTCTCTGCCATTAACCAACAAATGATGAAACTCTCCGGCATTTGGTCTTTATATCCAGAAACTAATGGGAGTGTATTGTAGCATCTCTGGTGTCTCATAGAGCACTCAAAGTATGAGTCTTCCTTTCCAGTCAGTGAAATGTCCAGTTCTCACATATGACCAGAATTTGACTATATTACACAAATCTCATACAACCGTTCTTTGAGCTAAACAGTCTGTTAAAAGGAGCAAATTTTGGGGTGGCTGAGAAGTATGGAAGGGAAGAAGGGAGGGTTCATAGGAAGCTGCTTCCGGACATCTTGAATTGTCCAGGTTCCTCAAATTAAGCACTCCCATCTCTAATAGATTTGATCCTTTTCCAGTGTTCTTCTGTCAATGAATAACAAACACCATTATTCAGAAACTTTGAAAACCAAAATCTCTCCTTTGCTTCACAAATTTAATCTGTCACTAAATCCAGTCTGTTTTACCTGCTAAAATCATACAGTTCTGTCCACTTCTTGCATCTCCCATCTATTATAACCTCTTTCTTAGAAGACGGTGATAGCTTAAAGAAATATATTTATCTGGCTGAGCCGTGTCTTAGTTGCGGCACACAGGACCTTTGATCTTCGATGCTGCATGTGGAATCTTTAGTTGTGGCATGTTGGATATAGTTCCCAGACCAGGGATTTAACATGAGCCCTCTACAGTGGGAGCTCAAAGTCCTAGCCACCAGGGAAGTCCCTATATAGCTTTTTAAAATTGCCTATATGCATGCATGCTCAGTCGCTTCAGTCATGTCTGACTCTTTGCAACCCTATGGACTGTAGCCCACCAGGTTCCTCTGTCCATGGGGTTCTCCAGGCAAGAATACTGGAGTGGGTAGCACTTTTTTTTTTTTAACTTTACAAATTGTATTAGTTTTGCCAAATATCAAAATGAATCCGCCACAGGTATACATGTGTTCCCCATCCTGAACCCCCCTCCGTCCTCCCTCCCCATACCATCCCTCTGGGTCATCCCAGTGCACCAGCCCCAAGCATCCAGCATCGTGCATCGAACCTGGACTGGCAACTCATTTCACACATGATATTATACATGTTTCAATGCCATTCTCCCAAATCTTCCCACCCTCTCCCTCTGCAACAGAGTCCATAAGACTGTTCTATACATCAGTGTCTCTTTCGCTGTCTCGTACACAGGGTTATTGTTACCATCTTTCTAAATTCCATATATATGCGTTAGTATACTGTATTGGTGTTTTTCTTTC
>NW_011494945.1:662936-678615 GCF_000754665.1 Bison bison bison | reverse complement strand
GGTGTGAAATGGTACCTCATAGTGGTTTTGATTTGCATTTCTCTGATAATGAGTGATGTTGAGCATCTTTTCATGTGTTTGTTAGCCATCTGTATGTCTTCTTTGGAGAAATGTCTATTTAGTTCTTTGGCCCATTTTTTGATTGGGTCATTTATTTTTCTGGAGTTGAGCTGTAGGAGTTGCTTGTATATTTTTGAGATTAGTTGTTTGTCAGTTGCTTCATTTGCTATTATTTTCTCCCATTCTGAAGGCTGCCTTTTCACCTTGCTCATAGTTTCCTTTGATGTGCAGAAGCTTTTAAGTTTAATTAGGTGCCATTTGTTTAATTTTGCTTTTATTTCCAATATTCTGGGAGGTGGGTCATAGAGGATCCTGCTGTGATGTATGTCAGAGAGTGTTTTGCCTATGTTCTCCTCTAAGAGTTTTATAGTTTCTGGTCTTACGTTTAGATCTTTAATTCATTTTGAGTTTATTTTTGTGTATGGTGTTAGACAGTGTTCTAGTTTCATTCTTTTACAAGTGGTTGACCAGATTTCCCAGCACCACTTGTTAAAGAGATTGTCTTTAATCCATTGTATATTCTTGCCTCCTTTGTCAAAGATAAAGTGTTCATATGTGCGTGGATTTATCTCTGGGCTTTCTATTTTGTTCCATTGATATATATTTCTGTCTTTGTGCCAGTACTGTAATGTCTTGATAACTGTAGCTTTGTAGTAGAGCCTGAAGTCAGGTAGGTTGATTCCTCCAGTTCCATTCTTCTTTCTCAAGATCGCTTTGGCTATTCGAGGTTTTTTGTATTTCCATACAAATTGTGAAATTATTTGTTCTAGCTCTGTGAAGAATACCATCCTGACCCTTTTATTGTTGAAATTAAAAAAAATAAAAGATACTTAAATACAATGGTGAATATATAGGACAAAACAGAATCATAAAATTTAATGCTGAATTAAGCAGTGAGCTGAATGTCTGGATCACCAAATTGGCTTTGAACCCAAAACCACTTAAAAATGGGTATGCTTGCTGTTAACAGCAACTGGCTTATAAGTGAAAGAATGGTCGAAGCTGTTCCAGTTGAACTTCAGGGAAATTCTCTTCTCAAGAACATCCTTTAACTGTTGCTGCAATTGATGGTTCAGTCTGGCCGAAACTGTGTTGGTTTCCTTATTGCGTTTAAATGAAACCTGAATAGCTTTCTTATCTTTCCCAACAGACCAAGGAATAGAAGGTTGTGATGCAGGAACAGCAGCTAGGACACCTGTCTTCTGTGCATGATCATCAACTTCTGGCCTTAATTCATCTTCTGATTTTAATCTCCTTCAAACAGGTTTAGGTGGTGGAGCAACAGGTGTTGTGCCTTTGTTGACATTGGCAGGAGCACTAGCAGCTGTCTTTTCTTCAATTTTACTATCTGTTTTGGCAAATCAAAGAGAACTTGCGGGATCAGAAGCTTTTTCAAACAGCAAGACCTCTGGATGTTTCTCGGCTTCATCATCTGTTCTTCATTTGCAGCAAACACTTCCAATTGGCTGAAATCTGCAAAATTTGGTTGTTCTGGTATCTGCTGAGGTGAGGTAGCAATGTGAGTTATTAGGCCATTGGCATCCACTGGGCAGTGCACAACAGGACAAGGAGCCTGTGAGGGCTGTGGTCTTGGAGGCATTGCAAGAGATTGGGCAACAGCTCCAGCCTGTGGCTTTCTGTTGTGATGGAAAAGATCTGATTTATACCTAAAGATGATGATCTAGAATGAGAGGGCTGAGGCCTTGGAGGTGGAGGTGGTGGTGCAGTGTTTTTAGGAGAGGTTCCTGAATGAGACCTTGGATGAGTTACATTGTTTCCAATCTGTTCTGGATCTGAAGTAAGAGAGTCTGAAGTACTGTAACCATCTGCTACAGTATTTCCAGAAGCAAATTTCACTGATGAATTTATCTTATTTTCTTCTGAAAGGTCAGGTGTTTTCACAAGCAATGGGCTTAGTGGGATTAGTACGATCATTGCCAGTTCTTCTAAGTTCCATTTCCTGCATGTGGATTTTGCTTGGAGTCATACGAATGGGATGGAGAAGACAATGGCACCCCACTCCAGTACTCTTGCCTGGAAAATCCCATGGACGGAGGAGCCTGGTAGGCTGCAGTCCATGGGTTTGCGAAGAGTCGGACATGACTGAGCGACTTCACTTTCACTTTTCACTTTCATGCATTGGAGGAGGAAATGGCAACCCACTCCAGTGTTCTTGCCTGGAGAATCCCAGGGACAGCGAAGCCTGGTGGGCTGCTGTCTATGGGATCACACAGAGTCGGACACGACTGAAGCAACTTAGAAGCATACGAATGGGAACTGGATGAACAATAGCAGTATCAGGATCAGCTGGTGCAATGTTAGAATCAAATTGGGTCAGAGTTTGTGAGCTTGAAGATCATTCACTAAATGTCTCCCACTGCTCACTGCTCTGATTCAGCTGGGACCAAGTCTGGTTTAGGGACAGCATTGACAGAGATTTGCTTGGAGGAGCCTCTGCAGGAGAGCCTGAATAACCTCTCACCTGGCTGATCCCCAACGTCTGCTGAATCTTCCAAACCAATCAGTTTGGGCATTAAGCTTTCAGGGAGTTTTTCTCGTAAGTCATAGCCATTGTTCCTAGCAACTACCAGATGAAATGCAGCACAAAACTCAACCAGTGTCAAGGCTCTATCTTTATCAAAATCTGAGAGTTCCCAAATATGAGAAAGTTGAATAGGAAATTTCAATTTTGTAAAAAACTCTTTAGCTGTAGATCCTGCAGCTAAACAGGAATCAATCTGTTTAGATCAGGCTGAACGGTTTTAAATTGATTTACATAGACTGTCTTTGTTCATCTGTTATTTCCCAAGGATCGTCATACCTACTGGATGGCCTACGAATTTCACTGGCAGTTGTAGCTGAGGCTACAGCTCGTATTGTTGTCTGGTCCTGGACAGAAGCAGGATGCATGGTTAAGAGTACTGGTTAGTGGGATATCTGCAAAACTGACCCAGTTCTCTTGAGGTGGAGGTGGAGAATGTCCTACCTACACTGCGTCACCAGCAGAAGAACCTGATTGTGCTTCACCAAAGGGAGCCCAGAATGGCCCAGGCTCTGCAAGAGGCCTCTCACTCTTTCCTCCACTGGGATGACGGTTTTGATTCCTCCATGTGTGGAGAAGTTGGTGGAGACTGCTGTGGTGAGACTACTGGGAAGCAGGTTCCTGCTGATCTATAGATGCGTGAGGCTGGGCAGTATCATGGCTTGTGGACCCCTTTTTCACTTGTCCCCTGCCAGGTGGTGGGGGCGTGGGTTACACCATAGTTCAGTTCAGTTCAGTTCAGTCGCTCAGTCATGTCCCATTCTTTGCAATCCCATGAATCACAGCACACCAGGCCTCCCTGTCCATCACAAACTCCCGGAGTTCACTCAAACTCATGTCCATCAAGTTGGTGATGCCATCCAGCCATCTCATCCTCTGTAAGACCCTTGATTTTCAGAATCTGAAGAATATGAGGTTGCATGACAAGATTCCTCTTCATTCTTTGAAGCAACAAATCTTGGCAGAGGACGGTCCTTTACTGTATTTATACTTTCTTCTCCAGGGGATCTTCCTGACCCAGGGATCAAACCTGCATCTCCTGCAGCCCCTTCGTTGCAGGTGGATTCTTTACCTCTGGGCCACCAGGGAAGCCCTTTAAATTGTCTACTTAAATACAATTTGCTTTTCCCCAGCCAAACTTGCCTGCATTCGATAGCTATCAAGTTCTTTTCAAAATGTGCCTTCTGGTCACATCACTCCACTCTTCAATTTTAAAGAAAATCTGTCTGTGACTTCCCATTGCTCTTAAGGTAAAGCTAAATCTAACACAGTGCTATCCTGTAGAACTTTCTGCAATAATGGAAATGTTCCCTGAACTCTCCAATATGGTGTCTACTATCTGCAAACGGGCAACTAAGCACCTGAAATGTAGCAAGTTCAACTGAGGAATACAAATCTTAATTCTCCTTAGTTTTAATTACTTTAAATCCAAATTTAAACAACCACATCAGCCAGTAGTATCCATGTGGAGCTCAAAAGATGGCCCCTGCATTGTCTAGTCTCTACCTATTCTCTAACCTTTTCTTATACCAAGCTCCCTACCTCTTGGTCTCTCTGACTCAGTCCTTTAAGTTTCACACATTGATTTTGCTTCCAGTTGACTCAAGAAAACTTTGCAAATATTATGCCTCTGTTAGGGGAATTCTTCCCATTTTTTTTTTTCCTAGTTAAAACCTACTCATCTTTCAGAGGACTTCCCAGGTGGCTCAATGGTAAAGAATCCACCTTCCAATGCAGGAAATGCAGGGGATGCAGTTTCGATCCTTGGGAAAGGAAATGGCAACCCACTCCAGTATCCTTGCCTGGGAAATCTCATGGACAGAGGAGCCCAGTAGACTATAGTCCTTGGGGTCGCAGAGTCAGACACAACTTAGTGATTAAACAACAACATCTTTCAGAAGATTCAAGAATGAAAATTGTGTCCCTAGGGAAGCCTTCTCAGCACATGAGGAGGCCAATTTCAAACGTGCTTAATTCATCATCATTGTCCTTGCAATTGTTTTAGTCTGATATTTATCTTTGTTGTTGCTTCCATAAAACTAGACTGTTAGATCAATGAAGGCATGGACCATTGTCACCCAGTAATTACTATTAGCATAGAATAAGTACTCTATAAATATTAATTACATCAAAGAGTGATTATTTTTTATTACTCTGTAGCTCCCAAAATTCAGTTTGATTTGGGCTTTTGTGGTACTATCTTTGACCAATTTTTGTGTAAATACTAAGCATACAAAATAGCAACTAAAGAAAGTTTATCCCATTGCCAACCTCTTTCCAGACCAACAAAGGAATGGAATGCGAGAGCTTCCTTGGTATTTACTGATGCAGAAGTAACTGAACATCTGAGCTAAAAGCTCAAACGGTGATTATTAGTATCCAATTTACCATAACAGTCTAAATGACATTCAGGCTGACAAATTGGTGAAGAAAACTTTCATAACTTTCACCCACAATCTGAGCTGCACAAATCCCTCTGCTCTTTATATCTTAATTTAATCCTTTTTGAAGTCATTTGTTCCTGTAACTGGCATTTTAATCTCTTATGTGCTTCTGGTTGTCCCAATTTCTCACTTATCAGAATACTCTTCTGCAGCTTAATGCTTTAAAAGAGGCTTTTGGAGTTTTACCTAACAAGATTCTTAAGTTCTCTTTCAAGGATCTTTGAGTTTTAATCTTTTTCTTCATAGTGACAGGCTCAATCCTAATTCCATGAATACATCTTGAACTTTTGAGGGGGACAGGTTTATAGGGCAATCTGTGTATTCATCTAGTCTGCCTCCCACCTTAAAGACAAAGATGTTGTCTCTCTGAATTCTTTAAAGGGCATGTAATAGAGACTAGTGTACTCTGCAACTAGGTGATTGTCCACACAAGATGGTCCCATTATAATCCCATAAAGCAAGGGTCCTCAACCTCCAGGCCACAGACTGATACCTCCTGTCAGATCAGCAGCGCCATTAATGTGCACAATAAATTTAATGCACTTGAGTCATCCTATGACCAACCTAGACAGCATATTAAAAAGCAGAGACATCACTTTACCGACAAAGGTCCATCTAGTCAAAGCTATGGTTTTTCCAGTAGTCATGTATGGATGTGAGAGTTGGACTGTAAAAAAGCTGAGCGCCAAAGAACTGATGCTTTTGAACTGTAGTGTTGGAGAAGACCCTTCAGAGTCCCTTTGACTGCAAGGAAATCCAACCAGTCCATCCTAAAGGACATCAGTCCTGAATATTCATTGGAAGGACTGATGCTGAGGCTGAAACTCCAATACTTTGGCCACCTGACACAAAGAACTGACTCATTTGAAAAGACCCTGATGCTGGGAAAAATTGAAGGCAGGAAGAAAAGGGGATGACAGAGGATGAGATGGTTGGATGGCATCACTGACTCAATGGACATGAGTCTGAGCAAGCTCTGGGAGTTGGTGATGGACAGGGAGGCCTGGCATGCTGCAGTCCATGGGGTTGCCAAGCATTGGACACGACTGAGTGACTGAACTGAATTCTACTTGTAATGTAGAATAAATATGCACTTATTACAATTGACTTGCATGTAATAATAATCAAGCTCCCACAGCCTTATGAGGTAGGCATTATTTACAGTCTGCAATCAAAACATCTAAAATCCAGAGCAGCTGAGTAATTACTGAAGATACTATAGATGGTGAGTGGCTAAACCATGCTTCACACTCAGTGTGATCCAAAAACTAAGACTCTTAACCCTGATCTCATACTGCCTGTTGTCAGGGTGGAAATTTGGACCCCATTTGGACCTTTCTTTATTCAAGAGCTGGTTATCTTTGTAGAAGCCGTTTTTCCCATCTCATATTATAATCTTTATGAACATTAAATAATTGTTGAATGAATGAGTAAATAAATATTAAACTTATCTCTGAGAAAGATTGTTAACTTGAAATGTGAATGGTGTTTGTTCATTAAATCAGGAAAAAGAAAAGTAAGGAGAAAGGAGAAATCTAAAACTAGGTTATTGAATCATTCTCCTATACTTCAGGAAACATCATTATAGGGGTGATACTATTATTTCTGTGTCTATAGAATATATAGATGTGAGGAAACTAGGCCTCTGAGAATTTAAGTAATTTATCATATGAAGGCCCTAGAAATCAGCACCATCAGTGTTTAAAAGCTAGGTTGCCTGGTTCCAAAGCTCATGCTCTTAAACTAATTTACTATATAAATGTCACCAGGGGATCTGACATATCCTCTTGGGGTTTTAAGTCTATACATATGTAATTAAGAGAACTTTGGTTAAGTTCTCGTTTTGCTATTAATGAATGCTATAATTCTAAATAATCATTTCCAGTTTGTGGTGAATTACTTACTGAGAAAATGACAGTGCTAGAGGTAATGCTATTTAAAATCTATGCTTGATCTAATGGTTCATTAGTCTGAAATTTACCAGCTCATTTTTGCAATCATAATTTATTCCAACCGTGATATCTTCAGTTTAAAAATGTGTATATACTAACTGGATGCAAACAATAGCTATTGTTGACACTGAAAATTTGACAAAATATTAAATGAAAGAGATGCTGAGTTATAGAGAAAGTTACTACAGTCCACCTAAGTATGACACATTTTCATGAGATTTATGCTAAAACTTTGAAAAAAACCCTAAATGTTCTAGCTGAATGACCTCATCTATAGCAATAGTTTTCCTGATACAGAAGTTACTTTATGTTTTAAAATGGTATCACATCTTCTGTTCTTTGAATCTAATTTGTCAATGACAGTGGCCAAGAATTGATGAATGATCCAGTAGAGAATTACATGGTATTTAGCTTTTCTGGAGAGATATGACATTTCAGGTTTAGGATGATTCATCTCATGGTTAACATGTCAAGTTTTCCTGTGAGATGTTAGTTGTTGCAAGAAATATAATGGAGCCATCACTGGTACATCTGGAGGTGGGCTAGAGTCTGCTGGCTACTCTGGTGTGGCTATGTGAAAGGATTGGCATGTGTCCAAACCATCTATTGGGCAAAGTCTTCTGAATTTTAGGCAACTGCTGATTTGAAACACCCTCTTGTACTCCACATGCAGTTAGTACTCCCCTGCTGTTCTGGAAAGCCTTATGTCCTGAAAATCAGTGAAACCATTAAAGAGTTTTATTGACCAACAAACCCTTGCTACTGTTAAGTCAGTTCAGTTGTGTCCGACTCTGTGTGACCCCAGAGATGGCAGCCCACCAGGCTCCCCCATCCCTGGGATTCTCCAGGCAAGAACAGTGGAGTGGGTTGCCATTTCCTTCTCCAATGCATGAAAGTGAAAAGTGAAAGGGAAGTCGCTCAGTCCTGTCCGAACAAACCCTTGGGTGTTTCCAGAATTTGTGCTCAATCCCATCAACATTTATCAAGGTTAAATCCCTACTATTTAGGATTCACAGCCTACACAAGATACTTTGCTTTTCTTGTAGGCTTCCCATCTATTTAGCTCTTTAAAAGAGGTTACTAAAAAGAGAAGACTCTGTAGAGTTTACCCATCTAATTGGAGAAGACTCACCCACACAGGAGACCCCTGGCATTGCACCAAGGTAACGGGTGGTGGTCACTGCTGTGGGGAAAGATTGGGTTTGTATACATTATTATTAGGTGCTCACCACAGCCAACCTTAAACAGTTAAATCAAGGAACTATAAAATGGTCAAAAATGAGCACAGACTCGATTCTAAATTCTGGCTATGGTTCATGAGTGATGCTAATTTCTGAAAAGATTATCTCTGTGATTTAATTTCACATGGAAAACATCCTCCCTTTGCAAAGCTAAACCTGTGGCTTCCTGGGTTTCAGAGAAATCTTTCAAGAAGAAATCATCCAGGAGGAGATAGGCTATTATTTAAATGGTCTTGACGTTCCCATGACCTTCAATTCCCTTCTGACCTCACTCCCTTTCCCAGAGCCTGTCGTAAGCCAGGTGCTAGATGGGTACTCATCCCCCAGGCCCAATTTCTCTTCTCAATGATGAAATAGGCAGCATTTTTCTAAAATGACCTCAATAAGAAAGCAGAGAAAACAAAATTTATGAAATAAAGACAATAAAATCATCCCAGCTAATAAAAAAACATATTGCTCTTTATAGTATAGTTATTTCATACCATTTACTAGCTCTGAAATCAGGTACACAGTTCCTTCCAATAATTCAAATTGACACTCCAATGTGAACCCAATAATGAGTTCTTTAGAGTAAAAGGTATTTATTTTTATATACTATTACTTGTCCCAGCCTTAGTTATAATTTATAATTTTTTATTGAAAACTTGTTATATAAAAAAATAAATAAAAAATTAAAATAAAAAAGAAAACTTGTTATATATTTTCATCTAAAGAGTGATTCTAATGATAGGCAGAATAACTATACCTGAGAAATATGGTTAAAGAGTGCTGCATATCATTCCAATCCCACAGAAAGGCAATGCCAAAGAATGTTCAAACTACCACACAACTGCACTTATCTTACAAACTAGAAAAATAATGCTGAAAATTCTCCAAGCAAGGCTTCAGCAGTGGCTTCAAAGTGAACAAAGGCTTCAAAGTGAACTGAGAACTTCAAGCTGGACTTAGAAAAGGCAGAGGAACCAGAAATCAAATTGCCAACATCCTTTGGATCACCAAAAAGGCAAGAGAGTTCCAGAAAAACATCTACTTCTGCTTTATTGACTATGCTAAAGCCTTTTACTGTGTGGATCACAGCAAACTGTGGAAAATTCTTAAATGGATGGGAATACCAGACCACCTTACCTGACTTCTGAGAAATCTGTATGCAGGTCAAGAAGCAACAGTTAAAACCAGACAGGGAACAACAGACTGGTTCCAAATTGGGAAAGGAATATGTCAAGGCTCTATATTGTCACTCTGCTTATTTAACTTATATGCAGAGTACATCATGCAAAACGCTGGACTGGATGAAGCACAAGCTAGAATCAAGATTGCTGGGAGAAATATCAATAACCTCAGATACTCAGATGACTCTACCCTTATGGCAGAAAGCGAAGAGAAACTGAGAAGGCTTTTGATGAAAGTGAAAGAGGAGAGTGAAAAAGCTGGCTTAAAATTCAACCTTCAGAAAACTAAGATCTTGGTGTCTAGTTCCATTACTTCTTGGCAAATAAATGGGGAAACAATGGAAACAGTGAGAGATTTTATTTTGGGGGGGGCTCCAAAATCACTGTAGATGGTGACTGCAGCCATGAAATTAAAAGACTCTTTCTTCTTGGAAGAAAAGCTATGACCAACCTAAACAGCATATTAAAAAGCAGGACATTACTTTGCCAACAAAGGTCTATCTAGTCAAATGTATGGTTTTTCCAGTAGTCATGTATGGATTTGAGAGTTAGACCATAAAGAAAGCTGAGTGCCGAAGAATTAATGCTTTTGAACTGTAGTGTTGGAGAAGACTCTGAGAGTCCCTTGGACAGCAAGGAGATCCAACTAGTCCATGTTAAAGGAAATCAGTCCTGAATATTCATTGGAAGGACTGATGCTGAAGCTGAAACTCCAATACTTTGGCCACCTGATGCAAAGAGCTGACTCATTTGAAAAGACCCTGATGCTGAGCAAGACCGAAGGCAGGAGGAGAAGGGGACAACAGAGGATGAGATGGTGAATGACATAACCTACTGGATGGGCATGAATTTGGGCAAGCTCCAGGAGTTGGTGATGGACAGGGAAGCCTGGCATGCTGCAGTCCATGGGGTTGCAAAGAGTTAGACACGACTGAGTGACTGATCTGAACAAAATCCATCTCTGTCACTGGCTACTTATATTGCCTTAAATTTCCCAAGTTTCTATTCAGCATAAGGTACTGAAAGTTCTTGATAAATAAAATGCATCATTTGTTCTTGTTCACTGAGCCCTTCCTGAGAATACATAATAAATATGAGCGACAACTGCAATCCACTGGAAAATGCTCTGTTAGATGTCAGATAAAAAGTCTGTCATTTCAGTGGTGCCATAAACTTAGGACATGGAACCAAATTTTTAAAAATCTGCACATATTGGTAGAAGTAATGAAGTATTTGGTGGAAATTAATATTTCAAAATTAATTGTACAATAGCAAAAAGAAGTCATGAATTGTTTGTAATCTCAGGAGAGCAAACTCTAAGTTAATTATAAGTTCAGCATGGGTCAACAGTGTGAAGGGAGGCTCAGGAAGGGACTGTGGCCTTGAAGAGACTAAATGATGTCACTCTCAGTTTGGGCAGGGTAGAGGATCACCCCACTAAATCCTGCACTGGACAGGCCGCGCCTCAGTGTTTGATCTTGTAAGCTTGCCATTAGGAAATAAGCATGGTGGATATCACCTAGGAAACGGGGATAGTTTGTCACCATTTGTCATCATGAATGAAGGTTCCAGAAACTCTTCATTGTTATGAAGAGAATAGAGCTGAAAGAGTGGTCAGAAAGATGAGGTTTGAGCTCCTATTGTTTTATGTGAGAGTTGAGTAGTTTGGGGCAAGTAATTTTACCGCTTTAATGCTCAGTTTCCTCAGCTATAAAACTGGCATAATGATATCATCTTCTTTATAAAGTCATTGTGCAGGTCAAATGAGATCATTTAAGCTAATGCATTATCTAGGTTGTACATGCTATGCAAATACATGAGAAATAATTAATCCTGTTCTGAACACAAAACAACTTACTGTGCAAGAGGGAGAAGCTCATTATCTATGATTTTCATAGGGTTAGAGGCAGGAGTAGAAGTGAAAATGAAGCAGATTTGGCTTAATGGATGAAAGAAGCTAATAATAATTGACAATGTGTCAACAGCATCATTGGTTGCCTCAAGAAAGTAGTAAGCTTCCTCTCTTAGGAGGAATTCAGGGAGAAACTAGATGAAACCTGGATGGCGAGGTTGTGAGATAATTTACTGAAAGGTTTATAAAAACTTTTCTTGGTGAAAGAGTTTACCAATCTGTTGAGGTTTTGCTACAACCCCAACATGCATTTCCAGATCACTCAGTTAAGGACAGTTATTTGACAATAATTACAATGTCAGTTGGAGGCCCTAGCACACACTAAGCACCAACCATATTCCAGTGAGCCTAGAACATTTATATACATACCTCTCATGTTAAACCATGCATTGCAAAGGAAGGAACAATTCCACCTTAAGACCTGTCTCCTCTACCCCCAATAAAATATAGCTGTTAATAGGACAAGAAGTAGAAAAAGTGTTGTCCAAAATACTGCTTCTCCTTTCTTGTGCCGACACTTTCTAATCTAGCCCCCAAGACAGTGCTGAGAAAAGCAAGATTATATGGACCAGTAGTGTAGATTGCAACATATATGCAACAGCAAGCAAAAAAAATTCTATGCCACCCAGAAAATTATTACCTTGCAGAATTCATAGTTTTAAAAAATCTTGCCTGGCTCTTTAAACAGAAAAGAGCTCAACTCCTTTTCTGACAAATGGTATTAGTGATTCTACTTGGAGAAATGAGTAATCAAATCACACGCTTCAGAAAATAAGCTCAACACTGTAAGGATCAGGAAGATATATATTCCCTTCACAGCCCTATAGTGTTTGACAAACTGGCTCAGAGCAAAGGCAACAGCAATTGGAGCATCTTTGCTTTATTTCAATACATCAGCATCAGTTTGGCTAAGGGCCTTGAAAGGAGAGGGCCCAAAGGGGAAGGACAAATGCCAGCTTCCTTAATCTGAAGGTACCATGCAAAACACAAAGACTTTATTCTTCTTGCTGGCTGGGGCTCTCTTTTATGGAATATGTGAGAATAGATAAATACATTTTCTGCATTTTCTAAAAAATAAATGGATTGCCACTGGGGGCAAAGAATGATATGTGCACACAACATAATATTTTACTAACCCAGGTTTCTCTTTCTGTGGACTAATCTCTAAGTTCAGTTGAGAGAAATGAGGAAAATGCTACCAAGGGTAAATCTTTATTCATCTCTGGGTGTATTTGGAAGTCAACTTGTGAGCCCACTAACAGCAGGTTGAAAATTGTTGAGGAAAGCACCTGTCCTACCTTCAGTGATGACTTGCAGGGGATGAATGTGCCAAATGGGACATCCATGCGTCCCTGTGAGTTACAGCCCCATTTTTAATGGTACAGGACAAAGAAATAGCAACAGACGGTCATTGTAAATCCTTCTATTTTTCAGAGTCAGCTTTCAAAGGGTGAAAATTATTAGATAATTTAAAGCTCTTTGAGTTCAAATGACAGAAATGGCAAGATGAGTGCTTTTACGATTCTTAGAGCCTTCTCTTATGAAAGAAAAGGTGACTTGCAAGAATCCTCTGATGAGCAGGCACAAGCAAATATGACTGTTAGAGGTGAAGGGAAGAATTTTTCAAATTTTCTGGTATAGATCTACAAGGTTATATATGCTACTGTATATTTGAGAGAAAGCAAGCCTTGGTACATAGGCATCCATCCATAAATACATTAAGGAGATAGGGAATTAATGACTGGAAGGCTTAAAAATTCTTGATAGCTGTCACATGGCCCCAGGACTAGCAAGACCCACATGGGCACAGGTGGAACTGTTTCTGAAAACTGTAGGATGTACTGTATTTAATCAAACCTCCTCCTGTTTAAGGCTATTTCCTATTCCAAATATTATAGATGGAGGCTGATCTCTTAACTAGGAAAAAAAGGGAAAGCATTTATAAAACATCCCTATCCTCTGATTTATTAAAGAAGACCACAAATTCTTAAACCAGAAGGAAGAAATATACTCCAAGAAGATGGGTGAGGAGAAAGAGTGTCTAAGGAGGGGAGGAAGAGTCAAAAATGTCATTGAGAAGTTGACAGATCAAAGAGGATATTGGAAGAGTAGATAAATAAAAAAGAGTAGGCAGCATTTCCAAGACACACATATGAAGATTTTCTCCTAGAGAAAATCAGGGCACTCTACAAAACAGCAATAAACAATAATAAAATCCATGAGCAATAACAGATGTATGCACACTGTTAACATTCCGGGAAGAAATGATGGTGTATTTGTGTCTGCTGACTTTCTGCTGAGGCATATGGTGACAGCCATATGCAGAGATGGCATGGCTAATTGGCTCTTAGGCTGTCTTTCTGGAGTGTGAATCCAAGACATGACAGAAAGCCTGCCCAGAATCATCAACCTCACTCCCCTCCACTTCCACTGGTCCACATGGGGATGGAGAATTGAGTCACAAAAAGAAACATTTATCCTTTCAACATATATTTACTGAGAGGCACTTAGAAAGAGAAGACAAGAACAAACCCAGCATGACTTTATTCTCCTGGGGTCCCAAAGTTTGTGTTAAGACAAGCATTTATGAAATAATTACCAAGTGTGATTATTGCTATGATAGGGAAGTAAAGGATGCTATAAGGTGAGTCTTTCTTTGAAGAAAGAACAGCAGGTGCCAAGCCCTGGAGACAAGAAGGAAATAAAAATGGTCATCTGAGAGTGGGGCATCTCTAATAATCCTGACGATCTTGATTTCAAGATCACTCGGAAATTTCAAGGAAAATAAGAAACAAAATCACTAACTTCCATAAAATGGGGAAATATTTGTAAGTCCAAATCATGGTATGATGAGGAAAACGATTAAGTTATTGTGATGGACTCATCAGAAATAAAAGGGAAGTCAAACCTCAGTTTCCGTAGAGGAAGAATCAAATGAGCTGTCAGACAGTTTACCCTGGAGAAACTACCCAAACATACGGGAATCTATGAATTTGAGGTAAAGTAGAGTAAAAATGGGACTCATGTAGGTATACCTGTGTGAGAATCATTTAAACCCCCAGGTAACCTCCAAGACACTAAGCAGTCAAGTGGTGTGTGTGTGTGTGTTTGTGTGTGTGTGTGTGTGTGTGTGTGTTTCTTGCTCAGTCATGTCTGACTTATTGCAGCCCCATGGACTGTAGCCTGCCAGGTTCCTCTGACCATGGAATTCTCCAGGCAAGAATGCTGGAGTGAGTTTCCATGCCCTTTTCCAGGTGATCTTCCCGACCCAGGGACTGAACCCTGATCTCCTGCATTGCAGGCAGATTCTTCACCATTTGAGCTACCTAGGAAGCCCCAAATGACCTCTCCTCCAGTGTATATCTTAAACAAAAAAAAAAAACATAAACCATAGTTTCCCACATCCCAGGACATATACTAAAGGTGAGAGAAAGAAATAACAGAAGGTCATTTACTCGGCATAACAACGTTTGACTAATAGGAATTTCAAAAAGGGAGAGCAAAAGAGATTGGGGTGATGACAGCATTGGTGAGAAAGGAAATTTTTCCTCGCCTGAAAGAAAGAAGTTCCTGATTGAATAGACTCACTGAAAGCTCTGTACAATGAACAAAATATAACCCACAGCAAATCACATCTTGATATACCAGAGATACAGAGAAGACTTTAAAATCTTCCAGAATGAAATATAAGACATAGTTCTGGATATTGGCAAATGTTTATCTCAAATTAGATTTCAAAGTATAGAAATAATCCCATAACAACTGTCACTATAAAGGAAACATGGCTCACTGTGGTAGAAAGCACTGAATTTTTTATTATATAATTCACTGTGAAGAGAGAAGGAAAATAAAATTTAAAAAACCAATGTGCATGCCCAATAATTATACAAATATGCTTGAGTTATAAAGGAAAATAAGTCATACAAAAAGAGAAATAACACAATTAGAAAAAAAGCAAATGCAAGGACTATTACAAGATCTGGGAGGGATTGGGGGCAGGAAGAAAGGGGGATGACAGGATGAGATGGCTGGATGGCATCACCAACTGGATGGACATGGGTTTGAGTGAACTCCAGGAGATGGTGATGGACAGGGAGGCCTGGGGTGCTGCGATTGATGGGGTCATAAAGAGTCGGACACGACTGAACGACTGAACTGAAGAATATCAGAAATGGCTACAAATTAAGTAAGATGTTAAAAAATGCTAAGAAAAATGAAAAGTGCAGTGTAACCCATGATTGATTAGAATAAGCAGAAAGAATACTCACATACTAAGGTGATTTTGGAAACACTTGGCTCTTAAAATGGAGAAGTTTCAACAAATCAGAGAGAAGCCTAGTTTTAAAAGGAGAAATTTAC
>NW_011494945.1:659322-662836 GCF_000754665.1 Bison bison bison | reverse complement strand
TCCATGCATCAATTCCATCATTCGAAAAATAAGGATAGTTCATGTTGTTGTTTTGAGAATTAAATGAATTAATACATGCAAAACATTTAAAAAATACCCAACGTGTAGTAAACATTCAGTGAGATTAATCATTTGTTTTTAATATTTTATTATTTTCTTATATATTATATATTTTTTCTGTGAATCCTCAAATCTACTCACATGTGACATGGATTCACTATAAGATACTCAGTGGTTCAGTAGTGACCTAACAAGAAAGGGAAAAATGTCTAAAACGGGGATTAGGAAAAAGTTAGTTTTCAGAGAATGGAAGAGACTGGATGATAGTATTTCAATTTACTATATCCAGTGTAATTTGGCAAATTCAGGTTAGACTGATACTGGGAAAGATTGAAGGCAGGAGGAGAAGGGGACAGCAGAGGACGAGATGGTTGGATGGCATCACCGACTCGATGGACATGAGTTTGAGCAAGCTCCGGGAGATGGTGAAGGACAGGGAAGCCTGGCATGCCTCTGTCCATGGGGTCGCCGTGAGTTGGACACAACTGATTAAATAAGTTCAACTTATACCATGACTATTTATAGGGGAATATTAGTAGTGATGATGCATAGGGCCAAGCACCGACAGTGGACATGTTCTTTTGTATTTAGAGCCAGATGTCAGGCATATAGTTGCTGGAAAGCAGAATGGACCCACAGCATGGTTGAATAAGCCAGGTAAGATTTGCATATCTAGCAGAAACAGGGAAAAAGAACACCAAGGCAGAAGTCCTGGGTTTTCGCACAGAACAGTTCTTGTTCCTAGCGTTAATTATTATTGTATATAAAACATGGACTATATGTTTATCAGTGCAATGAATAACATAAAACCTGGACTGATACACAGCATATTAGTTGGGTACCAACGGAAAGTATTTCTATTGCCAAATTCAGTTCAGTTCAGTTAGGTCCCTCAGTTGTGTCCGACTCTTTGCAACCCCACTGCCGAATTATGAGGTCCTAATGGTTCATATAAAGCTCCAGGTACAGATTTATAGAATTAAATTCATATGTCTAAAGGAGAACAAATCTAACGTAAACACAGTTACTAAGAGAAAAAATAACTCAGACCTTTAATTGATAATTTGAATAAATTAACTTTCAAAGTCTGAAGCTAGACAGCATGTGAAACATACCATGGTTAAATGTGACTTTCTTGGAATGTCATCCAATAAAAACAGTGCTGACTGAAGAGGAAATTTCAAGTTGCACCACTTGTCCAATTCTTCCAGTCTTGAACAACTCTTGTTTGCTTAGATTATCCATATTCAAATCTGTTTTCCTTTTTTTTAATCAAATTTAGTGGCTCTACATTTCTGGTTTAATAGTACTGCATTATCTTGTTTCCCCTGTCTACCCAGATCCTGAATATCCTGACCAGATACCAAGCCTGGAAAACTCTCTGTAGGAAGCTCAAAAACACAAATGGAAGTGAAATATTTGCTCACTGGTGTCAGTGAAAGCAGTAGTCCCAGAAGAATCACTGATGAGATTATACTTGGAATCTTATTTTTCTATTCTGAGAACTATACTAAATACATAATAGAAATAGGTAAACAGAAATATACAATGTCTGGGAACCAAATCATTTAAGAAATGATGGAAAGAATCAAAGAGTGAAATTTTATAAGAAAATCACCCCCAAAATTGGTAAGTGTCCTATGGTCAAAAGAATTCAAACATCTTTTTTGGTAACCATTCCACAAAATATAGTATGAAATGTTACTGTTCTGTGTAGGTTATACTCTGTTCCAGTCTAATTTTTTTTTCTGTTTTCTGTATGTTACAACAATCAAGGACAAAAATTAACGTTTATTTATCATTTTCACAGTGTTCTTAACAGTGTATTGAAAGGAGCAATGACAATGCATCAGAAATGTCTTTCTGAGCTTAAGTCAGGTTGCTGTATAGCCGACTGAGTTCTATTACAGAGGCTTTCATTATAAAAGAAATGTTACCGGGCATCCATTGTGAATCCTAAAAATGTATTAGTGTATCGCCCACTACACTGCCTAACACATAGCAAGTAACAGAAACCCAATTCAAACTTGCTCAAGAGGGAAAGAGGGAGAATTATGCTCATTTTATCATTTTCTCATTGAAAGTGGTATAATAGTCACATTTCATTTTGTTATTCCTTCCTTGTTAAAATGAAATTTTTACATACAAAAAGAATTCTTATCAGCTTTTGACTCTCCTGAGGTATATTTATACTGAACAGGTGAAATAATTCCTTACTCTTTATTTATAAATTTTATAGTTTTCTTCATAGATTTTGTACATACTTTGTTATAACTAAGTATTTCATGTTTTGGGTTGCTAATGTAAATGATACTGTGTTTTTAATTTCAAATTCCACTTGTTTACTAGTAGAGAAGTAAATGATTGACACATATTAACCTTGCTTCCTGCAACTTTGTTATAAATACTAACTAGTTCACAACAGTTGTGTGTGTCTCTTTCAGACTTTCTTATAGAAGATCATGGCTTCTTCTAACAAATACAGTTTACTTATATCACAATCTGTATATCTTTTTTTCCCTCTTTTGGTGTCTTATGGCAATAGCTAGGATTTCCAGTATGATAATAAAAGGCAGTGGTGAGAAGGGACATCCTTGCCTTGTTCCCATCTTAACAGAAGAACTGGCAGGGTTTCAATTCATTATGGTAGGTGTAGATTTTCATTCCTTTTTTTTTTTTTTTAACTGATGTTCATTATTAAATTGAGGAATCTCCCTTCTGTTCCAAGTTTACTGATAATTTCTATCATAGATGGGTGTTCTGTCAAGTAAATATGTAATAAAATAGGTAAACAGAAAGATACAATATCTGGAAACTAAATCATTTAAGGAAAGACAGAAAGAATCAAAGAGTGAAATTTTATAAGAAAATCACCAAAAAAATTGGTAAGTGTCCTACAATCAAAAGAATTCAAACATCCTCTTGGGTAAGCATTCCACAAAATATAGTATGAAATGTCACTGTTCTCTGTAGGTTTGTATCTGTGTATTGTATCTTTCTGTTTACCTATTTCTATTACATATTTATTCTACCAATCTATTGATATTATCATGTGATTTTTCTTCTGTAGTTTATAGTTTCTTGGAAGACAATTTTTCCACTGACTTGTGGGGGGTGGGAAGAATTTAGGATGATGCAAGTGTATTATACTTTGTGTACTTTATTTCTAATATTTACATCAGCTCCACCTCAGATCATCAGGCATTAGATCCCAGAGGCTGGGGACCCCTGATCTAGATTATTAATATCTGTGTTCTTGCCTGGGCTTCCGTCTATGGGGTCGCACAGAGTCGGACACGACTGAAGCAACTTAGCAGCAGCAGCAGCATGGAGTACTCCCTTTTTATCCTTTTAATGTCCATGGGATCTAAAGTGGAGGTTAAACTCACGAAAGTGTAGTGACATCCCCAAAGACTGGAACTCTCAGAGATTTTCTCTCTCAGGCTTGACTACA
>NW_011494945.1:658823-659222 GCF_000754665.1 Bison bison bison | reverse complement strand
TTCCAGGGATTCACTGATTATAGTTCAGGTCTTCTCAGCCCAGTAGTGGTTCCTACAGAGGTTGGTTTCTGCCCCAAGAAGTTGTGATCCTCTGTATCTGCCTGTCAGGCTTTGGCACAGAGGTTTGTCCTATTACCTCACTTCCCTGATGGATCTAAAATTCTTGATTTTTTAGTTTGTTCAACTTGTTAGGATGGAGTGGCAACGTCTATGTTTATTGAATGACCAGAAATCAGAAGTGACAGTTATCTTTTAAAATCTTAAATCTTATTTATAAAATAAGGAGGAGTTACTTTCAGTTCAGCTCAGTTTCTCAGTCGTGTCCGACTCTGCAACCCCATGAACTGCAGCATGCCAGGCCTCCCTGTCCATCACCAACTCCTGGAGTTCACCCAAACC
>NW_011494945.1:654763-658723 GCF_000754665.1 Bison bison bison | reverse complement strand
ACCCAAACCCATTTCCATTGAGTCAGTGATGCCATCCAACCATCTCATCCTCTGTCGTCCTCTTCTCCTCCTGCCCTCACCCTTTCCCAGCATCAGGGTCTTTTCCAATGAGTCAGCTCTTCACATCAGGTGGCCAAAGTATTGGAGTTTCAGCTTCAACATCAGCCCTACCAATGAAAACCCAGGATATATCTCCTTTAGGATGGACTGGTTGGATCTTGCGGTCCAAGGGACTCTCAAGAGTCTTCTCCAACACCACAGTTCAAAAGCATCAATTCTTCAGTGCTCAGCTTTCTTTATAGTCCAACTCTCACATCCATACATGACCACTGGAAAAACCATAGCCTTGACTAGACTTTAGTCCTACTTATATACTTTATATATTTATAATATTTCTCTGCATAGATTCAAATTTCTATCTGTTGTCATTTTTCTTTTTTCTGAAATATTTCCTTTTATATTTCTTGTAGTTCTGGTTTGGTGTGATCAGTTCTTTTATCTTTTATATGCCTTTGTGCATGCAGGATCAGTCGCTTCATTCATATCTGACTCTTACAACACCATGGACTGTAACCCACCAGGCTCCTCTGTCCATGGGATTCTCCAGGCAAGGATACTGGAGTGGGTTGCCATGTCTTCCTCCAGGGGATCTTCCCCACCCAGGGATCAAATTCACATCTCTTATGTCTCCTGCATTGTTAGGTGAGTTCCTTACCACAAGAACCATCTGGGCCTTTAACTGTCTTTATTTTGCCTTCATTTCTGAATGGTATTTTCATTATGTTTAGAATTCAAAGTTGACATTTCTTTAAGTGTTTTAAAGATGTTCCTCCACCATCTTTTACCTTGCATTAAAAATTCAGCAAATGATCTCGATCCATCAAACAGTGGTATAAATCTGAATTGATCACATCCTCAGATGATAATGATTTATTCATTTTTTAGGCTAAAGAATAACCTGAGGAACAGTGCTGATATTTAAAACAGAAACCACATGAGCAAAGTGGACAGTACTACATCTAATAAGAGAAATATTTAAAAACTCAACCATGAAGTATTGATACATAACAGATTAGCTAAACTCAAATAGTTGTAGTCTTAACTCATTCAGTCTTAGTTCTGTGACTAAGATCATACCTAAATTGATCCCACAGTAACTTCCCATAATCAGAATATGCCAGCAACCTACTTAGTTTACCAATTATCAACAATTCCTTAGGTTGCCCAAACTTTTATATATCTTTCTTTTTTTTTTTTCTAATTTTATTTTATTTTTAAACTTTACATAATTGTATTAGTTTTGCCAAATATCATTCTGTAACTTCTCCCATTCTATTTTTATACCTCTGAAGTGCATTTCATGTAGTAAGTTCAATAAACCTATCTTTATTCATTTAAATATATATATATATATATATTCATTTAAACATATAATACTAAAATTCTTAGTTCCTAATTGTGCTAGACTGAATAATATCCACCCCCAACAATATCGATATCCTACTCTCTAGAATCTGTGAGCACGTTATCATATATAGCAGAAAGGACCTTACATACATAACTAAGTTAAGGATTTCTGAGATGGAAAAATTATCCAGGCAAGCACTTTATAATCACAAGGATCCTTGTAAGAAAGAGGCAAGAGAGTCTCACATACAGAGAAGACAATGTGATGCTGGAAGCAGAGGAATAAAAAGAGGAAGAAACTTTGGAAGTTGATGTGCTGTTGGCTTTGAATATAGACAATGTGACCATGAGCCCAAGACTGTTGGTGGCTTATAGAGATAGAAAAGGCAAGAAAAGAGATCCTTCCCTAGAACCTTGAGAAGGAAGCAGCTTTGTGGGCCTGCTGTAGACTTCTGACCTCCAGAACTATAAGGTAATAAATTTGTGTGGTTTAAAGCCTCTAAGTTTGTGGTGATTTGTTGCAACAACAATAAGAAACTAAGGACATTAAGATGATTTCATACCTGTGTGTGTGTTTGTGTGGATGTGCACATTTTCAGAATCAACATGCCAGTGTTACATTATTAATAACAACACGATTACAAAGTCAGTTTAAGGGTTTATTTTTGCAGTTTGTTTGATCTTAGGGTATAAATCTCATGATGGATGTACAAGTCAATTCCTCATTTTAAATTTCTATTTAAATTTAAGCCACTAATATCCTACAGAGTTAGTGCTTTGTTTTGCCTATAATTTTTTAGGTGTTGATTTCTTTGTCTCATTTTGCTTTGATGTTGTTTCCTAACTATTGAAACATTTTCATATTTTCAGAGTCAAATTTTAAAAATAAGATATGTTTGAGGATGCCTATATTCAATTCCTCTCCCTTCCACTCTGGAATTTTCCTTCTCCAAGAAGGAATCTCATTTATGTTACTGGCCTGACAAGATGACATTTCTTTTCTGCTTTCCTATCTCACAGCATGATCTTTATTCTCAATTAAAAAAAAGAAATAACCATTTACACTTTTTCAAGGTAATTGCTCCAGGATTGTATTCCTTATTCTTCCTCTTATCTCTCTCTCTCTCTCTCTCTCTATATATATATATATATACACACATATATATATTTACTATTAGATTGACCACTGATGACTCCTTTTATCCCCCTCCTTCTTTTTAAGTCATCTACAGAACATTAACACCTATCAGTATAGTAAGTGCAAATGCATGAAAACCAGTTACATGGTTTGACATATCATTCAGCCTAACAGATGATCTCTAGAATGGGACATATGCTGGCCTCAACACAGTTCACGCATCCTTAAGAATGGAGAGACTAGACGTCATCTACTCACAGGGAATGCTGTTTTCTTATTTTTCACTTTATAAGATTTATTCTTTTTATCTCTCCCAATGTCAATGACTTTGCCAACAAAGGTCCACATGGTCAAAGCTATGGTTTTTCCAGTAGTCATGTATGGATGTGAGAGTTGGACCATAAAGCAGGCTGAGTGACAAAGAATTGATGCTTCTGAACTGTGGTGTTGGAGAAGACTCTTGAGAGTCCCTTGGACTGCAAGGAGATCAAACCAGTCCATTCTAAAGGAAATCAGTCTTGAATATTCATTGGAAGGACTGATGCTTAAGCTCCAATACTTTGGCCACCTGATGCGAAGAGCTGACTCATTTGAAAAGACCCTGATGCTGGGCAAGATCGAAGGCAGGAGGAGAAGGGGAAGACAGAGGATGAGATGGTTGGATGGCATCACGGACTCAATGGACATGAGTTTGAGCAAGTTTTGGGAGATGGTGAAGGACAGGGAAACCTGGCATGCTGCAGTCCATGGTGTTGCAAACAGTCAGACATGACTGAGTGGCAGAACAACAACATCAGTGAAGTTTCTCTGTTTTATAATACTTCCCATCCCTACCAGGTGCTCATTTCTTAAGCACAAATGAGGGAGTAGAATGTACTTTTCAATGATTATTTGGATTCTACACTTATTTCTCTCTTTGTAAAAATTTATTCTTTCCTCTTTCTTACACATAGGTGTTTTCTCACAATTAAATAATAATTTATTATATCTATGAAAGTCTCAGTAGCTTCTTCTCAAATATATTTTCATTCCTGATTTTGTATATTCTACAATATGATAATTCACTGTGCTACCCAGGCTTAGAATTGTGAATCAATGGCATCATCTACCATATAAATGTATACTATGGGCTATTATTGTACATATACATACACATATTTAATCTCTACAAAACAGGTATTTTCTTTCAGATTTTTAAGATGATGTAACAGAATTAGAGAAAATTAAAAAATTAATAGTTTGGACAAGGCTGCTGAGATATCAATAGTAGAGCAGAATTCAGATAAATGTCTCTTAGGCTCTTAAGGAAATAATTTTGCCACTTCACTAAGCTTTTTCAGTTCAAATGTGTAATCATAAAATTCAGAAAATCATAAAAAAGAAAATTTTATTTTTCTTTTATAATACCTCCATTA
>NW_011494945.1:654319-654663 GCF_000754665.1 Bison bison bison | reverse complement strand
TCCATTAAAAAAGAATAAACCTTTCAATTCATTTTATGTTTAGAGACAGTTCAATTGTTAATAGTACATGCTCTGGAAGCAAACAGTTGAGGTTCAAATTTCAGTTCTGCTGAAACTTTGGCCAAACTATTTATAATTCACTCAGGATATCCTATGGTTTTTCCAGTAGTCATGTATGGATGTGAGAGCTGGACTATAAAGAAAGCTGAGCACCAAAAAATTGATGCTTTTGAACTGTGATGTTGGAGAAGACTCTTGAGAGTCCCTTGAACAGCAAGGAGATCCAAACAGTCCATCTTAAAGGAAATCAGTCCTGAATATTCATTGGAAGGACTGATGCTGAA
>NW_011494945.1:647833-653687 GCF_000754665.1 Bison bison bison | reverse complement strand
GAGTGATTTCTAATCTCCATTAGTAGAGAATCTGAGAATTACATTTGATCATTAATTCTGAACCCAGGGCTAGGATAGAGGGATAAGCAACAGCCAAATTTTAGTGAAAAATAGTTGATAACAACTCAATTTCTGCACTTCAAATTTTTTCAAAGAAAGAACCTAGAAAAGCCCCATCCCCTTTCCAAACAGAAGATTCATTATCTTGGGAACATTCTTTTTTTTTTTTTTTTTAAACTTTACATAATTGTATTAGTTTTGCCAAATATCAAAATGAATCCGCCACAGGTATACATGTGTTCCCCATCCTGAACCCTCCTCCCTCCTCCCTCCCCATACATATACATTTTTTTTTTGTTTGTTTTCTTACAGAAAATAAAGGAAAAACACTCTTTTCATGGCCTGTGGTTTTTAATTACCATTTTTATTTTTTAAATTTAAATTTATTTATTTTAATTGGAGGCTAATTACTATACAATATTGTATTGGTTTTGCCATACATCAACATCCTTAAACAAGTATCCTAATATTCTTAACACTTCTGGTATTTAAAGAAAACTGCTCCCAGAAGTAGGAAATATTTTAGGTAGATAATTTGTCTGGTTATCTAACTTTTGAAAACCTTTTTAATGAAAAAGTGTTGTATCTTTTCATGTAACACTAAGGAAGGTTTATTTTTTCAAGAAAAAATTAAAACTTATTGTAACCTCTCTTTCAAGACCCTGTATAATCTTGCCCTATATGAACAGTTAGTACAATCTTCCAGTGCTCTCTCTTCTCAACTCTTCATTTTAACCTAAGCAATTCCATTCACTTTACCTTACATGGCCTTTGCTTTATTGATTCATTTGTGCCTAAACCTGTGATTTAACAACTCTCATATATATCATATTGCTGGGCCATATCCCAGAGCTCTGGAAGGGAGTCATACAAGTGACAGCCCGAAACTTAAACTCCATTTGCTTTCCCTAGCAGTCCCGTAGTTAGGACTTTGCCTTCCAGTGCAGGGAGTGTGGGTTCGATCCCTGGTCTCAGAGGTCAGATACCACATGCCTTGTGGCCAAAAAACCAAAACATTAAACGGAAGCCATATTGTAACAAATTCAATGAAGACTTTAAAAATGATCCACACCAAAAAAAATCTTAAAAAGAAAAAAATCTCCATTTGCTTTAATATACTTTGCCTCTAGTTCTAGAGGTCAAGTGGAAGATCCTGAGTGGAGACATAGATGTGGGGGTTGTAACATACAAAGCATCTGCATAACCATGAATTGAGACAATATAATAAAAGTGCCGATGTGAATCTGGGTAGAGAAGTAACGAGGAGCAAGAACTGAGCCCAGGGGGAGGGGAGAGGACTCCAAAATCAAGATGTAAGAGGAAGAAGAGGAGAAATGGGCCAAAAGAAGTGAGGGGAAAATATGTGTGGAAAATGACCTGTCAAGTAGAGAAGGTTCTTTAGGGAGAAGGATATGTGTGTCAAAGGCTGTTAACAAAGCAAGAGGGAAACTGATACTTGGCCATCAGATTTAGCACAGCAGAAGTGTCCAGTGCATATTCAGTGAAGTGGTTGAGACTAGAATCTGCTTGGAATTTGTTGAAGAGACAACTGGGGGAGAGGAATCAGAGTGAGTGAGAGTAAAGGCAGGCAATTCTTTCAAGGACTGTTGCTGCAAAGGGAAGAAATTAGGCCACAACTGGCTGGTAGAGTGCTTAAAGAAAAGGTTTTGTTTCTAAAAGGAGGAGTAGAGAAATATCCGCATGTTTCTATGCTTCCAAGAATGACTCAGTAAACAGGAGGAAATGGTAATGTGGGAAAAGAGAGGGTAGCGACTAGAATATCGGAGAAGACAATGGCACCCCACTCCAGTACTCTTGCCTGGAAAATCCCATGGACGGAGAAGTCTGGTGGGCTGCAGTCCATGGGGTCACTAAGAGTTGGACATGACTGAGTGACTTCCCTTTCACTTTTCACTTTCATGCATTGCAGAAGGAATGGCAACCCACTTCAGTGTTCTTGCCTGGAGAATCCTAGGGACGGCGGAGCCTGGTGGGCTGCCGTCTCTGGGGTCGCACAGAGTTGGACACAACTGAGTGACTTAGCAGCAGCAACTAGAATAATGCCCTCTTTGATCTGAGAAGTGATGTGATCCAGTGCCCCATAGAGGACGGGCTGTGCACATGATCATGCTCATTTATGAAAGCAGACAGCATGGCACAGCATGTGGAAGCAGACACTGGCAGGTGACCTGATGTGCTGATGGTGGCCTCGGGCATTGCCTTTGTTTCAGGGTCATGAAAGAGCAAGCTGAGCAGCTGACAGAGAAGGTGGGTTAGCAGGTGTCAGGAACCTGAGGAGAGAAGGTGGTGATGGCTGTCTAAGAGAGTGGGAATGTCAGTAGACTAGGGACATCGGGATTCTTGTCTCTGTGCTTCATAGAAGTTTGCACTTACCCTTATTTTAGCAATTTTTACTGTGTTTTGCAAGTGGGTTTTGTTTGTCTTCCTCATCAGTGTGAATTTCTCCAGGGAAAGAATAATCCTTGTTAGTTTTCTGTCTGCTATAGCATTTCTGAGCCTTTTTGACCCAGAAAAGCAAAATAGTGTGTATGTATTTACTCATGTGTGTCGCTCAGGCATGTCCGACTCTTTGCAACCCCATGAATCGCAGCACGCCAGGTCTCCCTGTCCAACACCAACTCCCGGAGTTTACCCAAACTCATGTCCATCGAGTCGGTGATGCCATCCAGCCATCTCATCCTCTGTCGTCCCCTTCTCCTTCCACCCCCAATCCCTCCCAGCATCAGGGTCTTTTCCAATGAGTCAGCTCTTTGCATGACGTGGCCAAAGTATTGGAGTTTCAGCTTCAGCATCAGTCCTTCCAATGAACATTCAGGACTGATCTCCTTTAGGATAGACTGGTTGGATGTTTTGTTAAATACCTCAAAATCCATCAATGTGTGTTGAGCCTTATCAAAGCCATAAAGCTACCCTTGACTAGGTACCCCACTTATTATTACCCCCATTTATACCCCATAGGTGCACAAAAGTGTTGGTTAATCATGGAATGCAAATCAGAGGCGTGATACAGGCTTATAAGTTGACAGAGCTATTTAGTAGCAGGTACAAGTTCTTAATTAGGCTTTATATTAGTAGACAAAAATTGTTCTTTCAAGTAATTTGAACTAGAGATAAAGACATTTATTATCCCAGAACTCCATTGTAGGAAATGCCATTATTTTGTAACAACTTTAAAGGAGTATAATGTAAAAAATGCTGACTTACATGTTGTACACCTGAAACTAATATAATATTATAAACCAACTGTACTGCAAAAAAAGAAAAGAACTCCATTGTAACACTACCTTCTGTAGACTCCAATATAAGGAAAAGCTACCCTGAATTCTAACAGCAAAGAATGGAATGTCTTTGTTCTAACCACTTGTCTATAATAGAAACTGTTAAATGCTTAAAATTGAAATGCAGTGTTAGATAGAAAGCAGTAAAATGTTCTGCTATCTTATAAAACCACTCTTGGAGATTGGTTTCATTTACTAATTTCCTTCTCTTTTAAACACCAATGGCAAAAAATATATATCATTTCTGCTAAAACTCAACAATAGGACTCAATTTTTACTTTAAAAAAAAAAGATAAGGCAGAAAATGTCACAATCTCAACCCTCAAATCTACTAGGCAGTACAAAATGAGGAAGAAAAAACTTTTGATTGTGTTCTCATAAGAGGGAAATGTTCAGTATAACTAGAAATTGGATGAGAAGCAGATAGGGTATGATTGAGAGCAGAAGATGAGGAGGCAGACTCCCTGAGTTTGGATGCTAGCTCTGCCACTAGGCGGCAGTCCCAAGTTCTCAAGATTAAAAAAAAAAAAAAAACTATGTCAGAGGATTAATAAATGAATTTACTTATTTAATTTAATGAATTATTTAAGTGAATAAATATATGTAAAATGCTTGAAACAGTGCTAGGTGTTTAGTAAGCATGATATAAGTGTTAAACAATGCAAGCTATTGTATAATTATCAAAAACTTAAAGATTATACCAATAATTCAAAATAAAAACTCTCATTTCTTCAAATCGTCATAATGCACATGCTCTGGGGAAAACATCCTTTTGAAAACATCTGAAAATAATCATCCTCTCAGTTAGCTACACAGCTGTTCTACTTGGAATTCCCTTCACTATCCTCCTTGGAATTCTGTTTACCTCTCTCCTGTTGAAATCTCCCTTCTGCTGAATTCCCTGTTTTGTGGATACCTGTCTTCCTCATGCCCGGTTTACACCTTAATAAGGATGGAACATTTTCTCATAAGCTTTCTAAGAAAGCACATATAGGAAGTTTTAATGTTTTAAATTAATGTATGCTTTCAAATATCTTTATTCTTTGTTTACTCTTGAGTAAAAATTTGGCTAGGTGTAGAGATGGACTTCCCTGGTGGCTCAGACAGTAAAGCATCTGCCTACAATGCAGGAGACCTGGTTTCAACCCCTGGGTGGGGAAGATCCCCTGGAGAAGGAAATGGCACCCCACTCCAATGTTCTTGCCTGGAGAATCCCATGGACTGGGGAGCCTGGTGGGCTACAGTCCCTGGGGTTGCAAAGAGTCGGACACGACTGAACGACTTCACTTTCACTTTCAGAGATGGATTGAAATTATTTTTTACCAGAATTCTGTTAGCATTGCTCCATAACCTTTTAGCTTCCAGCTTTCCTATAATTTGGAGAAGGCGATGGCACCCCACTCCAGTACTCTTGCCTGGAAAATCCCATGGATGGAGGAGCCTGGTAGGCTGCAGTCCATGGGGTCGCTAAGAGTCAGACATGACTGAGCGACTTCACTTTCACTTTTCACTTTCATGCATTGGAGAAGGAAATGGCAACCCACTCCAGTGTTCTTGCCTGGAGAATCCCAGGGATGGGGAGCCTGGTGCCTGCCGTCTATGGGGTTGCACAGAGTCAGACACGACTGAAGTGACTTAGCTGTTCCTGTAATTATAGAAGCATGACTGTGGCCTGTGACTTGATCTTCTTATAAATAACTTATCTACTCTGGAAAAACTGAGATCCACCAATTTTCCAACATTTCCAGTGCTCTGAGATTTCAAAATGAGCTTTCTTCATTGCAATGAGTCACTCTTTTTAATCTAAGAATTGATACGATTGATTTCTAGGCATTTTCTTTTATAATTTCTTTGTTGGATAATAAAGAAAGCTGAACAGGGAAGAACTGATGTTTTCAAATTGTGGTGCTAGAGAAGACTCTTGAGAGTTCCTTGGACTGCAAGGAGATCAAACCAGTCAATCCTAAAAGAAATCAACTCTAAATATTCACTGGAAGGATGGATGTTGATGCTGAAGCTCCAATATTTTGGCCACCTGATGCGAAGAGCTGACTCACTGGAAAAGACCCTGATGCTGGGCAAGACTGAGGGCAGGAGGAGAAGGGGACAACAAAGGATGAGATGATTGGATGGCATCACCAAGTCAATGGACATGAATTTGAGCAAACTTTGGGAGACAGTGAGGGTCGGGGAAGCCTGGCATGCTGCATTCCCCGCCATGCTTGGTTGCTTCAGTCGTGGCTAACTCTTTGGGACCCTGTGGACTGTAGTCTGCCAGGCTTCTCTGTCCATGAGGATTCTCCAGGCAAGACTACTGGAGTGAGTTGCCAATCCTCCCCCAGGGGATCTTCTGATACAGGGATCAAACCCATGTCTCTTAAGTCTCCTGCATGGCCAGGTGGGTTCTTTACCACTAGTACCACATGGGAAGCCCATGCTGCAGTCCATAGGGTCGCAAAGAATTGAACATGACTGTGCGACTGAACAGCAACAAT
>NW_011494945.1:644382-647733 GCF_000754665.1 Bison bison bison | reverse complement strand
TATCATTTGGACCTGACAGATCCTCTAATTGTCTTATACTTTTAAACGTATTCTCCATTTATTTGCCTTTTATTCCACTTCTTCAACTCAGCAATGTACCATTTTAAATTTCTATGTTGTTTTTAATTCCAAGAGCTTTAAAAATGTTTTCTAATTATTCCTTTAATGTATAGTTCTTACATATACATAAAATCAATGTTTATCTCTCTGAAAATATTAATTACAGATTTATTGATATTTTCTTCTCTTTCTAGTATTACCTGTTTTCCCTGAGGTATATATATTTTTTTCCTATGAAGGAGGTTAAATCCCCATTTTATATTAGAGGATTTCCTCAAATGTCTGATGGTCCTTGGTGTCCATTCATATTTAATACTAAAGCGCTGTTAAAATTAAATACTTAAAAATTCTCTGAGCAGATAAAACCATTTAAGCCCCATAAGCTTATTTCATAAACATAAGGAAAACTGAACTCTTTTCTCATGATAGCTTATGATAATCATAAAGGAAACTTTGAATCGTCTTCATAAAAGTGGTATAAGATAATCACTTTTAACCAATCCCCTGCCACCTGGGAAGCCTCATTGTAATAGCCAATCATTTGTAAAGGTTAAACAACTTCCTCATTTTCATACATGCTGGGCTTCATCATGGGACATGAAGTGAGCACCAGATTATCTCATTCAGGTACCCAGTAAATACTGGTATCTAGAAGCTAAAAGATTTCTCCAGGTGGAAATCTTCCACCTTTCCTATTGGGATCTAGAAATCTGGCTGTAAGCATTGTGGTAGACACCCAGAGGATGGATCTGGAGGTTTCCAATTGTGTAGGCTTACTATGCCTGTGCCTGCATTCTAAGATGCTACAGTCTGTCCAACTCTGTGTAACCCTATAGACTGTGGCCTGTCAGGCTCTTCTGTCCATGGGATTCTCCAGGCAAAAATACTGGAGTGGGTGGCCATGCTCTCCTCTAGGGGATCTTCCCAATCCAGGGATTGAACCTGTATCTCCTATGGCTTCTTTATTGCAGGTGGATTCTTTACCAGTGAGCCACCAGGAAAGCCCCATTATGCATGTATTTAGTGTAATAGCTCATTCTCTCTACTTTGGTATTAGAGAAAATGTACCCCATTTCTTGGTAAAGTGGAGGAACAAAGTGGCCTGATTAAGTTGGCATGGGGAGCAGACCACATTAACATTTTCTCAGTTAATTCCTATCAGCCCCTAGCAGCCAGAACTTCTTCAGGAAAGACTTTGATTTACTTCTTCAGTCTATAGCATATGTTATGTTTCTCTCTTATGGGCTCTCAGAGTAATAGGGATCTTTACCATATAGCACATTTCACTGTTAATTATATAGTTATGTGTAATACATGAAGATATAGATATAGTTTTAGATATTTTCCAATCCAGAATTCCTTTAGTTCAAACTTGAAACAAGATCAATGGATCAGTGCCAAAGTACACAAAAGAGTATTTTCACTTTCAGTTTTTTTCTGACAGTGTAGGCAAATCTATTTTCTCAAGATGAGGGCCAGTTTCATGACAACACTGTTGTTTATAGTTTCTCTAAGACCAATGGTGGTATGAACTATAGTGGAAAAGAAAAATATTAAATAGAGTTGAAAAAGAAATAAAAGCCATTACTGTGTCCAATGGCATCTAGATTTTCTCCTAAATCATCTTCTAGTGGTTTTAGAGTTGTGTGCTTTCCATTTACCACTATGAACTACTTGAGCTAACATTAGTGAAGAGCACGAATGTCTTGTACCCAGATTCATTTGTGTGTGGGTGTGCATGTGTACACATCAATGTCCAGTATTGTTCTAGCATCATTGTTGAAAAGGCCATTTTTTATCCATTGTGTTGCCTTTGCTCCAATGTCAAAATCAGTTCCCTATATTTATATTGGTCTGTTTCTGGACTTTTCTATTTTATTGATCTGTCTATTCTTTGCCATTACTACACTGTCTTGACTCATTGGAAAAGAACTGACTCAATGGAATATACCCTGATTCTGGGAAAGATTGAAGACGGGAGGAGAAGGGGGCGACAGAGGATGAGATGGTTGGATGGCATCATCGACTCAATGGACTTGAGTTTGAGCAAGCTCCGGGAGTTGGTGATGGACAGGGAAGCCTGGTGTGCTGCAGTCCATTGGGTCTCAAAGAGTCGGACACGACTGAGTGACTGAACTGACACTGTCTTGATGTGGGAGACTTTATAATAACGTCTTATGATGTCTTTTTGCATTAGCTAGGACTTCCAGAATGCTGGGTGAAAATCTATGATAAGAGAGATATCCTTCCTTTAATCCTGATCTTAGTGGGAAAGCTTCTATTAATAGTTAACATACATTAATTAAGTATGACATCAATGTAGGCTTTTTGTAGATGTTTGTTATCAAGTTGAGGAAGTTCCCATCTATTCTTAGTTTGCTGAGAGTTTTTATCATGGATGGTTGTTGTATTTTGTCAAATCCTTTTCTGTATCTACTGCTCTGATTATGTGGTTTTTCTTTCTTGGCTTGTTGATGCAATGGATTATGATCAATTAATTTTTAATTATTGAACAATTCTTGAATATCTGGGATAAATCCTACTTTCCATTGTATATAATTATATCTAAATATTGTTAGATTCCATTTGCTTATATTTTTGAGGGTTATTGAATATATTCATGAGAGATATGTCTGAAGTTTTCATTTCCTATAATGTCTTTGCCTGGTTTCAGTATTAAGGTTCAAGCTGGTTTTAGAAAAGGCAGAGGAACCAGAGATCAAATTGCCAACATCTGCTGGATCATGGAAAAAGCAAGAGAGTTCCAGAAAAACATATAGTTCTGCTTTATTGACTATGCCAAAGCCTTTGACTGTGTGGATCACAATAAACTGTGGAAAATTCTGAAAGAGATGGGAATATCAGACTACCTGATCTGCCTCTTGAGAAACCTATATGCAGGTCAGGAAGCAACAGTTAGAACTGGATATGGAACAACAGACTGGTTCCAAATAGGAAAAGGAGTACATCAAGGCTGTATATTGTCACCCTGCTTATTTAACTTATATGCAGAGAACATCATGAGAAACACTGGGCTGTGGGAAGCACAAGCTGGAATCAAGATTGCTGGGAGAACTATCAATCACCTCAGATATGTAGATGACACCACCCTTATGGCAGAAAGTGAAGAGGAACTAAAAAGCCTCTTGATGAAAGTGAAAGAGGAGAGTGAAAAAGTTGGCTTAAAGCTCAACATTCAGAAAACGAAGATCTTGGCATCTGGTCCCATCACTTCATGGGAAATAGATGGGGAAACAGTGGAAACAGTGTCAGACTTTATTTTTCTCGGCT
>NW_011494945.1:628420-644244 GCF_000754665.1 Bison bison bison | reverse complement strand
AGGCACCGAAGAATTGATGCTTTTGAACTGTGGTGTTGGAGAAGACTCTTGAGAGCCCCTTGGACTGCAAGGAGATCCAACCAGTCCATTCTAAAGGAGATCAGTCCTGGGTGTTCTTTGGAAGGAATGATGCTAAAGCTGAAACTCCAGTACTTTGGCCACCTCATGCGAAGAGTTGACTCATTGGAAAAGACTCTGATGCTGGGAGGAATTTGGGGCAGGAGGGGAAGGGGACGACAGAGGATGAGATGGCTGGATGGCATCACTGACTCGATGGAAGTGAGTCTGAGTGAACTCTGGGAGTTGGTGATGGACAGGGAGGCCTGGCGTGCTGCGGTTCATGGGGTCGCAAAGAATAGGACATGACTGAGCAACTGAACTGAACTGAACTGGCCTTATGAATGCATCAGGAAGTATTCCCTTTGTTTCTATCTTCTGAAAGAGATTATAGTAGAATTTACCAGTGAACCCATCTGACCTGGGGCTTTCTCTTACAGAATGTTATTATTTATTGATGTAGTACCCAAACCATAATAAGACCTCTGCAAAACACTGGCGAAATCTGTTTAATCATTGTATATCAACTTGTGAAATTTGTTGCTGGGGTAACTTAGCCTAGAGCACATTGATCAAAAAGTTAATTATACCAAGCAAGTTAGTGTATATAAATTAGTTAATATACATCAGTGGCATTCAAAGCATAAGATTTAGCAAGTAAACAGGCTGCTGTGATTGTGTGTATAAAGTCCTAGCCTGGGGAGTCATACTGCAACAGCTTTGTTGAAAGTATTATTCAATATGAAGATTATAGAAACAGAGATTCTAGTTATGTCATAATGTTTTTTCCTTAAAAAGTGTAAAACAAAAAAAAAATAACTTTGACTACAAAGCAAGAAATACATAATACAATGAGATGCTTATATTAGTAAGTGCAGGTCTTGTTTTCAGTTTAATACAAAAAATAGCTGAATAAGAGTTATTTGCTTGGAATAGTGTTAGACATCCTGTCTAGCAACAGAAAAGTTCTGGTAGATAAATGGAGTAAGACAGCAGAGATGGAAGAATGGCAATTTTCATCAAGTTACAAGATAACCTGGGAAATGGAGGTAGTTATCTCCAGAGAGAATTACTCTATAAATAATGGAGTTAAAAGTGCAAAACAAAGGACAAACCATTTCTCTTAGAAAAGGTGAAATTCAAAGAACCAATATGAACATGAGTCCAAACATCTGAAATGCATATAAAATGTTTGTAAAGAAGTATAATATTAATTATTCTCCATTGGAAAAGTTGTACATTTAAAGACGGTTTTACAAAAGCTTAAATGCCATTCTCATATTTTGACCCAGAAAATTATTTCTAATAAATAAATACATTAGGCATGGAAATTTATATGTAAGGATGTTCATCAGAGTGTTAAATTAGTAAAATGGTGAAAAAACTTTAAGTATTCAACAATGTAAGACCGGATTATACATTCTAAGCAATTTAATCCCATAATACAGCACAAGCATTAAATATCATGCTGGAGAATAATACTAAAGACAACAGAAAATGTTCATGATGTTAAAAGGAAAAACTTAAAAACACAGACAGTGTACATATAAATGCAATCTCACACATACATAAACACACGCATGCCCACACAAAGAAAGAAGACAGGAAGCATGTGCATAGATGTACTAGTGGTTTTACTTTTAGTAATGTGACATTTTGTAACTTTAATTTTTCAAAGTAAGTAGATACTTCTGTAACTAGAAAAAGAAAGTAATATGACATAAACACTAATATTGTTCAGTAGTACTTGGAAAGGAATTTAAACCTATCATCTGCCACACAATGAATCAGTTCCACAAACTGGAATAACATTGACAGAAATGATAAACCCGAGTAAGAGGCCTCCAAGGCAGAGAGGCGT
This sequence comes from Bison bison bison, assembly GCF_000754665.1. Taxonomy (NCBI): domain Eukaryota; kingdom Metazoa; phylum Chordata; class Mammalia; order Artiodactyla; family Bovidae; genus Bison; species Bison bison. The sequence goes on along the minus strand of NW_011494945.1, from coordinate 642,326 downwards.
TATCCACCTAACTTAAGTAGGCTGGATCAATTTTATCACAAAATTCCAAGGGAGATTCAATTTCAGATCAGAGTTATAATGCTTCTACCCAAAGATTTCTGCTTATCAACTGCAGAATAATTAGGGATTTAAATCCAAAACTCCACAAAGAAAGGAAAAGAGAATATGTAAGCAAATAAAGGAGAACAGGTCATCTTATCATCACCCTACGCAATCAGAATATCACAATTTTAAGAATAAAGTTATAAAAACAAAGCCACAGTTGTTTATTTTACCATACAACTTTTCACAAGTTATCAAACTAGGGAAGGTCATCTGTTACTCAACTCAGTTGTGATTTTATATTTAAAAGCATAAAATGAACACAAGGGACATGGGCATGCGTGTGTGCTAAGTCGCTTCAGTCGTGTCTGACTCTTTGCGACCCCTGGACTATAGCCTGCCAGGTTCCTCTGTCCATGGGGAATCTCCAGACAAGAATACTGGAGTGGGTTGACTGGTCCCCCTTCACAGGATCTTCCTAACCCAGGGATCGAATTTACATCTCTCTCTCACATCTCCTGGTCTTCTGCTTTGGCAGGCAGGTTCTTTATCACTAGCCCCACCTGGGAAGCCCAACAAGGACATGTATTATTATATTCTCATCCTAGGAATGTAAGCTTTTACTGTAGTCAATTGATAAAAGAAGCTATTTAGAAAAGATAAACTATTTTCCAGAAACTTTCTAAATGTGAGTTCCCCCCACACATCAATGTATTCATTCATTTATTCACAAACTAACTAACAATAATATTCCAGATGCTACATGAAGTGGAAAGAGTAATAATAGTACTTAGTTTATAGGACTTCTGTGACTATTACATGAGATCTCATATGTAAATTTCTTACTACAGGGTGGGACTAATAATAAAACCTCAATATATGTCAGCTATTACATTCTACTACTACTAAAACTCATCTCCCAAAAGTATTATTCTTGTAAAGGATGAAAAGTACAGTAAGGCATCTTTTCCCCTCAAGTCACTTGCCGTATTATGCTATCAGTGAGTTTTTCTTAAAACAATCCAGAATATCACCATATGATTCAAGAGTGGAAACAGCCTGATGGTGTAATGAATATATGAACAAAATAGCCCTCCAGATACGTCGCCTGAAGTGAAAGTCACTCAGTCATGTCCAACTCTCTGAGACCCTGTGGACTGTAGCCCACCAGGTTCCTCTGTCCATGGGATTCTCCAGGCAAGAATACTGGAGCGGGTTGCCATGTCCTTCTCCAGGGGATATTCCCAACCCAGGGACCAAACCCACGTCTACCACATTACAGGCAGATTCATTACCTTCTGAGCCACCAGGGAAGCCCAAATGATGTCAAAATGTTAAACAATCATATTACAAACTAAAAATGCCCCAAGGCAATCAATAACATCATTTCATTGCCTTTAAACTTAAATTATGAAATTGTACATACTTAAGGCATTAACAATCCCCCAAAATACAGATTTGATAAGGAAAATAAAGGAAAGAGAGTGTTTTCTAAGTCACAAAACTCAAACGTGGTTAATGAACCACTCCGATCATTTGGTGCCTCAGCAAGGTGTTTGTTTTCAGAAGTTGTAGACTGTTTCCATGAGTCTGCATGCTGAGAAGCAAACCTTCTGGCATTTCAATGTAGTGATGTGAGAACAAAGGACAATTTTCTAAGCTTCAACAAGCATAATAAAATCATGGAAGTTTAGTGCTAGATAATACCCTTTTCAGAATACACCACTTTACCCATGGTGATTTCTTCACATTTTATTTCAAATGAAGTAAGCCAGAAAGAAAAACACCAGTACAGATGGTCTCATTTTAAATGATTCAGGGAAAGATGATAAAGGGACCTTCCTTGGTTTCCTCAGCCTAGTAAGCATTCCTGAAAGAAAATGTTCCTAAAACTGCCCTGCTCATCTATGCTAGTATATTTAACAAATAATCTATAAATAAACACTTCAAAATGACTCTGATTATCTAGATTATTTTTAAATTCCAATAAAGCAATTAAAAGTATTAGGAAAATATCTAAATATACAATAAAGCATTAGATTTGAGTCTTAGTTGTAACTTTTTTGGTATGTTGTAACATTTTATAAAAGTAGGAGTGGGTAGAAACTAAAGCATGTTTGGCAAAATGATAGTTTTTTAAGCTAGATGAAAGGTGTATTTTCCCATATTTTATCCTCCATTCATATTTTTTAAATATTTTCAAAATTCTTTTACTGGAGTATTTCAAAGCAAAATGTCTGTACCATGTCAACTCAGCCATAAATAATTCTGTAATGCATCTCAAAAACATAGATTTTTCTTAAATAACCCAATATCTTTATCACACAACAAAATTTAAAATGTGCCTTCAAATTATCTAGTACCTAACCTACTTTCAAGTTACTATTGACCCTTAAACAAAGCAGAGTTTAGGGAGGCCCACCCCTTGCAGTGGACAATCTCAGTATAATTTCACAGTCAATCCTTCATATCCACAGTTCTGCATTCACAGATTCAACCAACTGCAAATAGTGCTGATATGTTTAATGAAAAAAATTAACGTATAAGTGAACCCAAGCAGTTCTAACCTGAGCTGTTCAAGGGTCAAATGCAGGTGATTTTTTTTCTTTACTTTTTAATTTTGTTTTGTTTTTTTCAAGAAAATATGACCAACCTAGATAGCATATTCAAAAGCAGAGACATTACGTTGCCAACAAAGGTTCGTCTAGTCAAGGCTATGGTTTTTCCTGTGGTCATGTATGGATGTGAGAGTTGGACTGTGAAGAAGGCTGAGTGCCGAAGAATTGATGCTTTTGAACTGTGGTATTGGAGAAGACTCTTGAGAGTCCCTGGGACTGCAAGGAGATCCAGCCAGTCCATTCTAAAGGAGATCAGTCCTGAAATTTCTTTGGAAGGAATGATGCTAAAGCTGAAACTCCAGTACTTTGGCCACCTCATGCGAAGAGTTGACTCATTGGAAAAGACTCTGATGCTGTGAGGAATTGGGGGCAGGAGGAGAAGGGGACGACAGAGGATGAGATGGCTAGATGGCATCACTGACTCGATGGACGTGAGTCTGAGTGAACTCCGGGAATTGGTGATGAACAGGGAGGCCTGGCGTGCTGCGATTCATGGGGTCGCAAAGAGTCGGACACGACTGAGCGACTGATCTGATCTGATCTGATGAGTAGTTTGCATTTTTCCAAGTTGTATTTTGATACTAATAGCCTCATACAAACTCCTCAATCAACTCTTCTTTTTTAAAAAAAAAGGGTTAATAGTTAAATAGTTAAGCTTCTGTTGCACAGCGTCTTCGATGCTGCATGTGAGTTTTCTCTGGTTGCAGAGAGCTGGGGCCACTCTCTGGTTACGGTGCCCGGGCTTCTCACTGTGCTGGCCTCTCTTGTGGAGCACAGGCTCCAGGCACACGGGCTTCAGTAGTTGCAGCGCGTGAGCTCAGTAGTTGTGGCACACAGGCTTAGCTGCTCCATGGCATGTGGAATCCTCCTGGACCGGGGATTGAACCCATGTCCCCTGCACTGGCAGCTGGATTCTTATCCACTGTGCCACCAGGGAAGTCCATCAACCCTTCTTTAGATGGTATATATTACAATCTTACTGTAAGTAGCATTTCTTCTCCCCACCCCCTACCTCCCTCTTCTCTTCCACTCTCCAATTTTATTCACCAGAAATATCTCAGTTATTTTAGTCTATTTTTAAAGAAAAGATAACACATTCTACTTTCTATTTATCATTCTTATAGTTTAGTTTTAGTTCATAAATACGGGCTTCTCAGGTAGCTGCTGCTGCTGCTGCTGCTAATTTGCTTCCGTTGTGTCCGACTCTGTGCGACCCCATAGACGGCAGCCCACCATCCTAGTGGTAAAAAGAACCTGCCTTCCAATGCAGGAGATGTAAGAGATGAGGGCTTGATCCCTGGGTTGGGAAGATCCCCTGGAAGAAGACCTGGCAACCCACTCCAGTATTCTTGTCTGGAACCCTATGGACAGAGGCTGGCAGGCTTGGTCCATAGGGTCGCAAAGAGTTGGACATGACTGAAGCGATTTATTATGGCACAGCACACAGCATAAATATACCCAATGCTTATCTCAAATTTTATTAAGGTTACCAGAAATTTGTTCTCTACTAGATTTCTCAGGAGAGAATCATTTGAACAACACGTCTCCAGTTTTTAAAATTTCATAAATATTTTCTTCATTCTTGAAAAACAGTTTGTCAGTGTATAAAATACTTGACTCATAATTTTCTTTCCTTGTATATCTTAAAAATATTTTCCTATGGTCTTAAGTTCACATTTTAGGGTAATAAAGGATTATAGTTAAGTCCGATGCTGTTTTTATTTTCCCTTTTAAATGATGCTTCTTCCAAGTTCCTAAATAATTACTTTTTCTAATATTTAAAGTGCAATAGTTATTTAAGGAATGGTCTCAGTTTTGAATACTCTGAATAAAATTTCCAAGGTAGAGAGTGTACCTCAGTAACATGCAATTCAAATTTTCTTCTTTTAAGAGAGTTTCTGGAATTATAGTTTTAACTATTTATTACATTTTATTGCTTTGTATTACCTTTTCAGAAACTCCACTAGGCATACATTGTGTCTCTTTGCATAATTTTTATATGTGTTACTTTTTTCCCAAAACCATCCTTAACTGTATTTTATCTCCTCCCCTATGATTTATTTGATGAATATTTGCTTTATGTTACCATTTAGTGTTAGTTTTTAAAGTTTGTTCTATTTCATTAATTATTTTTCCCTTAAGTCCCCTATTTCTTGATTTGTATTCTTCTACATCTACCCAAATTATTTCTGAGCTTTCATATTTATGACTTCTGAAATTCATACAGATAATTTTAAAATATTAGGTTAAATTTATCACCTTCCTCAGAAACAATTTTTTTCTGGAGTGTTTTATTTAGCTATTGAGATATTGTTCATTTTATTTTCATCTTTTTAGTCCAATGACTTAGTTTAGAGTTCAATGACGATTCTTTTTCCCTTTGTTTAAATAAAGTAGGTTTCCCTAAGCTATTATGAAGGTATTTCTGCAAAGAAGGGGATAGGTCAGGGTGGTTGTCTTGTTTGACAGCTAGTCTCCCTTCTCTGTTAGAACCATGAATTATTTTAAAATATGGTCTCTTTGTGTTACCACTTCTCAGGCACTCGGAGATAAGTCTATCACAAGAAGGCTCTCGCCTCCGTCTTTTTTTTTAAATCCAAAGCTTTGTGGGCTGCATCTGGCATTACTGGATTTTGTGGGGTTTGAAGCCTACTGTGAACTTAACAAAGCAACTTGGATCTTTAACTTACTCCTAGAGTTAATTCTTATTTTACCTGTTGGTCCTTGAGCTGGGGTTAAAATCCAGAGGTGACTTCTTCCAAGACCTTGTCTGTTAGGTTTTATTAATAACTCTCTTACAGGGAACACTATTAAGATCTCAGAGTCCAACAATGGGAATACATTAAATACCCTTCTACTTTTGCAGCATCAAAGGCAAATTAAATACAAACCACTTTCAAAAAAAAATGGAAGGAAACAGCAACAGAACTAATGTGATGACCATTAACATGGAACTGTGTCTGTATCAATTTTTGAATGTGTCCTCACTCATGGGAAAGTTTAATAAATGCTGATATTTTTAGCTACACTTCAGCATATCTTACTGCCTTGCCTTTTTCCCCACCAAACACTAACAAAAACAGGACCTGGTTTTGGGGTTTTGCAAGTATCAGCACTTTTGTTTGAGTATAAGACCAAGATGTTGGAGAATCTGCTTGATTTAAAAAAAAAATACTTTCTTGACAAATCTAGAGTTGTGTGACTAATAAGGTGTTCATTCATTCATCTCTCCAGTTGCTTCACATCTGGTGTTCTTGTTATTCCACTTCAACAAGATTCTTCTTCATCTAATTTTATTACAGCTCATATGGGGACGCTATGATTTATAAGTGGGCCTGATGTGATGTAGAAGCTGCCACTTCGTTGAGAAATAAAAAGTAGAATTTCCTATCCTTTCTAATTTGTGGAGCTCTGTTGAACTAAGTCTGGTCTGTTCGTCATATATATGATGAAAGTGCTATATTGTTAATTTGTCTGGTTATTTACTAAACTCTGAAGAGCAAGTATTTTGAATGGACAACGTCAAAATTTGAATTCCAGCTCTAGAAATAATAAGCTGCATGGCCTGGGATCTTTCTTAATTTCTCTAATTCTATTTACTTTTCAGAAAGTTCAGACCTCTTTTAGGAACAGTTAACTTCAGGAATAAGAGAATGATATGTGGATAGAAAAGTACACTTTCTTTAAAAAAGATCAATTGATGGTTTAATAGGCAATTATAACAAAACTGTATTAGGTAGATAAGTTATGAACATTTTAAAGAGTTCAGAAATATTTTTTTTACCATTAAGAAAGCTCACATTCAAGTGTTCACAAATTCAAGTATTGGAGGCCAAATGCTAGGCAGTAAAATTCCATCTGACTCAATACATACTCTGATATTAAATCCAAGGTAGTCTATGACCAGGTTTAAAAGACAGGAAAGAGACTGTCTACATTTCTAATCACTAGCAAAAATTACACATGGCATTTGAGTTTTACAGAAATAACAGAGTATCATCTCATACCATTTCTTAGAAAATGAAAGACAGTGTATTTGCCAAGTACAATCCAACTGCCTCTTTTATCACCACATATTTAGTCAATTGTGACCCTGGCAAGCTTCAGTCTATTTTTTAAGGACATTTAAAAATGTGCTTCAATCATTTTCAGCTAATTATGACACTAACATGATAAATAATGGCTTTAAACCTCATGCCAAATTATAGACGGGAAGGGGAAATATGGTAGCACGTGTTGAAATACTGAGTGCTAACAAGTACAGCCATCCTGAGGATAGCGTCTTGATATGGAAAGACAGCCATAAGTAAGAGTGTGAGCTTGAACAGAGAGAGTAATTTGACAGTCATTTTCTAAATACAGAAGTTTTCTTGGAGACATTTTGTTTAAACCATTGGAAAAAGAAATTGAAGTGCATCAGTCAGAAGTTAAAGGTTTGACAAGTCATACATTTTAGAAAATTTCTAGACTCAGGGCCTTTGCCTAAGGTGTTCTTTCTCCTTGAAACATTTACTTCTCACCTCTGCTTGCTGCCTTCCCTTTATCATAAAGGTAACAAGTGGGATGCCCATTCTCTCACAAGCACAGCACCTGCTATGGTCTTTATCTCATTATAATCATATTATCTATTTACATTTATTTGTATGTCTTCCCCAATATCCTATACCCTAATCAGTAGTCCTACATTAGTTGTTATTCTATCTCAATACCTACTCCAATGCCTGGTAGCACTGAAGAATTACTTGCTTAATGGACGAATGGAAATAATGAATATGAGAGGCAGTTAAATATGTGTTAAATTTTATACAGCTAAATTCAAGTTCTCCCCAATCCCATATCCTCATAATCCTTTCCTGCGAAAGACTATACCAGATTGAAATGTTTTTTGGGTGTTCTTGCCTGGAGAATCCCAGGGATGGGGAAGCCTGGTGGGCTGCCGTCTATGGGGTCACACAGAGTCAGACACGACTGAAGTGACAGCAGCAGCAGCTCCTTATCACAAAAGATGCATTTGAGAAAAGGTGTCCAAGCTTTGCACATTTCTCCTATCTCACCAAAGATTCAAACTGTTTTCTTTCAGTAACCATTTTCTTTGCCCTCACAGGAGAATCCTGCCCAATTTTCCCCGTAGGCTACCTGTTCAAGATTTTGAGGTATCAGAGAGCCTGGAGAATTTGCAAATAGAAGTTCTGGTTTGCTGGTTTTCCATTTTTTTGAAGCAAAATTATGGGTGGTACAGGGCAGATTTTATTCAGACTTGGAGAATGTGGTCATCTGCAGCATAACTTTTAAAGGATATGATAATTAGGGGTGATAACTAAAAGCACCTTTATAAGAACAGATCACATACAGTCTTAAAGGTGGAAGAAAGTAAGAGAACAAACACTTGTATTTGATTCTGAGCTGTATATCCTAGACATTGTGTTGGACACTTTATTACAATGTAGTCAGTAAGACTATATAGGCTCTGGACTCAGACTGCCAAGGTTTAAATTTATCTTCAATACTTAGTAGATATGTGACTTTGAAAAAATTCCTTAATCACCATTGTATTTACAGATCTGAGCCTCGCTGTCTTTCCTCATCTGTAAAATGGACAGAGATAAAGCTCATACATTGTATGATTTGGGAGAGCAGTAATGATTCATGTGTGATTTAAGGACACTCTTTGAAGAATGTCTGGCAGAGAAAGTGCTATATGTGTGTTTGTTTGTTTGTTTGTTTTATTTAAATGTATTTCTTTTAATTAGAGGCTAATTACATTACAATATTGGTTTTAATAATTATCATTATCATTTGAACTCAGATCATTTCGTTTGCTAAAACTTCTACAATGGGAGGTTTGGATTTTCTGTCAAACAGTGAAATGGCAAATACATATTTTACTTTTAAGAAAGCAGGAAAATCCAAAAGTCTCATGATTGACTGAAGAAAGAAATCAAAGGTTTTATGACTGCTTCTAAAGCCAGGCTATTTGTGTCAGTGCTCATTACTGACAAAAAGCATGTGGGCACTTTCTGTTTCTTAGGTAATAGTCATGTGTACAAACTGAATAGCACCAACAATTTTTTGAGTGAGATTTCTTATCCAAATTGAGTTTTGAAAAATATTGGGTAGAAAATGAAGGAGAAGACGATTGAGAAGCTGGAATATAATCAAGTAAGAGGACACACATCAGAGATGCCTTTTGTGAAAACTGTAATCAAGGAAACATTCTTCTGCCATCTAAATGCATCCACCAAAGTGGAGAACACATTTGACAGTGATGAAAATAAGGATTACTCTGTGAATAAATCTATTTAAGCAGCTACAAAGAATATCAAGACAAGGAAGGCAGTTTCTGATGGAATCAAAACAAAGTTACTATTGAAGACTGGCAAGAGTAATTGAAAAGGCTGCTCCTTTCCTGATATTTTGAACTAAACAAGTTTTACATCTATATATCCTAATCCTTCTTTTGAAAAAAAAAAAAAAAACAAACAGGCAATAAATCAGAACAGTCTACTTTGTCACTCTCTGTGCATAATTTTACAAGATATGCTGTAGAATGAGGGAAAATATTCAAACACTTAGTGTTTCCCAGACCATGGTCACAATTTTAAAAATTAAATCAACAATCCCTTAGTCTGGTGGTTTTAAAAGGATCTTCCAGCCACTGAAATTAAAGCCTATGATACCAAATAAGAAAATAAATAAAATCTTTACAGACTTCACAGCGATTAGTAGATTAGGTTTTCAAAGTGAGGTTTTGCTGATGTAAATGGTCAGATTGCAGCCAAATGGAACAAAACTTCTATTGACAGGGAGGTGTCAATAATCTTTGGCTCCTTTTGAAAATTCAGTTTAAAAATTCAGTTTACTTTTGTGAATAAATGAGTGAACTGACAGTCGGACTTCATAAAACTAGTTGGATTCAATTTCAAGATATAAAATAGCACTAGAAAAAAAGACTCATATTAGAAGTTATTAAAACTTTGGAAAACTGTATTAAGTTTAACACTCCCCAGCAGACTAGTCCTGGACTTAGTTCTAATGGTAAATAACATAAATGCTTTTGTTTTTGCTCTAGTTTCTATCAACATTACAGATAGAATGAGATAATGCATCTTAAAGTATGTGGTATAGAGCCTGGCACTTAAAAAGGTAATAATGATATGCTGTTTCTGAATGCATTATATCTGCATAATCATATCCACTGAGAAGATATATATATAATTTGCCCTGTAGTCTAATGATCTAATTCATACTTCTATCTCTTTGACTAAATATATGACAATTATTTAGGTCTTTAATTTATAGAGGTGAACATCTGATTATACACTGATGCCAGAATTCTTTATTCTTGTGTGTATAGATGAGGGTAAAATGTTTACTGTGACACAATTGTTTATTCCTTCTCTGATCTACTGAAGGCTAAGAGCCTTATTTCCTTTCTTTTCACTTAACCATGCTCTAATAGCATCTTTAATTCAATAAAAAGTCAATACATTATTATGGTTGTACACAATTGAATTTACAGTGAAAACAAATTTGCCTGGAGTTAATGTTAAAAATCACTTTGCTCTATCATCTATGTCAATATTAGGATTGTGGATATGGAATATCTGCCATTTCTGGAGAGAACCCAAATTTTTGCATCACTAGATATAAAAAATGACAGCAGATAGGATAAGTATCAAAATTATAAGTAGCAAAAAATCAGACAATAGTTATACAAAAATTGTGCTCTTTAGAAGGTAAAAAAGATTCTTTTCACTTAGCAAAGTCACAAAGAACTACATTCTCCAAAATTTCTTAAAAAATTATTAATCTTAGAAATTCTCTGGAAGAATATCTGTTTCTCTTTGAGAATCATGATGCCTACTGATACAGGAAAGCAGTATACATTTTTAACTTTTTTAACACAAAACAGCCAAAACTTTTTTAGTAAATTACAGAATTATTTCTTATTCAACAGGTAGCATCATATTCCGGAGAAGGCAATGGCACCCTACTCCAGTACTCTTGCCTGGAAAATCCCACGGATGGAGGAACCTGGTAGGCTGCAGTCCATGGGGTCGCTAGGAGTCAGACAGGACTGAGCGACTTCACTTTCAGTTTTCACTTTCATGCATTGGAAAAGGAAATGGCAACTCACTCCAGTGTTCTTGCCTGGTGAATCCCAGGGATGGGGAGCCTGGTGGGCTGACGTCTATGCGGTCGCAGAGAGTCGGACACGACTGAAGCAACTTAGCAGCAGCAGCAGCATCAGCATCATATTCAATGTAAAGAAACTGAAAGCTTTTCCTCTAAGATCAGGAACATAGAGAGTAATTGTCTTGACATTGTGGTTTTTTTTTTTTAATTTTACAAAAGCAAAGGCAGCAAAAGAAAAAAAAATCAACAAGTGGGTCTACACCAAATGAAATAGCTTCTGCACAGCAAAGGAAACAGTCAACAAAATGAAATAGCAACCTACTGAATGTGAGAAAGCATTTGCAAACCATCTATCCATTAAGATGTTACTATCCAAAATATTTGAACAACTCTTACAACTCAGTGGCAAAAAAAAAAAAAAAATCTAAAGGATCCAATTTAAAATGGGCAGAGGCTCTACATAGACATCTTTCCAAAGAAGGCAAACAAATTGACAACAGGTACATGAAATGTGCTCCAATCATGAATCATCAGGGAAATACACATCAGAATCGCAATGAGACATCACCTAATGTCTGTAGGCTGACTGTCATCAAAAAGCAAGAGATGACAAGTGTTGCCAAGGGTGTGGTGCAAAGGAAACCTTATGCACTGTTAATGGGAATATAAATTGGCATAGTCACTATGGAAAACAGTATGGAGGTTCCTTAAGAAATTAAAAATAGAACTACCATTTGATCTAGCAAATTCTAATTTTGGCATATATAAAAAAAAAATAACATGAAATTACTATCTCAAAAAGATGGCTGCATCCCTGTGTTCATTAGAGTATTCCTTACAATAGCCAAGACATGGAAATAAACGAAGTGTCCACTGATGGAAGAATGGTTAAAGAAAATGTGGCATAGGGATGTCCCTGGTTTTCAGGTGGTTAACACTTCACCTTCCAAAGGCAAGAAGTGCAGGCTCGATCCTTCCTTAGGGAGCTATGGTCTCACATGCCTTGTAGCCAAAACGCCAATTCAATAAAGACCAAAAAAATGGTCTGCATCAAAAAAATCTTACCAAAAATAATTAAAAACACAAAGAAAGAAATGGTGCCCTGTACAACAAAGAAATGTTATTCAATGGTAAGAAAGAAGGAAATCCCGCACCTGGGATGGTAGAGGACCTTGAGGGCATTATGCTAAAGGAAATGTCAGACAGAAAGACAAGTAACACATGATCTCACTTACGGATAAAACCTGAAAACCTGAACTCAGAGAAACAGAGAACAGATCAGAAGCTGCCAGAGGTGAGAACTGGGAAGAGAAGACATGGATGAAGGGGGTCAAAAGCTACAAACTACCAGCTATAAGATTAGCAAGTTCTAGCGTTGGTGTGTACAGCATATTGACTATAGTTAACAACAAAGTATTGCATATCTGAAAGTTGCTGAGTAGGTCATAAAACATTCTCATCAAAACAAAAAGAATGTAAGCAAATGATAGGAAGGATATGCTTCGGTATGCACTGATAAATGTTATATAGTATAATTAAAATAAAATAAAACAATTAACTCCCTGCATAGGTTATTACAATCACAGTCAGTGAACCCTGAGATTTAATTCAAAAGACACCTCATAGATTCTCAAGTCTCTGTAGATTATGGGGAGCACGGTATGAGGATATATGGATGAAAGAGAATCTCATTTTACCATTAAACTGTATTTGAGGTATGATCAAATATGGAGATTATGAAATTTCTTGGAGCATTAAAAATGTGTCTGTTGCAAAAATCATAGTTTTCATTCCAACTCAGCAATAACTCAAGATTTTCTTGAAAATAACTTAATTCATTAAAAAGTTTGAGTTAATAATTTACCTAGGAGCTACAATTCAATATCACAGTAATCCAAGTCTATACCCCAACCAGTAATGCTGAAGAAGCTGAAGGTGAACCATTCTATGAAGACCTACAAGATCTTCTAGAAATAATACCCGAAAAAGATGTCCTTTTCATTATAGGGGACTGGAATGCAAAAGTAGGAAGTTAAGAGCTACCTGGAATAACAGGAAAATTTGGCCTTGGAGTACAAAATGAAGCAGGTCAAAGGCTAACAGAGTTTTGCCAAGAGAACACACTGGTCATAGCAAACACCCTCTTCCAACAACACAAGAGAAGACTCTACACATGGACATCACCAGATGGTCAATACCAAAATCAGATTGATTATATTCTTCACAGCCAAAGATGGAGAAACTCTACACAGTCAGCAAAAACAAAACCAGGAGCTGATGACGGCACAAACCATGAACTCCTTATTGCCAAATTCAGACTTAAATTGAGGAAAGTAGAGAAAACCACTAAACCATTCAGTTCAGTTCAGTTCCAGTTCAGTCGCTCAGTCGTGTCTGACTCTGTGTGACCCCATGATTCGCAGCACGCCAGGCCTCCCTGTCCATCACAAACTCCCGGAGTTCACTCAGACTCATGTCCATTGAGTCACTGATGCCATCCAGCCATCTCATCCTCTGTCGTCCCCTTCTCCTCCTGCCCCCAATCCCTCCCAGCATCAGAGTCTTTTCCAATGAGTCAGCTCTTCGCATGAGGTGGCCAAAGTACTGGAGTTTCAGCTTTAGCATCATTCCTTCCAAAGAACACCCAGGACTGATATTCTTTAGAATGGACTGGTTGGATCTCCTTGCAGTCCAAGGGACTCTCAAGAGTCTTCTCCAACACCACAGTTCAAAAGCATCAATTCTTCAGTGCTCAGCCTTCTTCATAGTCCAACTCTCACATCCATACATGACCACAGGAAAAACCATAGCCTTGACTAGACGAAACTTTGTTGGCAAAGTAATGTCTCTGCTTTTCAGTATGTTATCTAGGTTGGTCATAATTTTCCTTCCAAGGAGTAAGCGTCTTTTAATTTCATGGCTGCAGTCACCATCTGCAGTGACTTTGGAGCTGAGAAAAATAAAGTCTGACACTGTTTCCACTGTTTCCCCATCTATTTGCCATGAAGTGATGGAACCAGATGCCATGATCTTCGTTTTCTGAATGTTGAGCTTTAAGCCAACTTTTTCACTCTCCACTTTCACTTTCATCAAGAGGCTTTTTAGTTCCT
>NW_011494945.1:627212-628300 GCF_000754665.1 Bison bison bison | reverse complement strand
TGAATGTTGAGCTTTAAGCCAACTTTTTCACTCTCCACTTTCACTTTCATCAAGAGGCTTTTTAGTTCCTCTTCACTTTCTGCCATAAGGGTGGTGTCATCTGCATATCTGAGGTGATTGATATTTCTCCCAGCAATCTTGATTCCAGCTTGTGCTTCTTCCAGCCCAGCATTTCTCATGATGTACTCTGCATAGAAGTTAAATAAGCAGGGTGACAAAATACAACTTTGACGTACTCCTTTTCCTATTTGGAACCAGTCTGTTGTTCCATGTCCAGTTCTAACTGTTGCTTCCTGACCTGCTAAACCATTCAAGTACCACCTAAATCAAACCCCTTACTATTATACAGTGGAAGTGACAAATAGATTCAAGGGATTAGATCTGCTAGACAGAGTGCCTGAAGAACTATGAGTGGAGGTTCATGACATTTTACAGAAGGCAGCGATTAAGATCATCCCCAAGAAAAAGAAATGCAAAAAGGCAAAATGGTTGTCTGAGGAGGCCTTACATAGCTTAGAAAAAGAAGAGACACTAAAGGCAAAGGAGAAAAGGAAAGATATACATTTGAATGCAGACTTCCAAATAGCAAGGCGAGTTAAGAAAGCCTTCCTCAGTGACCAATGCAAAGAATTAGAGGAAAACAATAGAATGGGAAAGACTAGAGATCTCTTCAAGAAAATTAGATACCAAGGGAACATTTCATGCAAAGAGGAGCACAATAAAGGACAGAAATGGTATGCACCTAACGGAAGCAGAAGATATTAAGAAGAGGTGGCAAGAATACACATAAGAACTATAGAAAAAAGATCTTCATGACCCAGATAACCATGATGGTGTGATCACTCACCTAGAGAAGACATCCTGGAATGTGAAGTCAAGTGGACCTTAGGAAGCATCACTGCAAAGCTAATAGAGGTGATGGAATTCCAGTTGAGCTATTTCAAATCCTGAAAGATGATGCTGTGAAAGTGCTGCACTCAATATGCCAGCAAATCTGGAAAACCCAGCAGTGGCCACAGGACTGGAAAAGGTCAAATTTCATTCCAATCCCAAAGAAAGGCAATGCCAAAGAATGTTCAAACTACCAC
>NW_011494945.1:623319-627034 GCF_000754665.1 Bison bison bison | reverse complement strand
CTTTATTGACTATGCCAAAGCCTTTGACTGTGTGGATCACAACAAACTTGAAAATTCTAAAAGAGATGGGAATACCAGACCACCTGACCTGCCTCCTGAGAAATCTGTATGCAGGTCAAGGAGCAACAGTCAGAACTAGACATGGCACAACAGACTGATTCCAAATAGGGAAAGGAGTAGGTCAAGGATGTATATTGTTGATCTGCTTATTTAATATATATGCAGAGTACATCATATGAAATGCCGGGATGGATGAAGCACAAGCTGGAATCAAGATTGCCAGGAGAAATATCAATAACCTCAGATATGCAGATGACACCACTGTTATGGCAGAAAGCGAAGAGGAACTAAAGAGCCTCTTGATGAAAGTGAAAGAGGAGAGTGAAAAAGTTGTCTTAAAACTCAGCATTCAGAAAATTAAGATCATGGCATCCAGTCCCATCACTTCATGGCAAATAGATGGGGAAACAATGGAAACAGTAGCAGACTTTATTTTCTTGGTCTCCAGAATCACTGCAGATGATGACTGCAGCCATGAAATTAAAAGACGCTTGCTCTTTGGAAGAAAAGTTATGACCAACCTAGACAGCATATTAAGAAGCAGAGACATTACTTGACCAACAAAGGTCCATCTAGTCAAACCTATGGTTTTTCCAGTGGTCATGTATGGATATGAGGGTTAGACTATAAAGAAAGCTGAGTGCTGAAGAATCGGTCCTTTTGAACTGTGGTGTTGGAGAAGACTCTTGAGAGTCCCTTGGACTGCAAGGAGATCCAACCAGTCCATCCTAAAGGAAATTCCTGAATATTCACTGGAAGGACTGATCTGAAGCTGAAACTCCAATACTTAGGCCACCTGGTGAGAAGAACCAACTCATTTGAAAAGATCCTTATGCTGTGAAAGATTGAAAGCAGGAGGAAAAGGGATGACAGAGGATGAGATGGTTGGATGGTATCACCAATGCGATTGACATGAATTTGAGTAGGCTCTGGGAGTTGGTGATGAACAGGAAATCTTGTTGTGCTGAGGTCCATGGGGTCACAAAGAGTCAGACATGACTGAGCGACAGAACTGAACTGAGGAACATTTTTTAATTTTTATTTTTTTTACTAAAATAGTCTTCCTAACATGGTAGCATTGGCAGAGTTTTTTTTTTTTTTTTTACTCCCCTACAACCACACTCCTTAGCTATAAACTCTTGCTTTATCTTATATGCCAAATTAGTTCAGTTCTACACTGAGGTCTCTTCCTCTACAGTAATGTTGCTGAATCAAATCGACTTTTGTCACCTTATCTATCATTAATCTCTGGTTTTTCTTTGACACTCACCTGTCGTGATATTGTATTCTAGTCACAATGAAAGATTTTCCACTTCTCAAAGTAGTTGCTGCTTCTGCACACTTCCCTGCTTCTACACTGCGTAGGAAAGTCCTTTCACATCTCTGCCTTGTGGACTCCTAGTTAGTCTAGCAAATAGTATTACAGTATTTTCCTCAACAACAGCATCACACACACAGACACACACACCTATATACACATACTATATATAAATGTAGTATCCATTTGTTACCAAAAAGATTTTATACAGGAAAAAAAAAGTGTTTTTAATAACTGCTTTCACTTTTAATTCAAACTGAAAAAAGTAATATAGGTGAGTGCAACAAGGAATGGAACTAATAAACATGTTTTCCAATATTGTGATACATGGCTTTATTCAGAGAAAATAGAAGCTAGTCAACAATATGATTTGGAACTTTAATTAAATATGAAATAGTAAATACTAGCAGTATAATCAGACTATGGTCACCAAGGATACACTGTTGCCTTGTACAATACAGACAAATGGCAGCAAGCACGGAGTTTACTACCTCTGAGTGTACAGCACAAACCGTCAAGGGAAAGATACTTGCATGAGCTTTCGAAATAAGGAACAGACTTTAAAATATTTATGTATGACCTCAATAATGTCAAGAAAAATAGTTTATAAAATTTTAAGTTACTTTTTTCTAAGTAATATGTCAGTATCTCAAAAAGTATGAAAGAAAATTATGATTTTTGAAGTTGAGAATAGAAAAAGAGTATCTTTAAAGACCCAATTATAGTGCAAATTGCTGAGACATCAAGTTTTCTCCCCTATATTTGGTGATATTTTCACTGTCAGAGACATTAATGAATGATATACTACTCTTCAGAATATTCAACACCACATACAAGTGATACACTAGAAAGAAATGTTTACACAGCTAAATGAATCGAGACCTCACTGACTCCTCTCACCTAAGTCAAATATGAAAACTTACCGTTTTTACCTTTGAGATTCTTATCCACTTAGTTTCCACAAGTTTTCCATGTTAAAAATCTCTTCTTGGTTTCTGAGTTTATTGTCAATCTCAATACATAGAACTATCTGACAGACCTATGAAACACCCATCATCATTATTATCAGCTAGTGATTATGTGCCATAAGTTTCTAATTGTCTTATTTTAGAAAAATTACCTTGACTGGGCAGGACCCTTGAGCTACATTTCAAGCTGGATATCATTAAACTTAGTACAGATAACTTTACTGTAAGGTTCTAAATAATATCTCACCTCTGTGTGTGTGTGTGTGTGTGTGTGTGTGTGTGTGTATTGAGTCACTTCACTCATGTCTGACTCTTTGAGACCCTATGGACTGTGGCCCACCAGACTCCTCTGTCCATGGGATTCTCTAGGGATGAATACTAGAGTGGGTTGCCATTTCCTTCTCCATGGGATCTTCCCAACCCAGGGATCAAACCAGGGTCTCTTATACACCTCCTGCATTGACAGGCAGGTTCTTTACCACTAGAGCCACCAGGGAAGTTTCTCAGCACTCTGATTGATATTAAATAATCATTACTCTTACTATCATTTAACTTTAAATATGTTTCTAATGTTTAAGATTATAAGGATTTTTATTTACCAAAGAAGTTTGAGAAATTCTAATTTAAATGGGAAAATATAGGCATAAAATAATAAAATGTAAAATAGGACATGCCAAAATGTTACAAATGAGAATGTGCAAAAAGTTTTACATCTAATTGTCAGAGTCCCCCAAGCTAATGAGATAATCCGAGTTACAGAAAAACAGAATAAACATTTCAATCTTAAATTGTTTATATATATGTGTGTGTGTGTGTGTGTGTGTGTGTATCAATCATTGAGTAAAAGAAAAGCATCAGGGATCTATCAGATGGAAAATTAATTTGCCTCATTAAAATCTATTTCTACAGAGTGATCATGGGAAATCTTCCGTGTTCTTCTATACTCAGACTTGATTTTCCCCCTGTTAAGTCTATAGTCACTGCAGTGTCTTGAAAACAGTTAAAATAACTGTCAGCTCTGCTTCAATCAAACCAAATTTGTTCCTGCTTTCTAGAACTGTTTTTTTCCCTCAGATATCTTGGAATGTTATCACTTCAAGTCCTGATTTCTTGAAATACAGCAATTGCTAGTCTTGTAGAAGCTCCTTCAGAAGTAAAATTCTAGCCTCCATCATCAATTTAAACATTATGTCACATCCAGTTTCTTTCTATTTTCCTAAGACCTTGTAAGTTTCAGAGGCACTTTTCTGTTTCTGTATTTTCCATTGAGGTTGCTCCTGTATATGGAAATCTGACATTTACCCTTTAATCCTCAGTTCAGTTCAGTTCAGTTCAGTTGCTCAGTCATATCCGACTCTTTGCAACCCCA
>NW_011494945.1:622819-623172 GCF_000754665.1 Bison bison bison | reverse complement strand
CACCATAACACAAGGGGACAGCAGGCCCTTATTTGTATCAGTGGTACAATGATGAGGAGGAGCACACTGAAAAAAAAAAAAAAAAACCTGTAGAATATGTGGGTGAGGGTGCTTAAGGTGGATGGAGCACAGTGGGCTTGCCACTGTCATAGGTGACATGTACTTCCTCAGTCCACCCAGCTCAGGTTCCTGGGTAATCTGCGATTGCACTGCCCAAAGTGTTCCCTGTGTTTCATGCACATCCCAAGTCTAAGCCACTCAGGCTCCTAGATAATCTTCAAGGGCACTGAACTCAATTGGCTATGTGCATTGTTTCCTTCCCTGTTCCAAACTGCTCAGGCATCTGGATGGCA
>NW_011494945.1:597579-622719 GCF_000754665.1 Bison bison bison | reverse complement strand
AGTCCAACTCTCACATCCATACATGACCACTGGAAAAACCATAGCCTTGACTAGACGGACCTTTGTAGGCAATGTAATGTCTCTGCTTTTCAATATGCTATCTAGGTTGGTCATAACTTTTCTTCCAAGGAGTAAGCGTCTTTTAATTTCATGGCTGCAGTCACCATCTGCAGTGATTTTGGAGCCCCAAAAAATAAAGTCTGAAGTAGAATATTGTAGAATATTATTATTTTCATAAAATTATATTGAACATAATTGAGTTTCATTGATTACATTTTGGAGCCTTAGCACGTGCATTCAAATCTCAAACATATTGTGGGTTTTTTTCCATTCCATATTTTCTTGATATATTTCTTTCAATTTAATGAGAACAAGAAAATAAAACTTAAAGTTATTGTCATAGATTATGAGAAATTAGGAAGTCTTTTAAAAATAACTTGGAGGGATATAAATTCTAATCGGTCAAAGAAAAAAAAGTAAGAGTGGGAGAAATAAACATTTCAGGTTGCTGAAGAACAATACAAAAGATTATTGAGTAATATGGGAAAGTAATTATATAGGGATGAAGACTGGCCTATTGCGATCAGGGCCTCTTTTGTCATTCAGCTGCAAAAAAAAGTATAATCTATATCTAAGTCTTTGATTTAACCTTGTCAGGCTGAGTTCTTAAGGCTTATCTTGATATGGCAACTTTGAATTAGATATTCAATATATGGAAACTATGTTGTGGCGCCAACATATGAAACTAAAATGTGAGAAGAAATGATCCAAAATGAGTACTATCACAAGAAAAAGAATGAAGATTTTACTTTTTTTTGTCTATATTCATGAGAGAGATTAGTCTGCAGTTATCCTTTCTCATTAATGTCTTTATCTGATTCTTTATCTGGTTTTGGTATTAGGGTAATGCTGGCTTCTTGGAATGTCCTAGAAGTGTTTCCTATCTTATTTCCTGGGGCAGTTTGTGTAGAATTAGTATTATTTCTTCCCTTGCAAATTGATAGATTACACCAGTTAAACCATCTGGTAATGATGCTTTCTTACTGGAATGTTATTAATTATTGATGAAATTTCTTTAACAGATATAGGCTTGTTCAGATTAACTATTTGTCCCTGTGTGAGTTTGGGTATATTGTATCACTCAAGGAATTAGTCAACTTCATCTATTATTTTTATTACAGTGTATTTTGTTATTTATATGCCTATTTATGCATTTATGTTTTTCTTCTTTTGTTCAGTGTTATATGAGGAGGGTTTTAATATTTTGTTATTATTTATTTTTACCTATAAAAGGTCTGTGACTGGCCACTAATAAATCATTGAATGACAGAGGATGTTCTGTTCATATTGATAACATGATTTTGCCTCATCAAGAAATACACATGAATATTTGCAAAATGATTATTTACTTTGTGGAACTTGGTGTTGGAAGTAGAACAGTGAAGAAAAAAGTAGTTTTCTAAAATTTAGCATCAGGCACACAATTTCTTCTAGAAAAGGACTTTTCTGTGTACTTGCTGATATTATTTCTGATGCTTCAAATTAATTTAGTATTTACAAATCTATCATTTGCCAAAAGATATTTCTTTCTTACAGATCAGTGTGAACTTATCCATGTAGAAAAATGAAATGTATTAATATTAGACTGACAGTGGAACAAAACTGAGTGACCGTGTATCACAACACAGTACAGGAATCTAGCCTTATTTACTCTCACTATCCTACTTTTACAGTGCAGTATGTTCCCATCCTTTTCTCTTTAATGTCATCAGATATAGAATCATGTATTCATTTGCTATCATAGTTTTTAAAATTATGCATAAATGCATTAGTCTGAATTAATAGAGGTATCATCACCTCCAGATATGAGACAGTTGACTAATGCCATTA
The DNA here is from genome assembly GCF_000754665.1 of Bison bison bison. Classification (NCBI taxonomy): domain Eukaryota; kingdom Metazoa; phylum Chordata; class Mammalia; order Artiodactyla; family Bovidae; genus Bison; species Bison bison. Next base: position 620,829 of record NW_011494945.1, on the reverse strand, counting down.
ACATCACTAAGTAACCAGAAATATGTGCTATTCTATGTTTCTAAAATGTTTTTTTATACTTCCTTTTTACTCAAAGTATAAATGATAGATTTTCTAATTAATACTTCCTCTTTTTTACTTCATTTCTGTTGCCAACATCATCACATACTATGTTACTTACATTCAATATCAAAGTCAGAATTGAACTTTTATATCTTGACTGCTCTCAGTTATTAATTTAATTTTTAAATTTTGTATACAATTTTCAAAGGTTACATTAAGTTATTACAAAATATTGGTTATATTCTTTGTACTGTACAATACATCTTTGAGCCAAATTTTTTTTATTGGAGGATAATTGCTCTAATGTTGTGGTGGTCTCAGCCATACATCAATATGAATCAGTCATACTTATATATATCAGTCATCATTATGCTTCCCTGGCGGTTTAGACAGTAAAGAATTTGCCCGCAATGTGGAAAACCTGGGTTTGATTCCTGGGTTGGGAAGATCCCCTGGAGAAGGGAATGGAAACTTACTACAATATTTTTGTCTGGAAAATCCCATGGTCAGAGGAGCCTGGCAGGCTACAGTCCATGGAGTTGCAAAGAGACAGACAGGACTGAGCAACTAACACTTTCACTTTCTGTCGATGCTCACAGTATTCTATTCTCTACTACTGTGGATCAATTATATATATATGTATGCATAATTATGGGGATATATATATATGTGTGTATGTGTGTGTGTGTGTGTGTGTGTGTGTATATCTTCCATCCATCTAGAGCCTCCCTGTTCCACCCCCGATCCTGCTCCTCTAGGTCATTAAAGAGTACCAGGCTGGGCTCCCTGTATTATATAGCAGCTTCCCACTAGTTATCTACTTTACACATGATAGCGTATATATGTCAGTGTTCCTTTCCCTTGAGCCTTATACACAACAATTTGTGCCTTCCACTCCCCCACCCCTATATTTCCTCACCTTCCCTCGTTCCACTAGTAACCACTAGTTTGCTCTCTATTTCTGTGAGTCTTCTGTTTTTTTGTTATGTTCTCTCAGTTCAGTTCAGTTCAGTCACTCAGTTGTATACTACTCTTTGCAACCCCATGGACTGCAGCACACCAGGCCTCCCTGTCCATCACCAACTCCCAGAGCTTGCTTGACTATGTCCATCGAGTCATGTCCATCCAACCATCTCATCCTGTATCGTCCCCTTCTCCTCCAGCCTTCAATCTTTCCCAGTATCAGGGTCTTTTCAAATGAGGCAGTTCTTCGCATCAGGCGGCCAAAGTATTGGAGTCTCAGCTTTAGCATCAGTCCTTCCAATGAACACTCAGGATTGATCTTTAGGATGGACTGGTTGGATCTCCTTGAAGTCCAAGGGACTCTCAAGAGTCTTCTCCAACACCACAGTTCAAAAGCATCAATTCTTTGACACTCAACTTTCTTTATAGTCCAACTCTCACATCCATACATGACCACTGGAAAAACCATAGGTTTGACTAGACAGACCTTTGTTGGCAAAGTAATGTCTTTGCTTTTTAGTATGCTGTTTAGGTTGGTCATAACCTTTCTTCCAAGGGGCAAGTGTCTTTTAATTTCATGGCTGCAATCACCATCTGCAGTGATTTTGGAGCCCAAGAAAATTAAGTCTGTCACTGTTTCTACTGTTTCCCCATCTATTTGCCATGAAGTGATGAGACCAAAGGCCATGATCTTAGTTTTCTGAATGTTGAGCTTTAAGCCAACTTTTTCACTCTCCTCTTTCACTTTCATCAGGAGGCTCTTTAGTTCTTCTTCACTTTCTGCCATAAGGGTGGTGTTATCTGCATATCTGAGGTTATTGATATTTCTACTGGCAATCTTGATTCCAGCTCGTGCTTCATCCAGTCCAGCATTTCACATGATGTACTCTGCATATATATTAAATAAGCAGGTTGACAATATACATCCTTGACCTACCCCTTTCCCTATTTGGAACCAGTCTGTTGTTCCATGTCCAGTTCTAACTGTTGCTTCCTGACCTGCATACAGATTTCTCAAGAGACAGGTCAAGGTCTGGTATTCCCATCTCTGTAAGAGTTTGTTGTGGTCCACACACCGGTTATGTTCACTAGTTTGTTGCGTTCTTCAGATTCTAAGTTGTACCATACAGTATTTGTCTTTCTCTGACTTATTCCACTTAGCATAATGTCCTCCAAGTTTATCCATGTTGCTGCAAATGACAAAATTTCATTCGTTTTATGACTGTTATTCCATCGTGTGTGTGCACTATAATTTATATATCACATCTTCTTTACACATTCATCTGTCAGTGTACACTTACATTGTTTCTATTTCTTGGCAATTGTAAATAATGCTGCTAGAAACGTTGGAATGCTTGTATATTTTAAATTAGTCTGTCTTTTTTTCAGATCTATACCAGGAATGGAATTGCAAGGTCATATGGTTGTTCCATTTTTAGTTTTTTGAAAATTCCCCATACTGTTTTCTGCAGTGGAAAATGCACCAATTTGCATTCCTATCAACAGTGTAGAGGATTCCCTTTCCTCCACATCCTTTCCAACATGTTATTAATATTTGTGTTATTTTTGACGATGCCCATTCTGACAGGTGTGGGGCTCATTGTGGCCTAATTTGCATTTTCCTGATGATTAGCAATGTTGAGCATTTTTTCAAGTGCCTCAAGTCTTTTTATAACAAAATTCTTCCCATTTTTGATTCACAGTATGGATGTAATTTACTTATTTTTATATTTTACACTCCAATTTACTGTGCCATTACACTAATAAAGATCTTTATTTATGTCTGTACTACAATTACTGCTACAACTTTGATAACCTGTAGTCTTTCCCAATTAAATCATCCTTCACATTATTTTGTTAGTGTCCTTAAAAGAGCTTTTAGTGCCATTTCACTATTTTGATTAACAATGACTCCAAGAAAAGTCACTTGTCTTAGTTTAGGTGAAAACTAACTTTTTAAGATGATTTCACACTGCTGCTGCTGCTGCTGCTAAGTCGCTTCAGTCGTGTCCAACTCTGTGCAACCCCATAGACAGCAGCCCACCAGGTTCCTCCATCCCGGGGATTCTCCAGGCAAGAACACTGGACTGGGTTGCCATTTCCTTCTCCAATGCATGAAAGTGAAAAGTGAAAGTGAAGTCGCTCAGTCGTGTCCAACTCTTAGCAACCCCATGGACTGCAACCCACCAGGCTCCTCCATCCATAGGATTTTCCAGGCAAGAGTACTGGAGTGGGGTGCCATTGCCTTCTCCGGATTTCACACTAACTTATTTCAAATCTCCTTTCCATCAGTTCCTGTCAGCATTACTCTCTGTTTTCTGAGTTACTGAGCAAAAAGACACAGAATGGCTTCACCAGTGAAGTTGCTCAGTCATGTCCAACTCTTTGAGATCCCATGGACTATAGCCTACCAGGCTCCTCCATCCATGGAATTTTCCAGGCAAGAGTACTGGAGTAGGTTGCCATTTCCTTCTCCAGGGGATCTTCCCCACCCAGAGATCAAACCCAGGTCTCCCGTATGCAGGCAGACACTTTACCATCTGAGCTACCAGGGAAGCCCACAGAATGGCTTAGCATATAGGTATTTCTACGTTGAACACTCCAAATTTGCCAAAGATCTATTCCTGGGCAGTTTTTTATTGTAAACAAGTTTTTCTCTTGAAAATTGGCTATTGGTTGAATTTTGAAAGATGTATTTGTACTAAATACCAAATAGCTGCAAACATTTTAACATATGTGACAGAAAGACCAGCAAAAATATTTCACATGTACCCACCATGGAGTGTTAATAAAATGGATTACCATTGTTATCTGTGACCCTCCCTCCTCAATCTAACTCCTTAATTTGCCACCCTTGAAAGTAACATAAGGAATACTGTGTTAATCATATTCTGCTTTTCTTTATAGATTCAATTCTTATGTGTGTATTTCTTGTATTTACATTGTTTCAAATGTAGGTTTTGGAACTTATAAAAATGAAATTGTACTCAGTACACTTTTACTATCATTTGCTTTTTTTTGTTCAATATTATTTTTCTTCTTATTCATCCTGACTGATGCCATATTTCCCTAATTTTATCTCAAATTGACTTCAATAGTTTTGCAAAACATATAGATGGCATCACTCAATAAAAACAGAATTTTCTCATTCAAATGATCCTCAGAGGCTGTCTAATCAAGCACCTTCATTTCACACACGAGCAGCTAGACATCCAAAAGCATGAACTAACTTGCCCACTTCCAAAGTTATTGCTCAAACCACTTTTCCTAGCTTTCATATTACTGCTTTTTTCTCTGTACCACTGGTCATTTGATTGAAAGCCTGAGAAAGCTGCTTTGAAAGTCAGGGCAATAAATCTAGCTCATCTCTACACATTTGAAGGTCAACTTTTAATTTATTGCCAAATTCATGAGCTCAGTTTTTCCCAATGTAAGATATAGATTAGTATGGATCTGCTATCCTAGGATATCTGAACAATTATATTGGATTAAAACCTTGAGCAGATTTGAAATTATTCTAAAAATATAACATTGACTCCATGCATTTTTGTGCTAAAAATTTCTTGGCATAAAATACATTTCATTCTAGCAACAGTTAATGTAGAAAGAGATACTGAAAAATTGTGGGCTAGTAAAAGCTTTATAGATAATTGAATTTTTAAAAATTGATCCATAACACTGACTTGAAGCTATAGAACTATTTGAGATTTATGTGGCATTTTAAAAATTCTTCCTGATCACATTTAAATTTTTTAGCACACAAGATTGCACTGTTCTCCCCTGTTTCAGGAAGCCTCCTCATTCCAAACACTTCTAGAGATGTATTAATCTGATGCCTTGTTTTCAGACATAATGAAAATTAAACACACACACACACACACACACACACACACACACTGCAAAGCTCAGGCTACCGTTATTGATCTCAGGCTTTGGGAGATAACAACCAAAGCTCAGAAATGGATAATATTGCAGACAATTCTCTCCATGACAGCAAACCAAAATTCAGACCAGAGTTTTCATCAGTAAGGAATGCTGACCTGGGAAGTATATGGAGGGAGACATGGAACGTTTAAAATATCAAGGGTCCACTTACCCTTTATTCTAGCAGTGGCTGAACTAATAAAAGCCAAGGGTTATTGAAAATATATCTTTCCATCACTAGTATTTTTCTGTTGCAGTTATCACCACTGGGCCTATGGGCTTTGACAAAGGAGCTTTTTAACATGAAAGTAGCAAGAAGCAAGCCCCAGAACTGAGCTGGTTGGAGGCCCAAATGGTGCTTTTTAAAAATAAGCTTGGAGAGCATTAAACATCTCTGGGCAGGCACCTCCTTCCCCTCAGGATCAGAAATACCACTTTTACAATTTTTCCTCCTTATTAAGGCCTGTAGGAAATAGAACCAAGTAAGATGGCTCAGCAAACAGCCATTATGTATCCCTCAGATCACCAGTTCCTAGTGGGTATGGCTCCCAGAAGAAATGAGGGGGAGAAGTAAATAGACTCATAAGAGGAAATGAATACTATAATAATCAGTAAGTTGCAGTAGTAAATGAAAAATGGAGATTAAATTTGCCATTTAAAATCTCACTATTGTCAATGTATTTCTCGCACATTTTATTTGCAGCTATGAATGAAGAACAATCAAGTTATCAATATTTTCGTTTGTTTTTACATTTCCTCATGACATAGACTGCAAATCAGTGGGGTCAAAACAGTACAAAGAACAATAGGCCTGGCCAGTAAGTAATCAAAGTCAGAAAAAAACCTTGTGTTTTGAATGAGTTTGTGGCATTCTCACACAGTGATGGCTTCTGCATTTTCATTTTTAATTAATAGATCAAAGTTTCATGAGAAAGGTTCTCACGCTTTGCACTTATCTTGTGAGCAGGTAATTGATTCATGGACCACTTCAGCCCTCATAGAATGCTAAAGTCATAATAATTTATTTTCTATTTCATCATCTTTAGCTATTCGATATTGTTCTGAACAATTTTTATTAAATGCTTATCAACTGCCAGGATTAGATTCAGATGTCCTGAAATCTGGAACTCACAGAAAAGGAACAATAATTGTATGTAACATTTAGGAGGGCAGGTTTACTTATCACATATATCTTTGGCACTAAATAGAATCAACTTTAGTTTTTCATGAAATTACCTTTTCTAAAAACAAATACTATCTATTCCATAATCTATTTAAACACCCCACATGTTAATGAGTATAAGCAGTTTGTAGTGCTGAATTAAAGCATCTCAACAGGAGGGACATATGGAATTCCCTTTCTGAGAGAACCCATTGGTTAGTTGCTAGAAAGGAATTTCTATTATTGCCTCCCTATGCATTATAGCCACATCAACCTCCCACTGTTATCAATGCAGAATTAGAGATAAAGATGCTTAGAAGTAGAGATAAAGATGCTTCTAATTTCAGAGACAAATCTTTGATTGTTTAAATAACACCAGAGGCTGCTATTAAGCATTTAACAAAACAGAATTATTACATAAAATCAAAGAGTAACAAATATCTAACATACAAACAATTTCATCCACATGTTTCTGTGAAAGAGTAGCATATGGAAAAGCCTTGAGCTCTCACTTCCATGCATTATATATCATATATACTTAGATGGGGATTCTCAGGTAGTGCTAGTGGTAGAGAACCTGCCTGCCAGTGTAAGAGATATAACAGACATGGGTTCAATTCCTGGATTGGAAAGATCCCCTGGAGGAGGAAACGGCACCCACTCCAGTGTTCTTCCCGGGAGAATCCCATGAACTGAGGAGCCTGGCAGGTTGCAGTCCATGGGGTCAAAAGCGCTGGAAACGACTGAACGTCTGAGCACACACACATACACATACTTAGTATATATATTTGAAGCCAGAGTTAATATGTATTGATTACATATTATTTGCTAGGCCTTGTGTGAATACATACATTATCTCATTTAATCCTAGCATTTACTCAGCAAAGCTGATATTATTATCTTTATTTGTGGATGAAGGTAATTAAAACCTGGAAAATACGTATAACTTGCCCAAGTTCACAAAGATAGTAAGGCCTGAAGCAGTTTTGAAGCCTAGGACTGTCCCAGTAAAAAGCCTCATGATCTTTTCTTCATATCATGCTGTTAGGGGAAGCACACTGACTGAACCGCCCACCCTGGACAGGCACCATAGCAACTATTTGCATGAGTAGTTTTATGACAGGAGGTCCTGGTAAGGAACACGGAACTAATAAGCCACCACCAACTGGAAGAGTTCAGGAAAGGTCAAAAGGAGACACCACATGTCCAACCACCTCCCAGAATCCTTCTTGCTGGCATCCATCTTGGCTGAACAAGGCATGCGCCACCAGGAAGGACTCTGAGTCAGAAAATTGGCTAAAGACAATCCAGAATCTAATGCCATCACCATAAAACCTGAAACTGCGTTCCCTTACCCTACTGCCCTCCACCCGGGTGTCCTTTCCCAATAAAATCTTTTGCTTTGTCAGCACATGTGTCTCCTCAGAGAATTCATTTCTGAGTGTTAGACAAGAGCCCAATTTTGGGCCCTGGAAGGGGTTCCCCTTCCTTCAACAATGCCAATGATACTATTTCTTAATCTCAGATTAACACAGGATGTGATATAATGGTTAAATCTAATTATTCCTAGTTTTTATAAATATGAACTCTTTTGTTTGTATAAAATAAATACATATTTGATATGCAAGAATCAGTGACAGTTTATCTCTGAATATTTTCAGTGTTTTTCAATAAATATTTTCTACAGGCAATTATCAGATTTTAAATGACATATTTTATTCCAATTATTGTATCTTTAAGTGTTAATTATTTGCTTTAGTAATTTTCAAATGAAACTTTAGAATATCTGAGAATCAAACAATCGTTACATGGAACTATTTATCAGCATGTGAGTAGTTTTAGTAAATATATTTCATATGGTAATGCATTTTTCTTACACACATTATTATTAGCTGCACCTTCATATGTACAAGTGAGGAAATAAAAATTCATTTGTGAACAATAGATAAATTCCACAATGATTATTAACTTTATAAATTACTTGTTTAATAAATCAAATATTATTCATTTAAAATTTATAGTTAAAGTATTTCCTGGATTTCCTTTGTTTACAAGCTTAACTAATGTATTTAAATATTCATTTATATTAAAGATTTCCAAATTTATTATTTCCAAAAAGTTTTCCCTACACAGACAAGGTGAGTATAACTTCTAGAGAGGGTGTTTTGTGTAGACCTCAATAAGAAATGGAGAAGGCAATGGCACCCCACTCCAGTACCCTTGCCTGGAAAATCCCATGGACAAGAGGAGCCTGGTAGGCTGCAGTCCATTGGGTCATGAAGAGATGGACACTTACTGAGCGACTTCACTTTCAATTTTCACTTTCATGCATTGGAGAAGGAAATGGCAACCCACTCCAGTGTTCTTGCCTGGAGAATCCCAGGGACGGGGGAGCCTGGTGGGCTGCCGTCTGTGGGGTCGCACAGAGTCAGACACGACTGAAGTGACTTAGCAGCAGCAGCAGCAGTAAGAAATAATATTTTGGGGGAAACTTCAAGGCAAGCACACTAACTTCAAGGGACTCAAGCTGAAGTTGGGCAGTAAATGGGTTATCATGCTTATTTAGATAGAAAAAAATTATTGTGAATATTAATGGAAAATAATCTCAATAGATTCTGGGTTGCTATATGAATTCTTTTTGTATGTCTGTAATGCAAAGCTGTTAATTCTGGATCCTCAGTGGAACTAGAAAAAAAATGCATATGTTTATATGTAGGAACTATGATTTGATACATTTTCATATTTTTTACATTGCTCCCTCTGGGCCATGAATTGGAGAAGCTTGTAGAAAACATAGAGGGAGAAGGCAATGGCAACCCACTCCAGTACTCTTGCCTGGAAAATCCCATGGACGGAGGGGCCTGGTGGGCTGCAGTCCATGGGGTCGCACAGAGTCGGACATGACTGAAGTGATGCAGTAGCAGCAGCAGCAGCAGCAGTAGAAAACATAGAGAGTTCAGAGAACTCACTTTAAAGATTTGAGAACAACATTCTTATTGAGATGTTCAAGGAATTGCAAATCATTTGTAATACTTATGTGTGTCTGTGTGTGTGTGTGCATGTGTGTGTGTGCTCAGTCCTGTCTGACTCTTTGTGACCCCATGGAATTTTCCATGCAAGAATACTGGAGCAAGTTGCCATTTCCTACTCCAGGGGATCATTCTGACCTAGGGATTGAACCCATGTCTCTTGTGTCTCCTGCACTGGCAGGCAGATTCTTTACCACTGTACCACCTGCATACAATACATATGTATAGACCATTCATATACAGACAGTTATTCATGCATCTACACATTACTGAATGTTTTAATTCCATTTGCCAAGTAATTTCTTGGCCATATACAAGAAATAGTCACATTACAGTCGACTAAGTTGACTCATTGGAAAAAACTCTGATGCTGGGAGGGATTGGGGGCAGGAGGAGAAGGGGACAACAGAGGATGAGATGGCTGGATGGCATCACGGACTTGATGGACGTGAGTCTGAGTGAACTCCGGGAGCTGGTGATGGACAGGGAGGCCTGGAGTGCTGCGATTCATGGGGTCGCAAAGAGTCGGACACGAATGAGCGACTGATCTGATCTGATCTGATCTGATGTCTGTAGTTAACTTAAATTTCCACCTATTATTTTTGGACTCAAACTACATCACTATCAATTCTCTGATGAAAAACTAATTGCAGTAGCCTGGTTCATTCTATGGATATTCCAGCGAAATGTCTTAAGAGTTCCATGAACCATTTATTCCTCCAGATTCACTAGCTCTGTATTAAGTTAAAACCACACACCGACCTATGAAAACCCCAGGCAAATGCTTTCCTAGAAATATTACCTAAGAATCTACCCTTGGCATAAGTATCTTTGTATATTGAAAGAGTAGTGAAATAACTTTACAGTTTTGCAATCACAAAGGAATTCCAACTCATCAGTAATGCAAATACTAGTTCATGAACTTGAGTTGCTGAACATCTTCCTTTATTAGTAAAGAGTCAGAAAATATGAAGTGAAGGGGTAAAAATAGAAGTACAACACTCGGACCATGCTTTCCCTCATTCATATAAATTCAGGTAGTAGCTATTTCAATGCAGGTGTCAGGGCCAGCCCCAAATTAGATTTACATCCATCTAACTCAGATAAGGGAGAAGGCAATAGCACCCCACTCCAGTACTCTTGCCTGGAAAACCCCATGGACAGAGGAGCCTGGAAGGCTGCAGTCCATGGGGTCGCTAGGTTGGACACGACTGAGCAATTTCACTTTCACTTTTCACTTTCATGCATTGGAGAAGGAAATGGCAAGCCACTCCAGTGTTCTTGCCTGGAGAATCCCAGGGATGGGGGAGCCTGGTGGGCTGCAGTCCATGCACAGAGTTGGACACGACTGAAGCAACTTAGCAGCAGCAGCAGCAACTCAGATAAGAGATCAACCAAGCGGATTCAATAAAATTCTATTTATTTTGTATTGCACTCTGTTGATGAATGCCTACTCTCAGGGACTAAACACCAGGGTTCACAACACCTAACATGTTGGTTAATATTGCCAAAATACTGGAAATTCAAGCAAAATTATATTTTGACTGTAAACTATGGACACCATTGTACCTCTTTGAGTAATTCTGTTACACTTGTTTTTCCTTTCAAATCTATTCCTGTGGATAAACTAGAAACAGTAGTGTGAAGGGGAAAGAACCATGGAACTGAGGCTCTGTCCTTGGCTCTTCATTGTTCAACTGGGAGAAAACAGCTACCAGAGAGGTCTGCAACCTTACTCTGCCATATTGCTCTGAATGTCAGCCATAGATCACCTGTGACAAGTATTTAATTCTTTGTCTCACCAGGGACAATGTACAACCTTCTGCTGGAAGTGAGGTGTTTCATTTCATTTTAAAGCTGCCAACAATAGTTGTCTTTTTGGCCTTGTAGTAAGCTTTCTTTCGATTTAGTATTCCCAACTTCTTCCACTAAAAGCTGTAAAAATAATTCCCTTTCTACACATTTCCATGCTAAACCCTTTCAAAATCTCTAGCATACACGATTCTTCCCTCCATAACAGTGCCTTTTCTCGTTTTCCTGCAGAAGGCCACATAGAGCATTTTTGTCTTTGTTTTTGCCAGCTGAACGGAATAAAATATTAGGATGCAATGATTACAGGGGCAGATCAAATGTGCTTTAGTTACTGGACTTCCGCTCAGAAGGAAATATAGATTAGAGCAAATGTAGGTAAGAAAAAATTTTATAGGTGATTGATATACTGAAAACACAAATTATACCCTAGTAATAGCTGATATGTACAGTAATTAGAAGATTCTTTCTACCACTAAACAGAGAATATTTGCAGACTCAAATATTGCCTCATGCCATTCTCCAGATCATTGACAACTCTATGCCTCTGTACCTGGGCCATGACATAGTCATACAGCAGTATGGATTAAACCTCCAGTCCCTCTGAATGGTATCTATCTTGATTGAATTTGAAACACATAATAATTTTATTAAAAACTAGAAATATCTAAAGTATTCTCAGCTCTATTTCATTTTTTTCTTGAATTAAAAGTGAAGTATATGGTACATACTCTCTTATTCAAATGGATTACAAGCATTATTTTTTTAAGTATGAATATACAATATTCAATATCTACATATTTTATGTTATGAATTTTACCTATTGAGACTTAGAAAAAATGTGTTATTCCATTTCTCTCCTAAACAGGTCCTTACTGTTGCAGACTCAGTGAATAGTGAAAAAACTAAAAAAATGTTATTTTTAAATAGAAAATAAGGTACATATGTAGGAATAAGATAAATTAAAAAATAATTTGATCTTAAAAATTGTAAAATCTCTGTGGACAATAAAAAGTGGACTAGAGAAAGATTTTTTTTTTTAATGCTATGAATGTAAATAAACTATCTACAAAGGAACAAATAACAATGCACATAAAACAATAAATAGTTTTCATGTGATTGCAACAATTCATATTTAGATATTTTCCAAGATGGACGAGGTCGAATTTATTCAAACTTGTTTAAACATTTAAGTTAAGTTACTGCCATCAGTTTAAGGAAGCTTTACTCAGATATAAACTCATTTGTATATGAATGTATATACATGATGCAATATGATTTTAAAAATTATAGGTTTTAGAAAATACATTTAGAAAATAAATATGGAAAACAGTGGGGTTTTTACTTTAATTTTTATTTACAGGTTCAGGAGTATTGTTTCTATAAATTAAAGTGCACTTTATTTCTCCATGTATCCTGTTTATTCCTTACATACTGACTTGCCTGCAGGCATATGGAAAGCTTCAGTAAATTGCATATAACGAGTTAGCTTGAAATCTGCCATAATTCCAGGACAGTCATTTTCGAATTTGCTTTGTCTGTTAAAAATTCTGCAAGAAGTGTGAAGAGACATTATTTTCTATCTGTTAGGCTCTGACTGCATCCCTGACCCAACCATGCCAGTAAGATATATGCCGGAAAACATTATGGCATTTGTAATAATGTTTTCAAGTGGAACATATCCCTATGGGACATATTTTATGTGTGCTGTAGATACTGGGAAGAAAAGCATTCAGGGGGCATGTTACTCAAAGTGAAGCTGTCGCCAGGTAATAGAGTACTACAGTACCTGAGTGAAATGACACAGATAGACTTTATTTCATTTTCCAGTGGAACGTTTTAAACTGGCTTGCTCTTAAGCGAAGGTAAATTGTCTAAGCAGGGAAAAAAAGCGGAAAGGCTGATCAAATCATAAATAGCTTTTCCATTATTGCTGAAACTCTAATTTTCTTGCTTATTGCTTGAGTTGATAAAACAAATAAAAGAAGGAATCTCGGAGAGAGATTTCTTTAATATGCAAAATGAATTTCAATGTACTCTCCTGCTGGTATTTTTATGGAAACCCTGACTACATGGTACACATGGAATGTAGAAATCTGCATTTAGATAGAAATATTATAAAATGCATGGCATGGTACAAAGTCAGTCTTTTAATGGAGATGGCAAAATGTTGCATTATCCGGTTGAGTGGAAAGACAGCATGCATACAGGTTTTCATGTCTTCGGTAACCAAGTGCCTGGTTTGCACAAGAGAGTACTACATTATTTTGAATTTCTGACAAATATTGATGAGGAAAAAAAAATACACCAGATGGGTAGGCCCTTCTCCAACTGAAAATTCCTGTGATATCTATAAAATATGCTTGCAATGTAAGATTTTTCTTAACTTTTCTTCAAATATTTCTGGGGAACAGTGAAGATTGATTTTTGTAGGAAGGTATTTCATTATACTTAGGTGAATTTGACTAGGAAGAACTGAGTAACGTTTCATGGCTGCATAAAAACAATTGAAGTCAAAAATTCTTGATTCTCTTATCACAGCTAATTTTTTTAGGGTGATCTCAGGAATTTCCCAGTCTCTAAGTGACTCAGCCATTCTATCTGTAAATGTAAAGATAAGATTGCTTCTTGGCAACTAACCACAGGGCTAGAGGAAAGGACTAATGAGTTGACATTTGTATAGACATTTGAAAACATCAAACAAGCATTTCTTTGTGCTGTTAGTAGAATTCAGTGTTATTACTGAGCTCATGTAAGAACAGTTATTAAATGAATGAGAAATGAACTAGTGGTATAGAGATGTATAAATTGTTAAAATAAAGATGACTGATTAAAAACCAAAAGGCAGAAGAGATCATAAGGATTTATATAGTCATTTTTGTAATATTACCACATTTGAATTAAGCACATGTAATGAGTTCATAAAAGACAGGAAAAAAAATCAGTGAGACAAATATGGAAGGATGAAAACTCATGCACCTGTTCTCTTTCAAAAACCTCACACGCATAAAGAAAAGGATAAAAGATCGTATAATTCCACACGAACAAATATAACAGTATGAGCTGACTGGCAAAATTTGAGAAGCTGGAAAGCACATCTACAAGTGATAGCTGATTAAGCAAACTGAAGAAAGCTGAAACTTAGGTGCGTAGAGGCTGAATCAGACAGTCAAGCTGACTGCCACCAGAAAACCCCAGAAGGCTCAAGAATTACTCCACTGCAGTCAAACTAGTCAATCCTAAAGGAAATCAACCCTGAATATTCACTGGGAAGACTGATGCTGAAGCTTCAATACTGACCACTTGAAGCCAAGAGCCGACTCATTGGAAAAGACCCTGGTGCTAGGAAAGATTGATGGCAGAAGGGGATGACAGAGGATTATATGGTTAGATGGCATCATCGACTCAATAGACATGAGTTTGAGCAAACTCCAGGAGATAGTGAAGGACAGGGAGGCCTGGCGTGCTGTGTTCATGGGTTTGCAGAGTCAAACATGACTTAGTGATTGAATAGCAGCAACAACAGTGATGGTCCAGGTGGCACTAGAAGTAAGACTGGCTGGAAAGCTGTGTATTAAGCATTTAGATACTCAGAGCCCCCTCCTCACAAGACAGTTGTGAGTGGGTGGTCTCTGTAGAGGTGGGAGGCGAGGAGCTGAAACACAAAGTTTGCTGGACATGGGATGGTTTACTGAAAACTCATTGAGTAAGCTCAGGCCTACAAATGTTAGGATCTTCAAAGAACTACATTTTTCATAGTAAAAACCTAATAACTCTGATACTGAAAAATTAAAAAACCTATTATAAGCTTGTTATTTGGAAATACAGAGATGACTACCAGAAAAAAAAAGAAATAAAAACCAAAACGGCTAAAGACGTAAGAGCCTATCATGTATAGGACTTGTAGGGAGGAAGAAATTGGTCTATTCCCTATTTAAGCTCATAGAATTATTTGGTTTTTAAAACGATCTGCATCCTAATTTTAAAAAGTAATAATTAAGTTAAAATGAAGAGCTGATGGCAAGATCATAAAAAGCAAAGCACACACACTAAGCCAAGTATGAATAAAAAGAATGTCATGTTGATATATTCATCAATGAGCTTTTTTTTTTTAATAATAGAATCTAAATGACGTGGCAAAATATTTTAATAATCAAAGCATAAATGAATCTCTTCATGGTTAGAACGTATATTTTTCCTGCTCACCATTCTTTTCTCTCACTTTTCTCTTAAGAGTTTATTCACTTATTTTTTAAATGCTTCTTTCTAGTCCATTTTTATTTATAATGGGGTATACGCTGAGTGATTTGACTTAACACTGAGTTTTCCCTTTTACTCAGCTTCGAAACAAAAGAGACCATGACAAGAAAGGCAATTTTAGGGCAAGTACAACACATGATTAGGTTCACGGTTCTCATACAAATAAAAACATTCCTTTAACAACACAGTTCCCTGAAGTTAAACACTGAGAAGCAAAAAGTAACAAAAGATTACAGAATTAAATTTAAGGAATAGAGTTTGATTGTACTGTTTCAATAAAGCTTAAAATAAATACAATAAGGTAATAAGGTATCTTAAACACATTCATTTACAAACTTACAGTCTCTTTGGAAATATAGAGTTGTTTGGATCAATCATTTTGATCAAAGAGGGAAGTATTACAGACTTGCCACAGTCTTTTCACAATCAAATATCATAGATGTGTTTTGCACAAGTAGACAAATGCAGTTTTTTTATCATCTCTTTTTGGTACACTCTAATTCATATTAACTCTCATAAGTCTTGAACACTATTCCAAACGTGTCTCCCTACAAAAACCACCAGAAGTACTTTAACACATACTCATATTCACCATGATACAGAATCTGACCATTGAAAGTAAAATGGAGACGTTGTGAGTGGCACATTCTGGGCTTGCCACAGAGCCCTGATTCTCTAGAAGTTAATGGACGGCTATACTCTAGTTAAATTATCAAATATAATCTCCTACTATATGTGCCATAGACTAAGAAGGCTCATCTAGGCATTAGAGGCTAATGGCCATTACTTTACTCTGCTTCCAACTTTGAATATTACTTCCAAGTATAGCTTGCTTTATTGATGTTGACTATTATCGACTTTAGTAACAGCATTTTTTCCTGCTGCTTTCATTCCCTATCAGGAAAACAAAGTGGAGTCCTTTTCTCTTTTATGAAAATGCTCTCATTGTTAAAATCACAGCAATTAAATTGTGCATGTCTAAAACAATCTGATTTTGTAAAAGGAAATTTGAAAGAGTTACTAATATTAAAGACAATATAAAAAGCTATCTTCATTAGCTGGTTTTAATTTTTTAGTTATTAATCTAATGTGTTAAAAATATAAAATGTCTGCATGAATTTCATAGTTATTTAAACCAAAATAGGATAAAGATTGTTAAAGACTTATGAAGCATATTATAAAATTAAATGATGAAGCATTTTCATGAACCTTCGACTGCACAACTTCCATAGGCATATTTCAGAGAGTAAGCATGCCATCATTTCTATATTTACCCACAGAAATGGAAAGGATAAAAATAACAGATGGACCAGGTTTAATATTATAGGCATTTGCCACTGAACAGCCTGGCTTCCTGTTTAAACTACTCAAGCTTCAACTCTCAGAGTCCATTATTTCATCCTGCTCTTCAACTAAACCACTGATCATGTTAATGCCAAACACTATCTCAGTCTATTATGAGAATTTTGTTCCCCATAATTGTCATTGGGTCTTACTTGATTAAGGGAAGCAGAAAGATCACCCATTCCTCCACTGTTCATATTTAACAACATAAAAACCTTTGAACTTCCTATATCACCTTAAGTATAAACAAATATTAGAATAACGAGACTTCTGCTTTACGGGACTGAGTAGGTCTTAGAACATTTGACTTCTACAACAAAACTTCTTTCATAACTTGCTACAGGATTCTTTTTAAATGTCTAGGTTCATTAGTATCAGGATGCATCTTGAGATTTAATATAATAAGATGGTTTCTTTAAACCAAAGCTCTTTAACCTATTTCATTAAATTTCCTTTCCTGTTAATGCAGAAGTTCAGTAATAATTAGGACTATGATGAGTATGATGATTGATAATTTTTCAAGTTAATATTGGCAAGCTGCAGTCAGAGATGTGCACTGCTGCTATTCATCCCCATTCTCTGGCGTATTGAACATAAGCAAACTTGCTTTCCTTCCCTCTGTTTAAAGGGCTGGAAGGTATTGACCTGGACCTGCAGCCTGCACATTTCAGTGATTGATGTATTTCCACTTAAATTGTGTGGATTCCTTTTGTAGTTTGTGTTGCTATTGAGAATAGATTTAAAGGAGACCTGACATATTGATATCAGTAATCCTTCGGCTCATATTTTAGATTATGTGAACATAGCAAAAATCACTATAATGGAAGGAAATCACATTTGATTAATCAGTACAACTCTACACTCAAGATGAATTCTAAATCAACTAAGATATTTTTAAAAATAAATATGTAGTATTTTACTTTAAAAATAAAAGTCAGTTAACATGTTTCAGGTATCTATGAGTAATCCATGAAAATTCAGGATTTTAAAAATAAATCCTTCCTTAAAAACCAATTCTTTTTTTAATGTCCATTTTTTCACAGTTGGGATTTTGTCTTGTAAGCAAGAAGAAACCATAAATATTTTGTTTTTGTTTTAAGCATGGCAGGTATACTATTAAATCTATTTTTTTAAATTATGATGCTGCTTGCTCTGTGTATGATGGATTGGAATATAAGAGACTGTAAAGGCAGAAAGGCTAGAAGGCCATTACCGTGTTCCAGGTGAGAGATGGAGAGTGGTGTTGAAAAATGGTGAGATGTTGAACTACAATGGCAGCTATGGAGAAGCAGAGAAGGAATTGGATGAAAGGGAGTTTGAAGTCATAGAAATAGTACTTAGAAACCCAGTGATTATTCACCCATTACTTTATGTCAATGGATCAGGAACAAGGGTTGGTAGAAACATAAGGAGGGAAAGCAAGGTGTTAAGGGTGGCTCTGATCAAACTATTAATAAAACACAATGGCAATCACACCAAATGTGAACAAAGTCTACCTGTTCTTTTAAGAAAAGAGACACTTGAGTTTTCTTGTTTGTGTGTTTTCTACATGGAAACACAAGTACATAAACTAAACCAACATTTATAGATCACAACTCTGTGCCAGAAATTGTGCAGAATTGGCAATACAAAGCTATTTACAGCACATTTTATTCCCTAAAAAAAGATAGGTTCTACAATCAAGGACATAGATACCTTAATGTGAAAAGTGAAATTGAAAGTCGCTCCGTCGTGTCCAACTCTTTGCGACCCCATGGACTCATCCATGGAATTCTCCAGGCCAGAATACTGGAGTGGGTAGCCTTTCCCTTCTCCAGGGGATCTTCCAAACCCAGAGATCAAACCCAGATCTCCTGCATTGCAGGCAGATTCTTTACTAGCTGAGCCACAAGGGAAGCCACATATACCTTAATAAGATCATTTAGAAATAACTGCATATATATATATATATGTTTGTATATATAGATAGATAGATACACTAAGTTTTTAGATACAAATAGAAAAAGAAGGCCACTTAACCTAAATGTACATCAGAAAAATTGGAAGATACAAAGTAAAAGTGTCTCCACATTTTTTCTCTCCACTCCTCACTACTATCATTAATATTTGGCTTACATATTTCCAGGACTTTCCTTGCCTAAGTTGATTCTTAAAAAGATAAGATAAATCTTGAGCTAAGCAGTAATGTGACACCCAGAAATTTTCTTAACTCAATCAACCACAATTCTACCTAAATTTTAAAGCAGTCATTTTGTTTGGGATGTTTGCATAGGACTATGTTGCTGACCTCTAATAGTGAGTATAAAACCTAAATTTTATTTCCTAAAATTACTGAACTAGAATAATCTCTATGCTCTCTAACCATGTTTTAGGCACTAGACATATATTACATTTTATTACAGGTACATTCTGCTCAACCAAAACCCAAGTGTAAGCACTGATCAAACGTGTGTGCTCAGTCACACCCAACTCTTTGCGAGCCCATGGGCTGTTGTAGCCCATCAGATTCCTCTGTCCATGGAATTCCCCAGGCGAGAACATTAGTTGGGTTTTCATTTCTTACTCCAGGGGATCTTCCCAACCTAGGGATCAAACCCATGTCTCTTTCATCTCCTTCACTGGCAGGCGGATTCTCTACCACTGCACCAACCTGGAAGGTCATGAGCACTGAAGCATTTAGGATATCTGTTTGTGGACTTCTATCCTGTTGATTGGCTTCCCTGGTAGTTCAGTTGGTAAACATTCTGCCTGAAATCCAGGAGACCAGGGTTCAATCAGGAAAGACCTCTGGAGAAGGAAATGGAAACACACTCCAGTATTCTTGCTTGGAAAATCTCATGGACAGAGGAGCCTGGTGGGCTACAGTCCATGGGGTTGCAAGGGTTGGACACGACTTAGTGACTAAACCCACATCATGCTGATTAATGCATCAGTGTATTGTAATAGTAGGTAGCACCAAATCTTACACCTTCAGCAATATAAAATAATTTTTGTGTGCAATTTATTCTTTAGGAATGCTTGCCCTCCCCAGGAGGAATGTTTGCACTTTTTAGCGGAAAACACCACCTGTTTGTAGCTGAACAAGTTTCAGTAATTTGAAACAACTGAAACAGTGCATATGAGTTTCACAAAAAAGTTAATAATATGTTTTAACTTGAAGAAAAAAGGATGCCTTGGATTCTAATATTTTATGTATTTTACAGAAACTTTTAATTTTATGTAAGTGCAAACATCATCAAAAGTGACTCACAAAACAGATTCTAGTTTTGTGGAAGCTTCTAAGTACTTATATGGACAGTATAGGCATAAGGTTAACCTTTTTAAAGACTGATTTCCAAACACTGCTAGTTATTTGCAATCTTCAATTCTAATACTTAATTTCCACAAATCCATGAGCTCTGAAGCAGAAATATCAGGCTTATTGATCTGCATTTGTCCTTCTGTATGGCCAGTGCCCTGTTAACAATTTGGAAAATAACTGTTTCCAATAAGAGTTCTGACTCTTTGCGACCCCATGGACTGTAGCCTACCAGGCTCCTTTGTCCATGGGATTTTCCAGGCAATAGTACTGGAGTGGATTGCCATTTCCTTCTCCAGGGGATCTTCCCAACCCAGGGATTGAACCCAGGTCTCCTGCATTGTAGACAGACGCTTTACCGTCTGAACCACCAGGGAAGTCCACGAAAGACAAATAGGAGTTTCCAAATAAAGTTTGAGACAAATATCGTAAATAACTATAAACAGAAAGATTCTAAATTATTACAACTTATTAAATATCTTACCCACTAAAAAGTATTAAATAATATTCATATATAAACTATTCTATTCTTTTGTGTAATGTCTTAACTTCATTAAGCTTTATTTCTTTATCTCTTAGCTAAGAGTATTAATGTGGAGGAAAAATATTTTACCTTGTTAGAACCTTTATATCTAACTACACACCTGAAATAAATGCCATAAGAAGACAGATGACTAATGATATAAAATGTCTAAGTTTTGATGAGAAGGGACTTCAGACAGAATGCATTTTACAGTCTTAACAGTCTAATATTCTGATGGGTTTTGTTGTTCTACTATATTTTTTTAAGCATTTTGTGTATTAGGTTCAGCCTTTATGTATTTTTACAACCTAGCAGAATTAGAGTATGGAAATTATTTTTTAAAGTAAAAAGAAAGAAAAATAGATTGCATTTATCTCTAATTCAGTAGCTTTTTAAAAATTTTCAATAATATTTTCAACATTATCTCATGATTACAGCTAATTGTACTACTCTTTTCTCTTATTCATTAAAAGTCTGCCACCTTAATAATGTGCTATTGATGTTTTTATTAAAAGAAACTGTTTTTCTCTTGTTTCTAGCACACTTTCTTTCACTTTTCTTTCTGACATTTCTATAATTGTACTAGCTTTTCTTTCAGAAATATTCTGGTTTAATAATTTTATTAGGCAAAAAGATACATTTTTTACTGATGAGAAGAGCTTTACTAAGAGACCTATGCAAGCAGCTATTAAAGAAAATAATAGTTTAAAAAACTATGTTATAGAAGAGCAGACATGGATGTAAGATTTTAAACCTAAGCAGAAGCATGCTTTCCTCTAAGCTAAAAGAGTCACTGCTCCATATAAAGCCTCCAGAAACATAGTTTGTATTCGTCAGCCCAATAGTCACCATGTGTCTCCTGATGTGTCAAGAATTAAGGGACTTCTGGCCAATCAAAACCTCTATCACTCATAATGACTCTTCTAAATGCAAAAATCTACATATAAAAATGTATGTATATTTGAAATACAGCTCTATCATTTTGAAAACTGTGTATTTCATGTAACCTATATCTCTATCAAGACATAGACTATTTCCATCATACCAGCAAGACCCCTCAGGATAACTTTAAACAGCATTAACTAAAATATATGTAAAAATTGTCAAAGTTGGCTTATAGAAGAGGCGGCCTTATGCTACATGCAAAGGATGGTTCTATGTGATCTAAAAGTATGAAATAAGCAAATTGGCAAAGATGTATCAGCTTAATTAAACAAAACAAAGCAGGACATCCAATATTAACCTTAGTCAAATTTAAATATCAGGTACTGACAACTAGAGGGTAGAAACCAGAGATGCTTCTAAACATCCTACATTGCTGTGGACAGTTTCTACTGTCCCCAGTAAACAATTATCTGGCCCAAAACATCAATAGTACCAAAGCTGAGAAGACAGTATACATCAAACTCAATACCAATAATAGGAAAAGAATACTGTATTGTAGAAACAAGTATAATTGATATTTAGAAAATATAAATATTGTTAGTAGTATCCTAATAAACAAAGCAAATTTCAATGACATTCTAAACTTTAGGATATATACCATATTCTCTAAACAAACAGCAATTTCAAACCCTCTAAAAATTTCACATCTTTCCTTTAAACAATTATTCTGCTATGAAGAATCAAGACGGAAACTGTAGAACAATTAGAAAACAATATTTTAAGAAAACACAATATATCCGCAGAAGAAATCAATACTCCAACATTCAGATGATAATGAACAAAAAATAGCTAATTAAGTACCAAATAAGAAACTCAAAAAGAAAACAAAACTAATATACCTAAGACATTTGGAATTCACTAAAAGTAGAAATTAATGACTTTTAAAAAACAGGGAAAAAAAAAACCCTAAACCCACAAACCCAAGAACAGATTCTTTAAAAAGGAAAACCAAATAAAAGTTAATACTATTATCTGATATAGCTTTTTAAAAAATAAGAAATGCATAAACACACAAAATTAGAATAATGCATTTGCAGATTATCCTAGTCAGTTTGGAGCACCATAACAAAATGCCTTAAACAGAGTGGATTAAAATCAATAGAAGTTTATTTACACAGTTCTGAAGGCTGGAAGCATGGTCAGGTTCTGGTAAGAGCCCTCTTCCAGGTTGCAGACTGTTGAATTTTCATTGTATCCTCACCTGGCAGAGAGGAGGGAGAAAGCAAGTTCTTTTGTGATACTTAGAAGAGCATCTGTTCCATTCATGAGGGCTCCAAAATCATGACCTCATCTAATTCTAATTAACCTCCCAATGGTCTCATCTCCTAACAACATCACATTAAGGAACATGGTTTCAGTGTATGAATTTGGAAGGGACACAATCAGTCCATAACAGAAAAAAATACAGAGTCCAAGGAAAGACTGTGTGTGTCCTCAGTCACTCAGTCAAGAGCAACATGAGAATCATTTTCTTATCTCTATGTAAATAGATGTGGAAATTACATGAATTGATTTGTTCCATATGTATATAAGCAAACTCAACATTTATTCTTGATTTTTTAAAATGTATTTGTAAAACGGCACTATAATTAATTAAAAAAACAGATAACATTCCCATTAAAATCATGAAAAAGACAAGGATGCCCATGCTATATGACATAAAAGTTCTGGGAAAAAGTCTTATGATTTTTAGAATTTGCAGATGATAACAAATACTTGGGAATGCTTTAAAAAATGCTATTAAATATAATCAGATAATTCAGTAAAATGTGACAGTACTAAAATATTAACATTTCTATATTTAAATATAATTATAGAAATTTATCTGCATATTAGAAATTGTTCAGATGTATACAGATGATAAACAATAAATGAAAAAAGGAAAAAACTATGTTCTAAGGGCCAATGTTGTAAAGATGTCATTTTTCCCAAATATAATCTATAAATTAAA
>NW_011494945.1:593195-597479 GCF_000754665.1 Bison bison bison | reverse complement strand
CTATAAATTAAACTTGATTACTGTAAAACTACAGTGAAAAGTTTCATTTGCAATGTGAAAAGCTGATTTAGATACATGTTGAAAAATCAATATGCAAAAATAGCCCATAAAATTTTCAGAAAGAGGAATAATCTGAGGGTAATGACCTGACAGATATTACAACATAGTGAAAGGCTAGAGTAATTAAAACAATTTGGTAAAACCATATGAATAGAAAGACAAATCAATACAATTGAATATAGTCACAAGCATCTTTATCATTTGGTAAATGACAAAAGGGACATTTAAAACAGTGTGGAAATGAAGAATTATTTAATACATGTTATTAGGGTAATGGACTAGTCAAGGGTATAAAAAGGAAAAAAATTAATGCCATGCCTCATTGTACACAAAAGTAATTGTTAAACTGACAAGCATTTAAATACAAAAAAACAGATGGTTATTATATGAGAGAGATAATACTCAGAACCAAAGAAGGAAATATTTTAAAAATATTTGTATTGGGGGGAAATCACCTAAATTCAAATTATAAAAGCCAAGGAATTTTTAAAGACAAACAGAAGACAAAGGGCTGATTTCCTAATACTCAAAGAAAAATCAGTAAATAAACAACCCACAAGTACAAAAGCAAATGGCAAATCTATTAAAGTAGTTTGAGGAGGAGAGATACCAATAACACAAGGAAATAATGCATAAGTTTGGGTAGAAGATTAAACTTGGGACCTGAACAGACCTAAAACTGCCTGGAAGGGTGACCTGATCTGCCTCCACACCATATCATTACTTTTGAATCTTCTGATTTAAGATAAATGTGGACTGTGAAGTCGTAGGAAACAGATTTTATTAGGAAGCCCCTGTTTGAATCATAGCTGAGAAAGCTATGATTCCTATGGAAGTCTTGGGACTGTGGGATTATAACATAAAGACCTGGTGGAAACAAAGGTAACAGCTTCTCTGGGGCAAGAGGAAGTACCTTGATCTTATCCTCCATGAGACGAGTGTTCTATGTGTGGATGAGGAGTCAAGGGAGGGAGACAGGAAGCTCCATACAGGGGCTATGCTATGGCAGCTTCACTATGGAGGCAGTGTATGAAAGCCGCAGTGAAATTAAGACACAGCAGAGTTCAGTTGAGTTGCTCAGTCCTGTCGGACTATTGCAACACCATGGACTGCAGCACACAAGGTTCCCCTGTCCATCACCAACTCACAGAGCTTGCTCAAACTCACGTCATTGAGTCGGCGGTTCCATCCAACCATCTCATGCTCTGCCCTCGCCTTCTCTGCCTGCCTTCAATCTTTCCCAGCATCAGGGTCTTTTCCAATAAATTAGTTCTTCTCATCATGTGACCAAAGTATTGGAGCTTCAACTTTAGCATCAGTCCTTCCAATGAATATTCATGACTGATTTCCTTTAGGATGGACTGGTTGGATCTCCTTGCAGTCCAAGACACTCTCAAAAGTCTTCTCCAACACCACAGTTCAAAAGCATCAAGTCTTCAGCACTCAGCCTTCTTCACAGTCCAACTCTCACATCCATACATGACCATAGGAAAAACCACAGCCTTGACTAGACACACCTTTCTTGGCAAAGTAATGTCTCTGCTTTTTTTTTTTTTTTTTTAGTGTGACACTTTTATTTATTTATTTTTTTTTTTTGACTTCACTTTCACTTTTCTTTCTTTTTTTTTTTTTCCCCATCCTGAACCCTCCTCCCTCCTCCCTCCCCATACCATCCCTCTGGGTCGTCCCAGTGCACCAGCCCCAAGCATCCAGTATCGTGCATTGAACCTGGACTGGCATCTGCTATCTAGGTTGGTCATAACTTTCCTTCCAAGGAGTAAGCATCTTTTAATTTCATGGCTGCAATCACCATCTGCAGTGATTTTGGAGCCCCAAAAATAAAGTCTGACACTGTTTCCACTGTTTCCCCATTTACTTCCCATGAAGTGATGGGACCAGATGCCATGACCTTAGTTTTCTGAATGTTGAGCTTTAAGCCAACTTTTTTTTTTCAATTTCATCAAGAGGCTTTTTAGTTCCTCTTCACTTTCTGTCGTAAGGGTGGTATCATCTGCGTATCTGAGGTTATTGATATTTCTCCTGGCAATCTTGATTCCAACTTATGCTTCTTCCAGCCCAGCATTTCCCATGATGTACTCTGCATATAAGTTAAATAAGCAGGGTGACAATATATCAAAGTCTCACAAAATGCAAATGAAGAGTGTAGAAACTTTGCATATTTATGAGTAGTTCAACATGACACACACACAGAATAACTGAGAGTGGGAAAGAGGATAATTTTAAAAAAGAGATGAAAGAGAAGAATTAATATCAACTAACTGGATGTAACAGAAGGAAAGTTATGACCAACCTAGATAGCATATTCAAAAGCAGAGATATTACTTTGCCCACAAATGTCCATCTAGTCAAGACTATGGTTTTTCTAGTGGTCATGTATGGATGTGAGCGTTGGACTGTGAAGAAAGCTGAGCGTCAAAGAATTGATGCTTTTGAACTGTGGTGTTGGAGAAGACTCTTGAGAGTCCCTTGGACTGCAAGGAGATCCAACCAGTCCATTCTAAAGGAGATCAGTCCTGGGTGTTCTTTGGAAGGACTGATGCTAAAGCTGAAACTTCAGTACTTTGGCCACCTCATGTGAAGAGTTGACTCACTGGAAAAGACCCTGATGGTGGGAGGGATTGGGGGCAGGAGGAAAGGGGACAACAGAGGATGAGATGGGTGGATGTCATCACCGACTTGATGGACATGAGTTTGAGTGAACTCCGGAAATTGGTGATGGACAGGGAGGCCTGGTATGCTGCAATTCATGGGGTCTCAAAGAGTTGGACACGACTGAGCAACTGAACTGAACTGAAATGAACTGGATGTAACACTAGAAAATAAGCACACTTAGTGTAATTTAGTAAATATTTTCTCTTGACTAAGTATTATGAACAAGATACATTAATTATCCATTTGATCAAGGCAATGGCACCCCACTCCAGTACTCTTGCCTGGAAAATCCCATGGACGGAGGAGCCTGGTAGGCTGCGGTCCATGGGGTCGCTAAGAGTCGGACACGACTGAACGACTTCACTTTCACTTTTCACTTTCATGCATTGGAGAAGGAAATGGCAACCCGTTCCAGTGTTCTTGCCTGGAGAATCCCAGGGATGGGGGAGCCTGGTGGGCTGCCGTCTATGGAGTCTCATAGAGTCAGACACGACTGAAGCGACTTAGCAGCAGCAGCAGCAGCAGAGACTAAGAGAAAAATATATACATATGCTGCATGTGGACAAATCCATAATAACATTTACATCTGAAATATTCTCTGGGTTTTCTCAAATTTAAATGTAATTCCTGTTTGTTAAAAAAAAATCAGTGAATCTGTAAAATGGCAAAGTGAACATTTCCTCCCCAAATGAATACATCTTTCTCTTAATTCACACAAATATACACAAGATTGAAGGCACAAATATGGGGTTATATAATAATTATTTGACTTCATTTTTTTCTTTCATATATCAGCACATATAGATCTATTTTGGTCCTTTATGCTTATAAAATATGTTCTATGATTTTAATGAAGAATTTTTATTCCCTTTTTCTTTATCTCATAACTCCAATTCCTACTCTTTACCCATATTCTCATCCCTGAAATTCAAATAATATTGTAATTTGTGTGTTTGTGCATGTGTGAATGAATAGTTTCATCTAAGGGGTTGAATTATATAAGCAGATGAATGAATTTTTACTTTTTTAATATTATTTCCTTGTAAAGAGGTATAATATTAGTGTTTATATATGTTTCATTTTTCTAGCAACTGTCAAATAGAATATTCAAAATGAATTTATATGTCAATTTTACTTTATCAACCTTAAAGTGTACATATATTTCCTGGATATATACACAGTATACATATGTACATAGTATATAAGTACATATATATATATATACATATGCTTTATAAAGTTGACATTCATTGTAAGTATTACATTTGAAAATTGTTGGACAAATAAAATATTTGAAACACTCAGATCAGATCAGATCAGATCAGTCGCTCAGTCGTGTCCGACTCTTTGCGACCCCATGAATCGCAGCACTCCAGGCCTCCCTGTCCATCACAAACTCCCGGAGTTCACTCAAACTCACGTCCATCGAGTCAGTGATGCCATCCAGCCATCTCATCCTCTGTCGTCCCCTTCTCCTCCTGCCCCCAATCCCTCCCAGCATCAGAGTCTTTTCCAATGAGTCAACTCTTCGCATGAGGTGGCCAAAGTACT
>NW_011494945.1:578449-592763 GCF_000754665.1 Bison bison bison | reverse complement strand
TCTTCACTTTCTGCCATAAGAGTGGTGTTATCTGCATATCTGAGGTTATTGATATTTCTCCTGGCAATCTTGATTCCAGCTTGTACTTCATCCAGCCCAGTGGTTCTCATGATGTACTCTGCATAGAAGTTAAATAAACAGGGTGACAATATACAGCCTTGACGAACTCCTTTTCCTATTTGGAACCAGTCTGTTGTTCCATGTCCAGTTCTAACTGTTGCTTTCTGACCTGCATACAAATTTCTCAAGAGGCAGATCAGGTGGTCTTGTATTCCCATCTCTTTCAGAAATTTCCACAGTTTCTTGTGATCCACACAGTCAAAGGCTTTGACATAGTCAAGAAAGCAGAAAGAGATGTTTTTCTGGAACTGTCTTGCTTTTTCCATGATCTAGCGGATGTTGGCAATTTGATCTCTGGTTCCTCTGCCTTTTCTAAAACCAGCTTGAACATCAGGAAGTTCACGGTTCACGTATTGCTGAAGCCTGGCTTGGAGAATTTTGAGCATTACTTTACTAGCGTGTGAGATGAGTGCAATTGTGCGGTAGTTGGAGCATTCTTTGGCATTGCCTTTCTTTGGGATTGGAATGAAAACTGATCTTTTCCAGTCCTGTGGCCACTGCTGAGTTTTCCTAATTTGCTGGCTTATTGAGTGCAGCACTTTCATAGCATCATCTTTCAGGATTTGGAATAGCTAAACTGGAATTCCATCACCTCCACTAGCTTTGTTCATAGTGATGCTTTCTAAGGCCCACTTGACTTCACATTCCAGGATGTCTGGCTCTAAGTCAGTGATCACACAATCGTGATTATCTGGGTCATGAAGATCTTTTTTGTACAGTTTTGTGTATTCTTGCCATCTCTTCTTAACATCTCCAGTAATGTGACATAATTTTACATATATAATTATACTCATTTTTAATTTAATATATAAATAAATAATAGAAAAAATAATATAAATAATAGTGTCTACTCTCAGATGACTAAGCTATATTAATGCATATTTGTATACGCATTTACCTTAGCATCATTTTCTTGGGTATACTGATTTTCTTAAGACTCACATGCTGTGGTAGAGTTTTAGTATTTACCTCACAGCTCTTAATCCCCTGATGAAAGTTTTCTGAAGAATTAATCAATTCTAAAAGCAGGCATAATACACTTGCAGTGTATTCACATTAACATCTCCTTCACCCTTTGACTTTTGGGCTAATTACACTCATGATCCTTCTCTCTATGGACACCTTGAACTCAATGATTTTGAGTGAGTATGTTTGCTTCACTTTGCTTTTTTGAATTTTTCTGTTTAAATTTTTCTTTTTCCATTTTTCTGACAATTTTAAAAAGCGTATCTATAAATTGTTAATATCACCTTTCTTTTAAGCATTTATTGTTATTGAGGATACTATATAAGAAGCTTAAAAATCATGGGGTTTAATTAAATTCAAATGTATTTCTATATCTGGTGTAGAAACTGACTCATTTTTAAGGGCAATGTTACATTCATTGGCACTGTTATTTTTAACTAAGAATTTATTCTTTTTTTCCATTTGTCCTCTTCATCTAATATTTATACTTCCATTTTCCAAATTTAGGAAGTTTTTAAAAAGCTTCAGTGATTAAGAAAAATTTCCACTG
Source organism: Bison bison bison (assembly GCF_000754665.1). Classification (NCBI taxonomy): domain Eukaryota; kingdom Metazoa; phylum Chordata; class Mammalia; order Artiodactyla; family Bovidae; genus Bison; species Bison bison. The sequence continues at coordinate 591,127 of NW_011494945.1, read as the reverse complement.
CAAAGGAAATATATTATCATTATAAACCTTGTAACATTAATATCTGTAATAAAATAACAACACCAACAAATATTTGCATAACTTTCTGTATCATGCAAAATACCAATGTATTATGTCAGCAGATCAAAATAATAACCTAGTAATATGTAAATCAAGGACATTTGCAGATATTAAAATCAGAAGCCACAGACATTAAAGTCCTCCAAATAACTATTTGACAAGAGAAAAAATTTTACAAAATAATATCCAATACCCCAAAAATGGTTCCAGATAATTTCAAAATTCTCCAAACTCTTTGCCTATCATAGCTTTCTCTGAGGAAAACTTACATTTCCCTAATGAAACTCTTAACTTTACTACCAATCAACGGTCCGTCTAGTCAAAGCTATGGTTTTTCCAGTGGTCATGTATGGACTGTGAAGAAGGCTGAGCACCGAAGAATTGATGCTTTTGAATTGTGGTGTTGGAGAAGACTCTTGAGAGTCCCTTGGACTGCAAGGAGATCCAACCAGTCCATTCTAAAGGATATCAGCCCTGGGTGTTCTTTGGAAGGAATGATGCTAAAGCTGAAACTCCAGTACTTTGGCCACCTCATGCGAAGAGTTGACTTATTGGAAAAGACTCTGATGATGAGAGGGATTGGGGGCAGGAGGAGAAGGGGATGACAGAGGATGAGATGGCTAGATGGCATCACTGACTCCATGGATGTGAGTTTGGGTGAACTCCGGGAGTTGGTGATGGACAGGGAAGCCTGGCGCGCTGCGATTCATGGGGTCACAAAGAGTTGGACACGACTGAGCAACTGAACTGAACTGATGAAATCACAATACCTATATATAGGACCAATCAATGTACACTTAAGATGTATAAAGTACACATACACACTCATATATACACACACACACACACATATAGCACTTACTGTGTGGCAGGCATGATTCAGCCAGAGAAGTTTATAAAAATCCAGTTCTTATACTTAGGGGTTCTGTGGTAGCTCAGCTGACAAAGAATCCGCCCGCAATGCAGGAGACCCAGGTTCAATTCCTGGGTGGGGAAGATTCCTTGGAGAACTGGGAATGGTTACCCACTCCAGTATTCTGGCCTCTCTTCTTTAACTAAAGAACATTTATTTGTTTTTCACAAAGGCTTTATCTTGAGGATATAACTAAACTGTGCCACTGCCCCCCATCCCAATCTGAAGAAGGATTAGTTCAGTGGATGTTATCAAGCAGGAATGAACAGTTTGAGGGACTGGAACCAACATTAACTGACAAAAACCAACTTCCATCTAAATCATCATAAAAATGTATAAGTGAAAAATGGAGGGGGGGTGGTCAAAGGGGGTTTCAGATTGAACAAGATCATCACACTTTATCTAATACATTCATTTCTGGCTAGGGTATACCAAAATGGAAACAGGATAACTATAATACAAAACTTGCACAACAGCACACTGTACACACCTGTGTTCCAAGCTCACTCCCGTTCCTCTAATGCTTCCAAATGTGCCAGCCTGTTGGGCCTGTCGATTAAACAGCACACAGATTTTCTGTTTTATCCAGTCTTTGTCATAAGGCTGGTATGTCTGGGTATCAGCTCAGTAAACAAGGCAGATGCCAGGTCATCAATAAAATCAAACAACTGATTGATATCATATGTGATAGGCTTTTGGGATTCATTCTCTTTAGATGTTCTTCATAATTTTATAAACACCTTCCATACACTCATTCACAGATTCATAGTCAGCCTAAGTTCTGCCTTCTGGCCTATCGGTAGGCTGTACCAGCAAGATGGTGTGAGACTTCACGCCAAAGTCTCCCCCTGCAGCCAATGCCGACTCTGCCGCCCCAACGAGCTTATCCGCAAGGCCACCGACAGCCAATACTCCGGTATTCTGGCCTCGAGAATTCCATGGACTGTATAGTTCAGGGGTCGCAAAGAGTCAGACAGGACTGAGCAACTTTCACTTTCAAGTGTCAATGTACTGAAGAAGGTGGAACCATAGGAAAATAATTTTATACATGTTATCATAATGTAGGAGTCTGATAGAGGAACATGGACTTTTTGAAGTGCAAGTGAATTCAAAAGGAAGATCTTCCCAAGGGATAAAAGACAGAAAAAAAATCTTTCTTTTAGTTTGGCAATCTATCATAGCCAACGTGATTATATACCTTGTCAGTTACTAATTAGTATCTAGAAAAACAGGCATAAACTGGGACTTTCCTGTGTAAACCCAAGCTTATGGGGCCCTAACTTCCTCCAGAAAAAAAGACTATAGTATAAACAAGACTTACAAACAGCAATACCATTCTATTTATTCTCAGAAGTCACTCTGACATCGCTATCCCATGTATCATGTAGTGCTATCACACTGCTCATTTATTCACGACAAAATCTCAGGATCATTCTAGACCTTCCCTATCTGCTCCATAGATCCTATTATAATATAAAGCATGTAAAACATATCTGTTCTTTTGTTCCATCACAATTGTCATGACTCTGAATGGGATCTTGTCATCTTATCCCTAGACTTTTTCAGTACCTGCTAATAAGTCTCCTTTCCTTCTGCCTGTTATTGTCCATGAGGACCCAGATTAAATTACTTACAATCTGTATGTAATCATGGCATTCACTGGGACTCTGGGTTCAGTACATATACATTGACATATACATTCAGTACATATACATTGACATATACATTCAGTACATATACATAGGCTTCTCCTGATTTGCCCCACCCATCAGTTTGCTTTCTAACTTGCTGCTTCTTTCTCACTCTTTATATTTCAGACTTAATATATCCCCAAATAGAGATACTTTTCTTCTACCTCTGATTTTTCTATATGCTGCTTCCTCTGCATATGTATTAAACATAAAGGTTCTCATTTATAATAATAATCCAAGATGACACAGAGATGGATGACAAAGGGGATAATGTAGAGAGGAGGAAGTATTTTAAAATAAGTTAGGAAAACTTACATCAGATTTAGTTCAAAATTAGAATCAGGTGGACAATTAATCTGTTACATATTTATTATTTGTTTAGGATAGAAGAAAATCCTACATTAGATTAATTATATAATGTCTAGAATGTACCTTGAAATATTTAGAGACTGGCCTAGTATATATGCAAGTCATTGTGTTTTAACTGTTAAAAAAAAAAATGAAACTGCTCTACAAAACACAAATTTAACTACCCCATGAAGCTAACAGGTTCCAAGCCTTTATGAAAAATTCTATAATTTTTTTACTAGAGACTAGAGGAGAACTGTTAGTTTCACAGGTAAGGCTGAGAAGTCTAATAAGTTTGTATCCTACTGTTTGCCAAACCTACAAGCTGACTCCACAGGCTACATGACTGCGAATGTGTTTCTGGCATAAGCTCCCTTGTGAAAACTCTGAAAGCCAAATTTACCATCCTTAGCTGAGACGAGAAGCCACCGAGGGCATCAGTAGCACCTCTGACCTTGGAGGAAAAACCTCACTGTTGGAAGTCAGAGAGTCACCTTTGGACCTTGAAAGGCTTGAAAGAAATACTGGAAATCAGGAGCTCTATTATTCTCTAACAAAAACAAACCAAAACCACCAAACTATACTTAGTACATATCTACAGCAAACTTTTAGTAAATTAATGAAAACCCAAACTTTACATTGAATCACATCGCTTTGTTGTTCAGTTGATAAGTCGTGTCTGACTCTGCAACCCCAGGTACTGCAGCATGCCAGGCTTCCCTGTCCATCACTATCTTCACATCACTTTAGAATATTGATTATAAGTTGAAGAAACAAATTGGAAAGTGTGCCCTTGACTGTGAATCTCTAATACACCAAGATGAAATATGCTGAAAGCCATAAATGCAAGAAGTCAGCCTAATTTTCATATCAAAGTATTTTGATGTTGAGTGATATGGAATTTTGGTGATTACATACTCTATGAGCCAATGATTTATTTTTGCCATTCTTTTCAATTACAAGATACACTGCAGTTGTCCTCCCATAGTCCTGGTTTATTTATATTAGTCAAAACTTGAAAAACAACCAAGTGGTGCATCAAGTAATGAATGAATATACTAGTTGTGGTACATCCTTAGAATGGAGAATTTACTCGGCTATAAAAATGAAAGAACTACTGATTGATATATGCAACAGCATAAGTTCAAGAAAGAACACAAAGAAAAATGGATTTGAAAAAATAGTGAATGAATACTTCTCAAATTTGGTGAAAGTTTAAACTTACATATTGTTAATAAGTTCAGTTTATCTAAAGTAGGAAAATGTGAAGAAAACAAGACCTTGACATATCCTGAACAAATCATTAAATATAAAGGTAAAGAAAAAATGTTAAAGGTATCCAAATAAAACGGACACACTGCATACCTGGTTGCTTATATAGAAGACAAAAATAAAAAATAAATCCTCATCATAGTCAATGCAGATATGAATACAACTTTAAAGTGCTAAAAGAAATAAAATAGCTTTTCAATCAAGAATTTATACCCAAACATATTATCCTTCAAAATACGAAGATATTTTAGATTTTAAAAAAATGGTAGAATTTACTACCAGCAGATCTGCAGTAAAAGAACTGTCAAAGGAAGCTTTTCAGGCCAAAGTAAAATGATACCAAATAAAAACTCAGGTCTATAGAAAGGAATGGCATTATCCAAAATTATATATGGATAAATATTGAGATTATCTACAGTTGTAAATTGTTTAATAAGGCAAGGAAGAAGTAACAAATATATCTACCTAGCACCCTCTTAACTGGTCTTTGCATCTTTTCCAGAGTGTATTTTTCTTCAGCCTAATACATTCACTTGGAAATAAACTTCAAAACTTAACTAAGCCTTTATCAATTTCTTCAAATAACCATTTGTTTTACAATTATTAACTTCCTTAACTAAATGGTAAAAGATAAGACAGGTATTTTCTTTTGAAAAAAAAATACTTAAATATTGAAACATTATAATAATAGAACATAGCATGTTATATTATTGATATAATAATATATTATATATTAACATATAATCAGGAAATTACCAAAAAATGTTGTTATTAACTTTTTAAAATAGCCTGTATGCATTTAAGACAAAGGTATTGAAAAAGCCCAAATTATATTTAGGAAAGTCTTTAGGAATGGCAAATCTCTGTAAGAAAACATTCAATGTCAAGATTTAGGCTATCCTACATAAAATTTAGAAAGTACATAAAATGCAAGGTACATAAGAATATACAGTCAGGCCTTCTATATCCATAGGTTCAGCCAACCTAGGATTTCAATCCGCAATTGGTTGAACCCCCAGAAGCATCACCTGCAGATAAGAATAAATGGAAGGGCAACTGTACTCTGCCATGTTATATAAGGGACTTGAACATCTGAGGAATTTGATACATGTGAGGATCAAGAATCCACCTGCCAATGCAGGAGACTCAGGAGACATGGGTTCAATCTCTGGGTCAAGAAGATACCTTGGAGGAGAAAGTGAAAATCTACCCCAGCATTCTTGCCTGGACAATCCCACTGACAAAGGAGCCTGTCAGGTTGAGATTTATGGGATTGCAAAGAGTCAGACACAACTGAGTAAGTATGCAAGCACGAGGATCCTAGAATGAATGCCCCATGGATATCAAGAGGATTGTGCTCTTCATAGTCATATTTTATTAATTATATTATGTATATAATATATAATATATTATTGTGTAATTATAATAATCATTCTATCTAGTCAGAAAATTTGTGAAAATATTAGACACACATTTCTGAAGAGGCAACTAACTTAAAGAGACTGTTTAGCATCTAATCTCACTTTAAAGAGAAAATAGTAACTTTTGAATGTGAATCATAGAATAAATATGATTGTAAAGGATGAGGCAAAATTTTAATATAAAGCATCAAATGGTACTATAGACTAAAAGTAATCATTTTCTCCACTACTATCATTCTTCCTTACTTTCTGTGTCTCTTTTAAAAATGTTCAAATAAGTTCCTTAATTTCTTTATAGAGACATGATGATATTAACAGTAATTTTTATAATCCAATTCTTCTCTAAGTGCATTAAAGTTTAATGTAGTCTGGCAATGGCAATTCTAGCAAAAACATAATTTGCATAAAACATGAGGCAGCATGAAGCAGAGTTATTCAGAAGGGATTCAGGCTTCCGATGTTAACACTCACAATTTAATTCTATGCCATGAAAACACACACACAAGTTTACAATTCAGAATTAATAAAAGTTTCAATGTTTCAGAGATGGATCTGTCATACATCCTCTTTCCATCTAGATACTTCCAACTGTTCAGATCTCAGATATGAAAGTATACATCCCTGTAGATTACCTTAGAATAACTGTAAATTAAAGGTAATTTAACATTAAAATAACTCATATTATTAAACACAGCTCTAATGAATTTAGCAATATCACATATATACAGAGAATTTGAAATGCTTGGTATTAAAATAATTATGTTCAGCTATAAACTGCATCCTGATTTACCATAACAAATTATATGTAGAAGAGAGCATGCTGTCCTTGAGGAATTTAAAATTTATTATCAGACATAAGATCTGAAAAACAAAAGGAGTAAAATTCAGGATGGGACAAGCTGCTACTTAGGAATGAGAGACCTTTCATTTCCTGCTAGGATCTGATGAATCATGCAATCACATAAACAGAACAGACACCAAATTAATTTATTCATGTACTGATAACACCAGAATAGTAAGGAATGAGCTGCTTCTCCTCTCACAGATTAAGGATAACAAATGTAAACTTTAAACAGTTTAAACCTGCTCAGCCATTATTTTATTTTATGTATTTGTTTATTGTTTGGTTGGTTTTTTAGTTGGAAAGATAATTTTGTTGGTATTTATTAGTTTGCTTTTAAACAAAACTATAATCCACGTGGGAAATCAGTCACTTTCACAAATGCACTTTTGCTTTCTTCTCATACAAGTAATTATGTTTATCATAAACCTAATTCTTCAATACAATAGAGTGAAATGAGTCAACAAAAGTTTGCTTACACCTCTCATTTTACTCCCAAGGGTTAATTCCCCAAATTCAGAAATAACATTGGTGACAAATAAAAGCAATGCTGTATCATCTGTGTGGTTCTCCCAACTCACTCCTACCATAGAAACAAGCCTCACTGTGCTGTTCAAAAGTTAATCAGTACACCAGGCAGGCAGTGATCATATTTATGCATCAGAATAAAACTCAGTGGAGAAGGAAGGAACTCAGCCATAAACATACATGTATCCATTCTTCCCCAAACTCCTCTCCCATCCAGGCTGCCACAAAACATTGAGCAGAGTTCCATGTGCTAATCAGTAGGTCATTGTTGATTATACATTTTAAATATAGCAATGTGTTCATCCTGAAACTATCACAACATTGTTAATCAGCTATGCATACATGCTCAGTCGCTTCAGTCGTGTCCTACTCTTTGCAACCTCATGGACTATAGCCCACCAGACTCCTCTGTCCATGGGATTCTCCAGGTAAGAATACTGGAGTGGGTTGCCATGCCCTCCTCCTAGGGATCTTCCCAACCCAGGGATCGAACCAGCATCTCCTGCATTTCCTGCACTGCAAGTGGATTCTTTACCCACTGAGCCACTGGGGAATCCCTAATTGGCTATACATCAATGCAAAATTATAAGTTTAAAAAAGAAGAAGAAACCAGTCTTCTCTCTCTCCACTATGTGAGGATACAGCCAGAAATGAGTTATTTAAAAACCAGGAAGAGGGCTCTCACCAGACACTGTATCTATGAAACCTGGATCTTGAACACCCCAGCCTTAGAACTGTGAGAAATATTAATAAATATTTGTTGTTTCAAAACAACAACAACAACTCAATGAAACTCCTTGCAGATACACAACATTTTGGATAAATTACTCAATAGAGAGAGCAACTAATTGAAACTCCTCTCCTCATTTTTCCATATTTGATTGTGCTTTATCTTTTCCTGATGCTTCATCTTGATTGTTCCTGAGCAAGACCGGAGGGAAAGATTTATACTTGCCCAAATAGAAAGTTTAGGAAGTTTCACCCAAGCCTGTATTTCTATAAAACATACTGCCATTACCTGTAGAGGAATAGATCATTACAATACAAAGCTAATGGTAATTGCAATCTGTGTGAGAAAACAGTAATATCAAAGAAAAGTTAAAGCATAAAATTTTAAAAAGACACATTGAGCTTGACAGAAATGATCCTTTCTTTCACAGGTCTCAAGAGGATAGCCCTTGGTGAGAAACCATGCTGACATCCTGTATCAGCTCACCTTGTACAAGTGGATATAAACTTCACACAAAGCAGAAGCCAATTTTACTGTAAATTTTTTCATTGCTGCGATTGACTCACAAGACACTCATTTTCTTGTGGGTCCCAAAGGAGGGCAGTCACACAGCATTGTTTAAGCAAATGCATTACCGTGCAAGAGATGCCACATAAACCTTCCATCTTAAACAACAGATTCAGTTGTATAAACAGTATAAACATGGTTCTTTAAACAAGCACTTTAAACCAAAGAAAAGCTGTAGTTACAAGAGGAATCAAGACATTGCTTATAAAGACTGTTAACATAGGCACCAAGGCAGACTTCATGTACATATTTTTGAGTGCTTGCTCTGTGCTAAGTGATTTAAAGGAATAATCACACTTGATATAAGAACGTAACTGACACACAGAGTCTGACTCTAAATTCTGGGTTCTTGGTACTTCAATCTCTTTAGCGTTGATAGTTTTCAGCCCCAAATCTGGACTCCCTGAACTCCTGTTTTTTATGTTATCTGAAAGTTTCGCCCCATTCCAAACTCCAAGGTTCTTGCTTCTAGTTATTGGAAATTTAGTAACAATTAATATTGTGAGTTTTAGAAGATTATTAGGCCTTGATGGGCTTCACAGGGAGGACATTGATGAGGTCTGTTATTTCCAAAAATGGGAACCTCTACTATCCTCTATAAGCTCAGGCTTGGGACTCAGGTAACTTGTAGTTGTTGAAAGGTTTAGGACTGATAATGCCTACTAACCTATAATCATTGTGGCTGACACAAAGTATTAAAAATAAAAAGGTGATTATTTATCAGGTGTTTTTTTCACAACACACCTAAGCCAAATGAAATACCTGATGGTTCTATTTAGTAAGGAATTTGATCCAAACAACTTAGTAAGGTTTAGATTCTAACAATTTAGTACCATTAGAAAAACTGATAAAAATAAATTTAAAATATTTTATTTCATTTTTAAATAAGCACAATCACTTGCTAAGGAGATATATGTATCTGGGCTCTGTGAAATTTCTCCAACCCTGGAGTCAAACTGTGCAATTACACCTTTATTTCTTGTCCTATAGATATTGTTGCATTTCTCTCAAAAATTTAAATTATTGTGTAAGATCCGGTAAATCCACCATGGCATCCCAGAGCACCTCATTACTTATTCTTAAAACTGTACATGTAGGCATGCCAAAGGTAATTTTCTCCCAAACCTTTCACAGCAAATCAATAATCAAGATTTACCCATTCCACCATTTCAATACCATTTATTTATCCTTCCTTCTCTATATCTACAGCTATTCCACTACTTCATTCACTTTGCACTTGGATTTCTGGATAAGCTTTATAACTTCTACCCCAAGTTCCCTGACTCCAATCTATTTTCCATCTATATCTCAGGCTTTCTATTTAAAAACCCAAGTCTGATTGTGTCTTTATTAGACAGTGAAATCCTTCAAGGGCTCCTTTGTTTTTATGATCTGCACCCTGTGAACTCTAATCACTCCTTATGTTTTCACTCTCTCTCCCAGCTGTATTCAGAAGTTTACAAAGCCACATACTCTTGCTTACTTTGCTGATACTTATTACTGCTTTGTCCTAATAGAAAAATCTCTATAGTCCTTTATTTAACTGGTCAGTGTCTACAGAGGCTTCAAACATTAGCCCTACCATCATTTTCTTGATGTTGCAATCCTTATTGTGTCTCACTTGTCTGTACCAATATCATTCTGTGAAGATCTTTATAGGAACACTTTTAAAACATGTAATGTTCAGCCCAATTATAAGCTAGCACTTATAATTGGCCCAATAAATATTTGCTGAAATGATGAAATGCAAATGAATGAATACATGTCAATTTAGTCAATGGAGAAATGTTATACAAATCTTGTCAGAAACCTCAAGTAGACAGAAGCTGTCTTCTAGAATGAGTTTCCAGAGGTGTTGACCAATTCTTTGGGGGAAAGCTGCCATAATACATTTAGCATAAAACTGATCAAGCTTGATAACATGGTGCAAAACTCAATCACATGCAGATGTTCACAATTTAAGCTTTAACTCCCCTTTTCATTTCATCATGCTCTGACTATGTCATTGGGAAGCCAATCCAGTCTATTGCTACTGCAATAGTATATCCCAGTACTCTAATTTTTTCAACAAAGCCTGATATTCTGTAAAGTGCTACCATGCTAAAGATACATTTTTCTCGAAAGAAAAACTCCAAACCAACAGGATGACAGTCTTAGAGTTATCTGAGAACCATTGTTTCTATGCTATGGCCTCTAAATGACAAGCAAAATGTAGAAATCATAAATCTGACAAAGTCAGAAACCCAAGGAAACTTCAGAGACTGAGTTTTCAGAAACTGCAAGAGCAAAAATTAACCCTAACCAAGCATGCCTTCAGTAAGGTAGGTAAGTATCACTGGGTATTATCAAGGAAATTCTGCCCTTTGAGCCTAGGTAAAAGACCATAACAATGAACTGCGACTACACAATCCACCCAACCAGGAAATTACTAAAACTTCTTACTTCCTTGTTTATGGAAATTGAGTATGTGCTGTGACATCATCATATAGATCATATATCTAATGGTCTCAAACTCCTACTACCATCATCTTGGCAAATCAGTGAAATTCTAAAGTATCAATCATTTAAAATACTTCAATTATTCTCCTACCACATTACTCAGAGCCTTGATATTCTTTCCATGGGAAAAAGAAAGATGAGCTTTGTGGAACTCCTATAGAATCACCATTGGAATTTTTCTGGTACCTCTACATCTCAATCCTTTGAACCATTTGTGTAATGTTCAGATTGTCCTCAAGTTGGAGTCCTGAGGAATAAATCAGAAAATTTAAATAAAAAATCTCACCTTCCAATTATAATTAGGTACATCAGAAGTCTGATTAGGAAAGTTAACTTTATATGTATGTTCCTATTTCAAATTGATGGATCTGCCACATGGCTGTGAATGAGATTTTTCATAATTCATTAATAAAGGGGGCAACTAATGAACTAGCCATAAAATCTGAGAATGCTCATAGCAACATTTTGTATTACTACTTTAGAAAACATTCAGAGTGAGTAAATCAGTACAGCTATGAGACAACTGCCACTCAAAAAACAAACAAAAAAAAAAAACAAAAAAAAAAAAGGAAAGGAAGAGAGGGAGGAAAAGAAGAGAAAGAAGATGGGAGAGAGTGAGAAGAGAAAGGAGAAAGGAAGGAAGGTAGAAAAAAGAAATGAAAGAAAGGGCATTAGTATTTTTTTATATATATTTTTGAACAACTATTAGTCTAGTCAAAGCTGTGGATTTTCCAGTAGTGATGTTTGGATGTGAGAGTTGGACTATAAAGAAAGCTGAGTGCTGAAGAATTCATGCTTTGGAACTGTGGTGTTGGAGAAGACTCTTGAGAGTCCCTTGGACTGCAAGGAGATCCAACCAGTCCATTTTAAAGGAGATCAATCCTGAGTATTCATTAAAAGGACTGATGCTGAAGCTGAAATTCCAATACTCTGGCCACCTGATGCGAAGAACTGACTAATTTGAAAAGACCCTGATGCTGGGAAAGATTGAAGGTGGGAGGAGAGGGGGACAACAGGGGATAAGATGGTTAGATGGCATCACTGACTCAATGGATATAAGTTTGAGTAAACTCCAGGAGTTGGTAATAGACAGGGAGGCCTGGCGTGCTGCAGTCCATAGGGTTGCAAAGAGTCGGACGTGACTGAGCGACTGAACTGAACTGATTAGTATCAGTGTCTTTTCTTAGATGCTTCCTTCAAGGAATATCCAGCAAAATTAAAGTACTTTATTCGAATTGCCAGCCACTGAAGAGGTGTCCAAAAAAATTGAATGATGCTTCTCTCCCAGGTACACTGCCACACAGTCAGCCAAATGGAGCACTTGGTCATGTAAGCCTGGTAAGAAGTACTATGTCTCATAAAAAGGGTTAAAATATCCAGTCCTAAGTTTTTCAGATCACTGTGTGTATTAGTCATTCAGCTGTGTCTGACTCCCTGTGACTCCATGGACTGTAGCCCACCAGGCTCCTCTGTCCATGGAATTCTCTAGGCAAGAATACTGGAAAGAGTAGCCATTCTTTTCTCCAGGGGGTCTTCCGGATCCAGGGATCAAACCCAGGTCTCCTGCATTGCAGGCAGATTCTTTACCATCTGAGCCACCAAGGAAGCCCCTTTCAGATCATTACCTTATTCATTCAACTATTTGTTCACATATTTAGTCAATGTTGGAGAATCTTTTCTGTGCAAGGTACTAAACTAAGTACTGGTAATATAAGAGAGCTAAGGTCTCACATCTCAAGAGAATTACATTAAAATGAGAGTTTGATCGGTATTGCTTTTAGATCTGAGCCCTAAATGATGGCTTGATC
>NW_011494945.1:566384-578349 GCF_000754665.1 Bison bison bison | reverse complement strand
AATCCGCTTCTGCTGCTGCTGCTGCTAAGTCACTTCAGTCGTGTCCTACTCTGTGTGACCCCATAGACGGCAGCCCACCAGGCTCCGCCGTCCCTGGGACTCTCCAGGCAAGAACACTGGAGTGGGTTGCCATTTCCTTCTCCAATGCATGAAAGTGAAAAGTGAAAGTGACACCACTCAATCGAGACTACAACAAGCAAGCACAAAAAATGCAATTCATTCACTAAAAGGCACCTGGGTTCCCCTTACTCTCAGGTTCTGGTTTTTAGCATTGACTCAGGAGCAACCACCAACTTTAAAAGTCATTCAGACCCCAGGGAAACATTTCACATCTTATGCTCTGTTTTCAAAACCAAAGTATACTAAGCTTGAAAGCTGTGAAGATTTGTCTATTACGCTGCCAGCAGTGTTAGAGGAGAGCTTTGGAGTGTGGAAGGCAGTTAAACAACACATTAACATAGGTAAGGGAAGTGAAAATCTAATTGAATTGATTCATATTTCAATATTACTCCAAACTGTGAAACTTGATCTTCCAACATGGAATAAGGGGAAAAAATACCCAGCCTTCCTTCCTATGGGGAACAGACATTGAAATTAGATTCTACCCATCAGATACTCAACATTCAAAAAACTAAGATCGTGGGATCCAGTCCCATCACTTCATGGCAAATAGATGGGGAAACAATGGAAACAGTGGCAGACTTTATTTTCTTGGGCTCCAAAATTACTGCAGATAGTGACTACGGCCATGAAATTAAAAGACGCTTGCTCCTTGGAAGAAAAGTTATGACCAAACTAGATAGCATATTAAAAAGCATAGGCATTACTTTGCTGAAAAAGGCCCCTCTAGTCAAAGTTATGGTTTTTCCAGTTGTGATGTATGGATGTGAGAGTTGGACTATAAAGAAAGCTGAGTGCTGAAGAATTCATGCTTTGGAACTGTGGTGTTGGAGAAGACTCTTGAGAGTCCCTTGGACTGCAAGGAGATCCAACAAGTCCATCCTAAAGGAGATCAGTCCTGAATATTCATTGGAAGGACTGATGCTGACGCTGAAACTCCAATACTTTGGCCATCTGATTCTAAGAACTGACTCACTGGAAAAGACCCCGATGCTGGGAAAGATTGAACGCAGGAGGAAAAGGGGACAACAGAGGATGAGATGGTTGGATGGCATCACTGAGTTGATGGACATGAGTTTGAGAAAGCTCCAGGAGTTGGTGATGGACAGGGAAGCCTGGTGTGCTGCAGTCCATGGGGTTGCAAATTGAGTCGGACATGACTGAACAACTGAACTGACTGACATCAGATACTTCCTGGAACCCAGAAAACAACTATTTAAGAAAACAGGACAAGCAAAGGGCATGCATGTTCTTTGTGAACATTTATTCTCCTATATTTATTTTAGAATCTGTTTGTCAAAGTTCTTGGGAAAAAAAAAAAAAACCTAATAGGGTTTTTATTAGAAATACATTAAATGTAGAAATTAATTTGGAGAGAATTTATAATTTTAAAATGATGGATGTTACATCCATTAATATAGGATACCTATATATTTATTTAGATTTTCCTCTACAATCTTTTAAAATGTGTTGTCAGCCATCTTAATTAGTGAGTTTGATATATTACACTTAATCTTCATTTTTTTCATATTTTTACCATCTGTTATATTCATCTTTCATCTTATTTTTTTTCATTCTTTTTGAAGTTTAATTTATCTTATTTTCACTTTTGCATTACTATGCTCATATTAATTTGCATATTAAATTTTCTCAGTTTCTGGCACAAGTGCACCCAAACTGTGCTCAAAATAAATAAATAAAAAATTATCATTAAATTTAACTGAACAAAGATTTATGATGCCTAACATGTGTATATTACTTTCATATAGGTCTAAAAACTGATTGTGATAACAAATGTAAATACGATCCCTTTTCATGGCTCAGACAGTAAAGAATCTGCCTGCAATGCAGGAGACCTGGGTTCAGGCCCTGAGCTGGAAAGATCCCCTGGAGAATGGAATGGCTTCCCACTCGCGTATTCTTGTCTGGAAAATTCCACAGACAGAGGAGCCTGATGGGTTACAGTTTGTGGGGTCACAAAGAGTCAGACACAACTGAGTGACTAACACATTCACTTTTTCACTTTCATGAGAATATAAATACTCTGTCACATCTCTCTTTCCATTGTTACAGAATTTGTAGTCATGGTGCGTGTAAATCACTATGAATATATACTATGGAACTTTTCTCATCTTTATCTTTGCCATAGGATAATGAACTACTCTTTTCCAATGAAATGCTGAAAAAGGGAAAAAATTAAAAGCAAAATAATTTTAAAAATCCTGATACCTTTTAAGTACAATAAACTTTAACAGTAATAAATGTAAAATTATTTAGGGCATGAAATAAGCTCA
The DNA here is from genome assembly GCF_000754665.1 of Bison bison bison. Lineage (NCBI taxonomy): Eukaryota > Metazoa > Chordata > Mammalia > Artiodactyla > Bovidae > Bison > Bison bison. Next base: position 575,935 of record NW_011494945.1, on the reverse strand, counting down.
TCAACTTTTTAAGCTAATATTCATTTTTCCTGGGGCATCAGCTTCCACTCAGATATTTATAAATACTGTGGTGATTAGAAGAATATATAAGGCTAAGCCTTTGGTTGCTTTATGTAATCTGAACCTAGTTCTTTGGGAGAAAAGGACAAAAATACTCCCAATAACTAATTTGAGGTAAACATAGCTTTACAGTCAATCAACAGAAGGGGAAGAGGAAAGAAAACAGACTCAGGAGCTGTAGTAAAATAAATTTCTAATTGCTCGAAGAAATTACAAGTGTCTAAGACTCAGGCCCAGAAAGTATATTTCTGAAGACTAATTGGCATAGGAACATTTTAATGACATTGTCAAAATTCTATTGTTACACCTGCTAATGTAATCAGATTTTTGTTTCCTATTCATCAAATATAATGTGTTTAACCCTGATGAGAAGTAAAATTTTATAAGAGAATTTGAAGACCTTCAGTTCAGTTCAGTTCAGTTGCTCAGTTGTGTCCAACTATTTGCAACCCCATGAACTGCAGCACATCAGGCCTCCCTGTCCATCACCAACTCCCAGAGTCCACCCAACCCATGTCATTTGAGTTACTGATGCCATCCAACCATCTCATCCTTTGTCGTCCCCTTCTCCTCCTGCCCTTAATCTTTCCCAGCATCAGGGTCTTTTCAAATGAGTCAGCTCTTTGCATCACGTGGCCAAAGTATTGGAGTTTCAGCTTCAACATTAGTCCTTCCAATGAACACTCGGGACTGATATCCTTTAGGATGGACTGGTTGGATCTCCTTGCAGTCCAAGGGACCTTCAAGAGTCTTCTCCAACATCATAGTTCAAAAGCATCAATTCTTCAGCGCACAGCTTTCTTCACAGTCCAACTCTCACATCCATACATGACCACAGGAAAAACCATAGCCTTGGCTAGACAGACATTTGTTGGCAAAGTAATGTCTCTGCTTTTGAATATGCCATCTAGGTTGTTCACAATTTTCCTTCCAAGGAGTAAGCGTCTTTTAATTTCATGGCTGCAATCAGCATCTGCAGTGATCTTGGAGCCCAGAAAAACAAAGTCAGCCACTGTTTCCACTGTTTCCCCATCTATCTCCCATGAAGTGATGGGACCGGATGCCATGATCTTAGTTTTCTGAATGTTGAACTTTAAGCCAACTTTTTCACTCTCCTTTTTCACTTTCATCAAGAGGCTCTTTAGTTCTTCTTCACTTTCTGCCATAAGGGTGGTATCGTTTGCATATCTGAGGTTATTGATATTTTTACTAGCAATCTTGATTACAGCTTGTACTTCCTCCAGCCCAGCATTTCTCATGACGTACTCTGCATATTGGCTTATTCCCTGGTGGCTCAGAGGTTAAAGCGCCTGCCTGCAATGCAGGAGATGTGGGTTTGATCCCTGGGTTGGGAAGATCCTCTGGAGAAGGAAATGGCAACCCACTCCAGTATTCTTGCCTGGAGAAGTACTCTATATATAAGTTAAATAAGCAGGGTGACAATATACAAGCTTGAAATACTCTTTTTTCCTATTTGGAACCAGTCTGTTCCATGTCCAGTTCTAACTGTTGCTTCTGGACCTGCATACATATTTCTCAAGAAGCAAGTCAGGTGGTATGGTACTCCCTTCTCTTTCAGAATTTTCCACAGTTTACTGTGATCCACACTGTCAAAGGCTTTGGCATAGTCAATAAAGCAGAAATAGCCGTTCTTCTGGAACTCTCTTGCATTTTCAATGATCCAGCAGATGTTGGCAATTTGATCTCTGGTTCCTCTGCCTATTCTAAACCCAGCTTGAACATCTGGAAGTTCATGGTTCATGTATTGCTGAAGCCTGGCTTGGAGAATTTTGAGCATTACTTTACTAGCGTGTGAGATGAGTACAATTGTGTGGTAGTTTGGGCATTCTTTGGCATTGCTTTTCTTTGGTATCAGAATGAAAACTGACCTTTTCCAGTACTGTGGCCACTGCTAAGTTTTCCAAATTTGCTGGCATATTGAGTGCAGCACTTTCACAGCATCATCTTTCAGGATTTGAAATAGCTCAACTGGAATTCTATCACCTCAACTAGCTTTGTTTGTAGTGATGCTTCCTAATGCCCACTTGACTTCACATTCCAGGATGTTTGGCTCTAGGTAAGTGATCACACCATCATGGTTATCTGGGTCGTGAAGATCTTTTTTATATATTCTTCTGTGTATTCTTGCCACCTCTTCTTAATATCTTCTGCTTCTGTTAGGTCCATACCATTTCTGTCCTTTATTGAGCCCATCTTTGCATGAAATGTTCCCTTGGTACCTCTAATTTTCTTGAAGAGATCTCTAGTCTTTCCCATTCTGTTGTTTTCCTCTATTTCTTTGCATTGATCTCTGAGGAGGCTTTCTTATCTCTCCTTGCTATTTTTTGGAACTCTGCATTCAAATGGGTATATCTTTCCTCTTCTCCTTTGCTTTTCTCTTCCCTTCTTTTCACAGCTATTTGTAAGGCCTCCTCAGACAGCCATTTTGCTTTTTTGCATTTATTTTTCTTGGGGATGTTCTTGATCCCTGTCTCCTGTACAATGTCATGAACCTCTGTCCATAGTTCATCAGGAACTCTATCAGATCTAGTCCCTTAAATCTATTTCTCACTTTCACTGTATATTCATAAGGGATTTGATTTAGGTCATTACTGAATGGTCTAGTGGTTTTCTCCACTTTCTTCGATTTCAGTCTGAATTTGGCAATAAGGAATTCATGATCTGAGCCATAGTCAGCTCACGGACTTGTTTTTGCTGACTGTATAGAGCTTCTCCATCTTTGGCTGCAAAGAATATAATCAATCTGATTTCACTGTTGACCATCTGGTGATGTCCATGTGTAGAGTCTTCTCTTGTGTTGTTGGAAGAAGGTGTTTGCTATGACCAGTGTGTTCTCTTGGCAAAACTCTATTAGGCTTTGCCCTGCTCCATTCCATACTCCAAGGCCAAATTTGCCTGTTACTCCAGGTGTTTCTTGATTTCCTACTTTTGCATCCCAGTCCCCTAGAATGAAAAGGCCATCTTTTTTGGGTGTTAGTTCTAGAAGGTCTTGTAGGTCTTCATAGAACTGTTCAACTTCAGCTTCTTCAGCATTTCTGGTCAGGGCATAGACTTGGATTACTGTGATATTGAATGGTTTGCCATGGAAACAAACAGAGATTGTTCTGTCATTTTTGAGATTGCATCCACGTACTGCATTTCAGACTCTTTTGTTGACCATGATGGCTACTCCATTTCTTCTAAGGGATTCCTGCCCACAGTAGTAGATATAATGGTCGTCTGAGTTAAATTCACCCAATTCAGTCCATCTTAGTTAGCTGATTCCTAGAATGTCGATGTTCACTCTTGTCATCTCCTGTTTGACCACTTCCAATTTGCCTTAATTCATGGACCTAACATTCCAGGTTCCTATGCAATATTGCCCTTTACAGCATTGAACCTTGCTACTCTCACCAGTCACATCCACAACTGGGTGTTGTTTTTGCTTTGGCTCCATCCTTTTATTCTTTCTGGAGTTATTTCTCCACTGATCTCCAGTAGCATATTGGACACCACTGACCTGGGGAGTTCATCTTTCAGTGTCCTGTCTTTTTGCCTTTTCATACTATTTCTGGGGTTCAAGGCAAGAATATTGAAGTGGTTTGCCATTCTCTTCTCCAGTGGACCACATTATTCCTGCATATAGTTTAATATTATTAAAGTAAAAGGAATATCAATTTTATTCTTGTCATCTATAAATATCTCTTCCATAATATCCTGGGCAAACGGTGTCAGTCATTCAAGGATCAAAACTTATTTCCTTCAAAACAATCTAATCAGTTGTTGAGCATTTTTAAACTGTTAAAATGTTTTTCCTTTTTATTAAGTCAAAACTCACCTCCTTATAAACTATCCATTGGCCACTACTCTTCTCTAGGAACTTCTGAGTCTATTCTTACTTCTACACTAAAGCCTCTAATTAAAAAATAAATAAATAAAAAGCTCTCATATCCTTTTCTGTCCTCTTTTCAGACCCATACTTCATGAAATATGGCTTCTAAACACTTGATCTGATCACCCTCATATATTTTGAACACACACACACACTCAAAACAATTTATCAGTGGCTTGGATGAAATGTGAACTTGTTTAAAGCTGTAATTTTTAAATAAATAGGGAACAAAATATCCCTTATTTATCTAAGCTCATGATAATTAGATTTTTCACCATAATTTATAATCATTCATAAAAATGACTTCACAACTTTTCAATTTGTAACTTTAGTAGGTTGGTTCTTTAATATATGGCAAATTAAAATAGCTAACCTTGGCTGCAACCCAGGACTTACAAGGTGTTACTTTTGTAGAAACTTAAAGTATAAGTGATAAATTATTTATTCCTCCCCTTCTTTTTTCTCTCTCTCTTTTGATAACTCAAAAAGTTCGAGATAGAATTGTGATTATTTTTAAGCTAGGCCATATGTGAAATATGATGAGAATAAACCTAAGGTTTATAAAATCACCTATGACACTCTTCTATCTTTTCTATAACAGTTTTTTTTTTTATTCATTGTGAAGAGTTAAAGTCCTTTCCTTGCAGTTGTTTCCTCATCATTCTGCCCCTTAACAGTCAACCCACTTTTTACATGCTCTCTGTTCTTTCTCTCTCAACAAAAGCTAGTCTAACAATATCATGCTCTTTATATAGAGATCCATATTGCTGATTAGGTTTCACTGTGATCTTTCTGATCAATAGGTGATTTATATGCACATTAAATACTGAAAAACACTACTCTAGGCTCATTTTTGTAATCTCTGGTCTCTTTCTTGACAGTGTTTTTGAATTAAAATGCTCATGTCTCTTTCATTTATGGAAAAAACCCTTCTCATTACTCTAAACTTTCTTCCTGAATATATGATTACCCTTTCCCACCCTAAGTTTCAATAGAATCACTCTATACAGGATATTTTCATAAAGGTTCTAACTTTGACCTCTGTCATCCTACTGCCTCCAATAACAAAATTAATTACAAAATGTCATGTAATTTTGTATGTCCTGGCCTGCCTCTCTTACTCTACTCAACTGACTGAGCAGACACAGCCGGCATTGCTTTTCTTATTCTTCTTTCAGAATAGAAATCTGATTTCAGAGAGACATCCAGCCCTATTTCAATGAAAGGTGACCCCATGCCCATATCTGGCAAGAGAACATAAGTTCATACAGTAGTTTTCTTCTGCCTCTTCTAGAGCAATGGGTACATGACCCAGAATTGGGCCAAAGAAAAGTGTGTGGACTTAAGAATCATTTCCCTCACTTATTATAATATCGGAGAAGGCAATGGCACCCCACTCCAGTACTCTTGCCTGGAAAATCCCATGGACGGAGGAGCCTGGTAGGCTGCAGTCCATGGGGTCTCGAAGAGTCGGACATGACTGAGTGACTTAACTTTCACTTTTCACTTTCATGCATTGGAGAAGGAAATGGCAACCAACTCCAGTGTTCTTGCCTGAAGAATCCCGGGGATGGGGGAGCCTGGTGAGCTGCCGTCTATGGGGTCGCACAGAGTCGGACACGACTGAAGTGACTTCATTCCTTTTGACCCTGGATGTTAATATTTTTGTAGTGTTAAACATGAAACTAATATAATCATCCTAAATCACAAGTGAAGTCAGTAGAGTGAATATATTAATAGAAGAAAAGAAACTGGAGTCTTGATGCCAAAACTGATACAATTTTTCTTGCTGTCAACCATTTTAGAAAGTTTTATTTTAATCTTATAGGGCCTTATCAGACCTTAATTTGCATCACAGTTCTGTATAATTCTCTCCTGTCCTTTAATAAACTATAAGTTATTTGAGGACAGTTGTATACCTTTCGTACACACACAGCATAGTGTCCTTCAGGAAGTAGACTTTCAGTACATGGTTGTTGGTTAAATAAATGAGTATTCCTCTACTACTCGGCTTATCTTCTTAGCTCATAGTACCTCTTCTGGGTTTTCCTTAGTTTTAAGATTAAGTGTTTTAATAACAAGTAGCATGATGACATTCATTTGACTATAGCTTTTACTTTTAATGAACTAGATAAAGCACCCAGTTCCATGCTGAAGGCAAAATAGCTTAGGTACAATCTTTTAACTATGAAAAATAACTAAAAAGACATGAAAATGTTATATTGGGGGGGTGAAGAAGAGCTGTCTAAATAGTACACATGGTATTTCCCACGGTGAAAAAGTTTTAAATTGCAAGTGATTCACATTTGACACATGCAAAACATGTGACATTGCATAGTGTTTCCATATTTTCTCCTCTATCACTAGCCCATGGTTATGGACACAATACCAAATCATGAAATTATGCATCTAAGAAAGGACAATGAGAAATGTTTCCCTATTACCACTGGCTAATTTCATTAATCTACTCAGAGGCATGTGCAAATTTGAGATAACATACTCTGCAAGTCCCAGTGCTTCAGAAGCATTCATTTTTGTAATTCAGATCTAATTATATAATTATTAAATTTAATGCTGGATTTAGAAACACTGATAAGTAACAATACCTTCATTTTTCTAAAGCATTATTTTGTTCCTCGGGAATGAAAAGTCACTGATTAAAATATCTTCAAGTACATTTCCCAGTAAGCCATACTAGCATTTGGTTTGATATGAGGAAAGCTGTTTGTTTGTTTAAGTCTCTCAATGTTTGGGGCCACCTGTCAGCCAGTCCCAATTAGAGGCAGTGCCTGATTAAACTGCTCTCTCTAGAACCATTCGGACAACTTCATTATTGCTTCAGTTTATGATAGCAAAGCAGCCATGTGGCAGTGCAGAAAGTCTTTGACAGCTTAGAGAGAGCCCATTTGGGTGCATAGGACATAGGTTTCGAAATTGTGCACAGTTGCAAAGTTTGATTACATGAATTATACATGAGGGGTGACCAGCCATTTATGCTCAATGATTTTAGCCAATCAGTACAGGTGCAGGAAAGAAAGTAGACTGGGAGAGAGCAAAATCATATAACTCAGGAAAGCACTTTCTTTTGGCTCTACCAACCCAACGCATGACATTGCAAACCTTGGTAGAACACATTTACGCCACTTAATAAAATTTCTCAGGTAGTCTAGGAATTTCAAATAAATAGAGGAGAGTAGAAAGGAGAACAAAATTTAGATGCTCTACTTGCAAATCACTCATACATCAATAAGTTCTATAGGTGATCATAGGCAGGGTCTCTGAAAGCTCACTTTGTTACCTTATCAAACATAACTCTCCTCCTTGCACCAAATGTTTCTCTATTCTGTTATCCATTCATTATATTAAAGCATGGAGGTTTGCTGTCTTCTTTTGATTTTCACTTTAGTTGGCTTTAAAGAATTTCAAATGTTTACAAAAGAAAGAAGCAACAATATTTATACATAATTCAGAGAGATGATTATACATTACTTTTGTGGATAAAAAGAGAATTTTGAGTTAGTATTGTAAATAAGATACTACTTGTATCAAGATTTTTTAAATATAAATAGGGATAAGAAATTAATTTTGATAAAATACACAGTATAAATTGTAAAGAAAAAGAATCACAACAAAAAGGAGTGCTTTTCTTCTTTTTCCTCTCTTATCCTTCATTTACATGAGAATAGAAAATGCTGCTTTTTTTCCTACCCTTTTATTATTTAACAGAGGCTTTCATATCAATTGCTATTATTCCTGGGTTAAGAAGCACATTTCCTGAGAGTGTAAAATAATTGAGATCTACTGTAAAAAAACAAACCACTTTCTTACTAACAGGACAGCAGTGAGGCTGTTCATAGAGAAGAATGTTTCAGGGTCACCATTAAATAAATTTGCAAGGCTGCTGGCTTCAGGACAGAAGGAAGCAGAGGAAGTCAGCAGGGGAAAATTGTGTATGTGTCAGCACTGACAGTTTGCTTTATGGTGGACCCTCCTCCTCTTTAAAGTAATTCCCATTCAGTTTATGGTAGATTGGTATACAATGAGGTCAGGCACAGCAAATCAATTCTGATATGATTGCATTTTAGCCATAGTCATATTTCTCCTGGAAATCGTGCCAGAATCAGCTATTCATTTCACAGGAACATTGATTTCCCTACCCTTACGCTGTTACTCTAGTCCATCTTCCATTCAGCAGGGTTCCTCCTTTGAGGAAAATCATGGAGGTCCCAACGTTCTCTCCAAGGGTGACTGTGTGCACAGACACATAGACAGGTGCCTTTATTCAATGGCTTTGACCACTGCATAGTATTATTTGGTGCCTCCCCGCCTAAGGTTGTATAGGTAATTTTGCCTTCATACCATCTTTATATTGGCCCACGGGACTGCTGCTGCTAAGTCGCTTCAGTCATGTCCGACTCTGTGCGACCCCATAGACGGCAGCCCAACAGAATCCCCCATCCCTGGGATTCTCCAGGCAAGAATACTGGAGTGGGTTGCCATTTCCTTCTCCAGGCCCATGGGACTACTACTATGATTAATGCTGTGTTTTCCCCTTTCACATAAAGAAATGGGCAAGTAGGAAAGAGAAAAAAACACACCTAAAACCTTTCCCTGCTTAGTCTTCCTCTTCTAGCATTCAGCTCCCTTTTACTCTGAGCTGCTAGTTATTACTATCTATCCTTCCAGTCATACACCCAAATCCAAACAACTTCTATTATTCTTAGAAGGTCTCATGGTCTGTTTTTAGGTTGAAAAAAAATTTCCCCAGATATCTGTGAGGTCTCAAGGTTAGGTTATACAGAGAAAGCCAGAAGTCCATGCTTATTCATCATCATGGCAAGACTTGCAATCAGCGCATTCTTACATTTTCCCTTGTTTTGGTAGATTCAATTATTGTTTTAGTGAGCATTCCCTTTTTTCCTCCAAACCTTGGTCTCCATGGAAAGGAAATTCTCCTTGTCCCACTGATATTTAGGGTGTAGCCATGTGATTTTCTTTGTGCAATGGTATGATAGTGTACATGAAAAGACAACATATGCATACGCCTTTAGGCAAACATTGTTGGGCTCTGGTTTTTTCCCCATAAGAGTTTCCCCCAGGTTGCTTCTAGCTCTTATAGTTCTACCTCCAGAATGAATTTACTTGAACAAACATGAATTCAAGCACAGGCTCTGAAACCAAGGTTCATTTCAGTTCAGTTGCTCAGTCGTGTCCGACTCTTTGCGACCCCATAAATTGCAGCACGCCAGGCCTCCCTGTCCATCACAAACTCCTGGAGTTCACTCAGACTCATGTGCATTGAGTCGGTGATGCCATCCAGCCATCTCATCCTCTGTCATCCCCTTTTCCTCCTGCCCCCAGTCCCTCCCAGCATCAGAGTCTTTTCCAATGAGTCAACACTTCGCATGAGGTGGCCAAAGTTTTGGAGTTTCAGCTTTAGCATCATTCCTTCCAAAGAACACCCAGGACTGATCTCCTTTGGGATGGACTGGTTGGATCTCCTTGCAGTCCAAGGGACTCTCAAGAGTCTTCTCCAACGTCACAGTTCAAAAGCATCAATTCTTCAGCACTCAGCTTTCTTCACAGTCCAACTCTCACA
>NW_011494945.1:545887-566284 GCF_000754665.1 Bison bison bison | reverse complement strand
CTGCAGTCACCATCTGCAGTGATTTTGGAGCCCCAAAATAAAGTCTGACACTGTTTTCACTGTTTCCCCATCTATTTCCCATGAAGTGATGGAACCAGATGCCATGATCTTAGTTTTCTGAACCAGATAGTCTCACCCAAATCTGAAGTAGAGACATTCTAGGCAAATCACAGATCTTTAGGGGCTTCCCAGGTGGCCTGAGTGGTAAAGAACCCCTGCCTGCCAATGCAAGAGACATAAGAGATGTGCGTTTGATCCCTGGGTTGGGAAGATCCCCTGGAGGAGGCCATGGCAACCCACTCCAGTATTCTTGCCTAGAGAATCCATGACAGAGGAGTCTGGAGGGCTACAGTACACGGGGTCGCAGTCGGACATGACTACAGCAACTCAGCATGCACATGTACAGATATATAACAAAGAAGTAAGTACTTGTTTTTGTGTGCCACAAAGATTGTATGGTCACTTGTTATGCAAAAAACAAACAAACAAACAAACTGGTCAAAACACAGTTGGTTCTAGAATCATGGTTCCGCAAAAATTAAAACCTAAACTATGTGGCGGTGATTTGGGGAACTGGCAGGCTGGTAAAGAAGTTGCTAAATGCAGTTGAGAAAAAAGACCTGCACCATGTGGTGGCAAAATATTTGGTCACTCTAGTGGTAATGAGGTAAAAAGAGAGTACACACTGAGCTGGCAGTGTTGAGCTTGGCAGTTTGGGGAAAATATTTTCAAAGTGTAAGCTAATTGTTAAGTATATTAGTGTGATGGTTAATGTTATGTGTCAGCTTGACTGGGCTAACGGATGCCCAGAGAGCTGGTAAAACATTACTTCTGGATGTGCCTGTGAGGGTTTCTGAAAGAGATTAGCATTTGATTCAGTTGACTGAGTAAGGATAGCCACTTTCATCAATGCGAGAAGTATCATCTAATCAGTTGGGAGCTTTGAAGAGTAAAAAAACGTGAAAAAAGGGAGAATTCTTTCTCTCTTCTTGGGAGGGTGCATCCATTTTTTCTTGCCTTTAGATATCAGAGCTCCAGGTTCTCAGACCTTCAGAATTGAGGATTTACACCATGTGCACTCCCGGTTCTCTGGTTTTTCAACACAGACTGAATTGTGCCACCAATTTTCCTCATTGTGCAGCTTGCAGATTGCAGGTAGTGGGACTTCTCAGCCTTTACAACTGTATGACTGAATTCCTATAAGAAATCTCCTTTTTTATATATGCATGTATCTTGCTATCCTAGTGGTTATGTTACTTGAGAGAGTCCCTATTAATACAATTAGTTATGATGTTAAAAGTAGAAGATAAGTTGAGAAAGGAGTTTGACCCATTAAGTTATGAGGAAAGAGAAACAGCCCTGAATCTACAGAATTAAACAATTAAATTGGTGTGAGGGAAATGGTGAAATCAAAAGTGTACTTGCAAAATTTTTTTAGACCTCTAAAAAAGTAAGGTGACTATAGCAGATTCTTTCAACTGGCTCAACAGGCACTTAGAAAGTTTGATGGCAGCAAAATCAAATATACCCAAATTACTGATAATTAAGTCAAAAAGAAAGACAGGTCTGAAAGTAAATTGTGGGTATAGCTTTGAGCAAATAAAACTAGCTAGAAACAAAGGCATAAAACACATACAACATTTTTGAAAGAGCTATATTGGCAAAAGTACAAGCAGCCCAGATTAAATGAAACTGAGATTAAATCAAGTATAAGAAGAAGACTGGCTTTCAAATTTCTAGATGCAGAAAAAGGCTGAAAAGCTACACCTTCACCAATGAATGACATGTTTCCCAATACTTTCTTTAGAAAGGGAAATGAAAAAACTGAAGCACTCTCCCAAGGTGAATCTAAGAACTGCGGAAAACTACGGACTGGAAAGCCACTTTGAGGAAGTTAATTGGGAACTGGTGAAGTAAACTTCCCTAACAGGAAAAAGCCCTGGTAGCATTTGCTTGGCCAAACTTGAGAATTTTTATGTATCAGTGAATGCTATATTCTTGTCTTTTTGGATGGGGTTGTTAATGTAATTATACTGCCCCCGTTCCATTTTATTATGTTGGGTATATAGCGAGTAAATAAGTCTTCCTTTTAGTTCCTTGGTTTCTGGTTTTCAGAGGGGCAAATTCTTGGCATAATGGAAACCACCAGATCCTAGGCAATGAACTTGATGCCATGAATGAATGAAACTTTTCAGTAAGATTTCTGTCATATTCTATTTAAGGAGACATTAACTTCATGAAGAAAAGAAGTGAATATCTGTGAACAAGAGGGCACATTGTGAAAATTAAGATTACTTTTCAGCATTTATTCATTCCTGCCCTTGCCTCACCAGGAATGCCGTGTGGTACTTATTTACCTAACTGAACTTGGCTTAGATATACACCATTGCTTTGGTCAGTGGGATACTAATGGATGTGATGCCAGCGAGGCTTATCATGTGCATCAATTAATGCACTCTAGAGATCACTACAAGATGAGATTCCCCTGGACATCTGTTGTTCCTTTATCTTGGTCCCTGAATGAGACACCCGGAGGTAACTGAACCCCATTTGTAACCAAGCTAAGTTGGATCCACAGTCTGAAACAGCTGCTCTGGCTGAAACTTATATTCACAGCTGAAGCAAATCTACTGAAAGGAGTAACTGATACATGAAGAAGAAATAAACACTTACTTGGGTATGTCGCTGCAATTTTGTGATTATTTCTTACACGGAGAAACTTGGCTGATATGCCTTGCCTATGCCGAGTCTAGACTTGTCTAGGTTTCCTCATGTATTTATTTGATGATTCCTGTGCTAATAACACAGAGTATTCATTTGGCAATGAAAATATATAGTCTCTGTCAGTTTTTTATTTCCTGTCTACTCAGATATTGTTACTTTCCCTGTACAAGAGAACTTAAAATTATTCTTTTACTTATGGAGTCCTTTATATACACATTGGCTTATTAACACAATTATCCTTCAATTCTCTAAACTTCTCTGTCTCAAAAAAAAAGTCCCCAGAATAATCATTCATTTCCATACAAAATATATTTAGATCAAACAGTATGTACAATATACATGAAGAAATACTTTATTGAAGGCTTACTATGTACAAAATATTAAAAAATAGCTTTTTAAATAAATTACAAGTGACATATGAATTAATATGCTTATGTTACATAACTGTAAACAAATTTAGAAGGATATGGCTTATTTTTTAGTGAATGTGCACTTCAGATATTCACAATATATTTTCTCTATTTTTATTGAAAATTTATCAGTGTCATAAGTCTCTAACACACACATATATAAAACTCTGAGTCAGTGATCTAGAAAATGCCTTTTATAAAAAAAGAATCATAATTTTGAAAATTGTGAGTATATTATCTGCATGAATAAAAGCTCTTAGCTCTCAATAAGGAATATGACCCTTTCCTGCAAATGTATTCTGTCTCTGTGGACACCACTAAACAATAAAGAGTAGAGTTAACCATCTATACATTCTCAAATCCCTGAATGCCTGACTAAATTTTTTACTTTGTCAGTTGCATGGATTAGATTCACATACAGACTTCATTGGTGGTTCAGATGGTAAAGGATCTGCTTGCAATGCAGGAGACCTGGGTTCAATCCCTGGGTCAGGAAGATCCCCTGGAGAAGGGAATGACTACCCACCCCAGTATTCTTGCCTGAAAAATTCCATGGACAGAGGAGCCTGGTGGGCAACAGTCCCTGGGGTCGCTGAGTCAAACATGACTGAGTGACTAACACACACATGTATAGCCACAGATAATTCATCAGGTACAGACCTTTCCTCTTGACGGTATGATTAATAAATGGTAAATTTGTGTCAGTTTGTGCTTTCACACACACACACACACACACAGCAAAACCCGGAACTCTAGGGCGACTTCCTTTTAGACATCAATATCTATTTTATTCAATTATCTATATGTTTTGAACTGAATTGTATCCTCTCCTCAGATGCGTAAGTCAAAGTCCTAATCCTCAATGAGACTATACTTGGACATAGGGCTTTTAGGAGGTATTTAAGGTTAAATGAAGTCATGAGAGTAGAATCCTAATCTGATAGAATGAATGACCTTTTAAAGAGAAAGAGAGAGGCGCCAGGGGGTTTGTCCATGTATACACACCAAGGAAAGACCATAGGAATATACAGTGAGAAAGAGGCTGACTACAACCTATGGCGAGAGCCCTTACCAGACGCCAAATCTGCTGGTACCTTGATCGTGGATTTTCCGGGCTTCAAAAGTGTGAGAAACCAAGTTTTGTCCTATAGCCACCCAGTCTGTGTTCATTGTTGTTGTTATTGTTGTTGTTATGGGAGTGCAAACAAAAAAATGTTGCCTGCCACTCCAGTAGGCTATGAATGTTGCCCATCATCACCATCAAGGCATCACCTCCCCGCCGCCACACCCCCACACGGTGCACCCAGAGGAGGATTCAGGATGGGAATAAACAAACAGGATACTAGCCCTAGATAGTTAAGATGCATATCTAAGGAGTAATCTCAATGAGCCCAGACTTTTGCATCTTCCCAAACACAGAAAAGCACTAAAATCATTAACTGGAGATGTCTGTGTTGTGTGATGTGCAGGAATCTCTTGATGTTTGACTACAGGTTTTGTTGTTTTCCCTGCAAACATTCCTATACATCCTGGCTCCTCCCTAACCTTTCTGGAGCAGTTCCTCTGAGTTGAAAGCCTATCTCCCAGGCTCTCCTCCTCAGTAAGGTCCCTGACTAAAACTTAACTCACAATTTTTAAGTTGTCTTTTCTCTTCAGTAAACAGCAGCCTGAGATGACTAAAACATGATACAAGTAAAATGCCCCATGAAAAGTTGTTTAAAGTTTAAAATAGATTTATTTAATACTAATAGTTGAGGAAAATGTAAAAGGAATCCCCTGTAAAAGATATCACTTAAAATAAGTTAAAAACGTAAGCTTCTAAGAGATGACAGTTGTAATGGAATATTATATAGAATTATTTTTAAACATTTGGGAAAGTAAAAAAAAATCTAAGAAAACAAGGTGGATAATGTTTGCCTTATAGAAAAGCACCATATCTAAAGATTAAAAGTTTTGTAACCCAGTACTTTGCATTCATATTAGAGGAAGGCAGAAACACATTTCCCTAAAATTTCAAGTTTTTTGATATATGACAAAATATATATTTGAATTAGGAAATTGGATGACTAACATTTTCTTGCCTTTGAATATAGTTAACATAATCAGTGAAGAAGTACTTATTAAGTGTTTACTATATTACTCCAAGCACTAAAATTCAGCAGTGGATAATATAGACAAGGTCTCCATCTCATGATATTTATTCCTAGTGTGTTAGAGATAAAAATAATTACTGAGAGTCAGAGTAGACCAAGTTGGCAACACAGGAGTCTTCCTTCTTCTCAGAAACACACCAAATGTATAGCTACGCATGCAGCAAGCCTCTCAGAAAGAGATCCAGAAGCTAGCTGACTGATGCCTACACATCAAATAAATGAGAAAATACCCACATCAAAACACATAGGACAGGCTGAGATACACTTTTCTTCAAGAAGAGATTATTGACATTAAGTATGTTCTTATAAATCAAAAAATAATAAAAGATCTATACAAATCTCTGACTCCAACATACATTAGCTCTGCTTTTTTCCCAGGTGGTTGAATTGAGTATTTCAATTTATATAGGGAAAAATATGCCAATCAGATGGAATTGCTTGGATACATTGCTTCAGTGAGTTAACTGAATTTTTTTGCTGTTTTACAGTAAGTCTGATAGATGACATTTCATAAGAAAACACTTCAATAACTTTATTTCCCCTAGATTTTTGGGTGAAAGGAAGAGAAAACTTGTGTATATATATGTGTGTTTCTTTTCAAATGCTAAATGATTGTTGTTAACTATGCTGGAAACTATGTTAACTATGTGTTAACATATGTTAACTATCATATGTTAACTATGATAGAATAAATTCCACAACACAAATTTTTAATTTGGTGATTTCAATTTATCTTTTCTGCATCTTTACACATTTCCAATTGGAATATGTTTACTTTGACTCAGCATATTTTACCTTAAACTAAAGTTTTTCTGACTTAAATGTTAGCTGATGATACTAGAGGTATGTCATTAAATTCTTCAAAGATCAAAATAAAATGGTACATTTAGTGTTCAATATGATTATGATTGAAGAAGACATATTTAAAGATATTGGAATTATCCATGTGGCCTAATAAGCTTTTATATTAGAGACTATAGCTTACATTTTTAAAAATTATAATTGGTTATTATCCCCCAAATATAATAATTGTTGAGAAACTCCACTATCTAAATGATTTACTGATTATTTTATTTCTGTCCTGTTCTTAAATATTCTTTCAATTACTAATTGCTTTGTTATTAGTATTTTTTTAATTTTATTTTATTTTTAAACTTTACATAATTGTATTAGTTTTGCCAAATATCAAAATGAATCCATCACAGGTATACAGTTATTAGTATTTTTAAAGGTTTCTTGAGTTACGGTTTCATACACAATTGTTAAAATGATTATAAACTCCAAAAAGGATTTAAAAACATGAAATTATACTTGATATACAAAATATTACCATGTAAACAATGTATTTTGTTAAATTATGAGTCAATATTGATTTTTCAGCCAGTAAATTAAGTATGTTACTCTTTTAAGTCCTATCATTTTAGATACATTAAGTAGATGAAGTCTATAAAAAATAGCAATTGATTATAACTTCTCTTGTATATCCTCAAATTTTTAATGATGTTAAACAAAAACTAAGGATACTATGCTTACGGAAGTAAAAGGGTTCATGGTACTCTAGAGAAAAAATTTCAATGAAATTTTGGGATTACAGTGGAATAAGGAAATTTCTCTCTTCCTTAGATCTTTAAAAAAATAAATTCCACAACACAAATTTTTAGTGAAATGTAAGCAGAGGAAAAACTAGATATCAGGAATCAAAAACTATATAAGGAAAGATATGTTATCTTTAAATATGAAAATGTCATCATAAAACACAAGAATAGATATATTACTTCAATGGATAAAAGTTTCCAAGAATAAAGGTCTCTAAACACTCTAACAAAGAACATTCTCATAAGACAACAATGTAATTTCACTGCCTCTAGAGGATATATTTGCTGAATTAAAGCCTTATTAAGCTTAAACCCAAAGCAGATTTGTGCTGCATGTTTCCAATAAAGGTTCTATGGTTCTCGACATCCTTGAACCATTGTTTTGTTTTGTTTTTAAATTTTATTTTATTTTTAAACTTTACAATGTTGTATTAGTTTTGCCCAATTTGCCATGATTTCACACATGATTATAAAATTTACAGGTAATATTTACATAATATATATGCTCAATATTTACAAAAACACCCAATTTTTGCTAACAAGTCTAAATAGAGATCCAGAAGGGAAGTATTCTAGACTGAGGGTTGGCAAATTAGGGTCTGAATGCCAAATCCAGATAATTGCCTGTTTTTAAAATACTCCAGTGACTAATAATGGCTTATATGTTTTAATTGGTGGACAAAATCAAAATAAGAATAATATTTCATGATGTAAAAGTTATACAAAATTCAAGGTCCAGTATTCAAAAATAAAATTGTATTGTAAACATCATCAGATTCAGGCATTTCTATATTGTCTACAGATGCTTTTTTGCTACAATGACAGAGCTGAGTAATTGGAACAGAGACTTTGTGGCCCATAAGGCCTAAAATATTTACCATTTGGACTTGTACAAAAAGATCACTCACTTCTGTTCTAAACTACTAGAGGACACGAGTCTGTACACTCTGGAGAAGTAATTACCAGTGTAAATAATGATAATAATAATACATATACTGTTATGTGGATTCAAGGAAGGAGAAAGAATTCTCAAATATTTTGCCAATCAAAAGAAGTCATCACACTCTGAAAATTTATAATCACTATTGTAGATTCAAATGATATCTGAAATAGTAATATCCAACCCAGTCCTCCACATTGAGGTCTTTTCTGATATTTCCTGTTTCAGAGAACCACCCAACAAGTGGTACAGGCCAAGGAGGTAAAAATTTTGCTTGTCATCTCCCTCTCCCTCACATACTATATCCATTTCATTAACAGAGCCTGTTGATTTTTACCTCCTTCTTTTCATATCTCTCCATCCCCATTATTATGTTCCTAGCCTGAGCACTCATCTAGCTGAACTATGACAACTAATTACCTTTTAACTAATTTCCCAATATTAATATTTTAAAATACATGCTTTAGAGAAAAAATGGTATAACTCACTATAAAACACAGAAAAGTACAAAGAAATTAAAACAAAGACCAAGGATGGGGAACACGTGTACACCCGTGGCAGATTCATGTTGATGTATGGCAAAACCAATACAATATTGTAAAGTAATTAACCTCCAATTAAAATAAATAAATTTATATTAAAAAAAAACAAAGGTCAGTGAGTCAAATATTTATTTAAACCTATTATTTCAACCAAATTTCAACCTATTTTTCTGTCATGCCATAATCCTTCCTGATCTCTTTAATTTCATCGCACTCATCCATTGGTTGGCTTTATTTTGTTATCAAGTAATGTATCTTTCAATAATAACTCAAGGGAAGACATCTTTTTTGAGTTTTATGAATTTCAGTATCATGCCTTGAGAGAAAACTAAACTGAGCATGATCATCTTAAACTGTCCAATGTTGTCTCTTGGCATCCTACAAAGTATGAAAAAAAAAATCTTTGGCTTTCTGTACATGTGTTTTATTATTATTATTATTATCATCATCATTAACCTTTAAGTTCTAAACCTCACAATGTATGTTTCAGTATTGCCTTTTTTTTAAAATCAGATTTTGTGGGATATGTAACACCTTTATGATAAGAAAGGCAATTTTATCATCCACTTATTTTTTTCCACATGCCATATTTTCTTCCTGATAACACAAATTAAACATCTGCTGATTTCCTTTGTATGTCTTCCAGAAATACTATTCCTGCTAATATTATTTGTGCCATTTACATTTTTTATAATTTTCTCAGTTTTCTAATTTATGTTTATTGAGATGCTTTAAGATAAATTCATTCTACTTGTATCTCTAAACTTTTCTTTAAATCAACAATGCTTTTGTTTTTCTCTTTCATTTCTTCCTCAGGTATGTCAGTTCCCTTTGATTCTTTTTTGCTGACCCAGAATTGCTTCTTTAAGCTCTTCTTTGAATCCCCACAAAACAGGTATAAACATACACATTTTCACAATTGCCACATTCCAGACCTCTTCTGATTATAAAGATAATACTTGCTAGATGTTACTTTCATCTTCCTTTCTTTTCAATTTTTTGTTGTTGTTGTAACTGTCATGTGTTTAGAAGTTTCTGCGATTGTTTGCTTATTGTGTTTGTTTTAGTTTTATTTACAGCACTCTGCACAAGTCGGGCATCTGTTCCCCTCTGAAGTGTGACTGGTGGCATTCAGCACAGTCTGAAATACAGTGATAGTCAGGAGACTCTCCTGGGGCTATCCATTAATATAATTTCAAGTCCTGAGTGAACCACTCACCCAAAATCCACTGTATTAATTTGGTGGTGGTTGTTGTTCAGTTGCTCAGTCATGTCCCCCTCTTTGTAACCCCATAAACTGTAATCCACCAGGCTCTTCTGTCCATAGGATTTCCCAGGCAAGAACACTGGAATGGGCTGCCACTTCCTTCTCCAGGGGACCTTTCCAACCCAGGGACTGAACCCACATCTCCTTCCTGTATTACAGGCGGGTTCTTTACTGCTGAGCCATCAGGGAAGCCTGCTCTTTTGGTTAGGTGCAATTTTATGCTCTGATTTTGGAAGTAGCAATTTGAAGTTATTCATACTCTCTGGATTTTCATTTCCTAATCCCATGTCCCTTCCCCTCTCATCTTTCAAACACTTTGCCTCCAACAGGCTCTCTCACCAGGAGGAGGAGGTTACTGTTGCTGCTCAGTCACCCAGTTGTGTCTGACTCCTTGCGACCTCATGGACTGCAGTGTGCCAGGTCTCCCTGTCCCTCACCATCTCCTGGAGTTTGCCCAAATTCACATCCATTGCATCTGTGATGCCATCCAACCATCTCATCCTCTGACATCTTCTTCTCCTTCTGCCCTTAATCTTTCCCAGCCTCAGAGGCTTTTCAATGAGTCAACTCTTCACATCAGATGACCAGTATACTAGAGTTTCAGCTTCACCATCAGTCCTTCCAATGAGTATTTCAGGGTTGATCTCCCTTAATATTGACTGGTTTGACCTCCTTGTTGTCCAAGGGACTTTCAGGAGTCTTCTCCAGCACCACAGTTCAAAAGCATCAATTGGTTGGTACTCTGCCTTCTTTATGGTCCAGCTCTCACAACCATGTATGATCACTGGGAAGACCATAGCCTTGACTATATGGACCTTGGTCGGCAGAGTAATGGTTCTGCTTTTCAACACACTGTCTAGGTTTGTCATAGTTGTCCCGCCAAAAAGCAAACATCTGATTTCATGGCTGCAGTCACCATCCGCAGTGATTTTAGAGCCCAAGAAGAGGAAATCTGTCACTGCTTCCAACTTTTCCCCTTCTATTTGCCATGCAGTTATGGGGCTGGATGCCATCATCTTAGTGTTTTTAATATTTAGTTTTAAGCCAGCTCTTTCACTCACCTCCTTTACCCTTATCAAGAGGCTGTTTAATTCCTCTTCGCTTTCTGCCATTAGATTGGTATCATCCGCATATTTGAGGTTGTTGATGTTTTTTTCACCTATCTTGATTCCAGTTCCTAATTCATCCAGCCTGGAATTTCTCATGATGTGCTCAGCTTATAGATTAAACAAACAGCATGACAGCAGACAGCCCTGTCGTACTCCTTTCTCAATCTTGAGCCAAAAATTTGTTCTATACAGGGTTCTAACTGTTGCTTCTTGACCTGCACACAGATTTCTCAGAAGACAGGTAAGATGGTCTGCATTCTCATCTCTTTAAGAGCTTTCCACAGTTTATTATGAGCCACATAGTGAAAGGCTTTGGCATAGTCAATGAAACAGAGGTAGCTGTTTTTCTGGAATTTCCTGGCTTTCTCTGTGATCTAGAGAGGAGGAGGTTAATAGATGATAAAGTTGTCCTCCCACTTTCCCATCTCATGAAACACTCTACTCTGAGGCCTGTGACTAGCAGTGTCTGGGACTCTCCTTACTTTGCCTTTGATCCATCCAAATTCTTTGATCTTTTTCTATTAATCAAGGGAAAATAGAGTTTTTTATACTTTCAGAGATATGGCACTTTCTATACAAGCTATCTCTGAAAGTCCCATACCTCTGAAAGTAGGGGAAAAAACTCAATTTTTCCTTGATTAATAGAAAAAGATCAAAGCATTTAGATGGATATGGGACTTTCTATACAAGATATTGGAGAAGGCAATGGCAACCCACTCCAGTACTCTTGCCTGGAAAATCCCATGGATGGAGGAGCCTGGTAGGCTGCAGTCCATGGGGTCGCTAAGAGTCGGACAGGACTGAGTGACTTCACTTTCACTTTTCACTTTCCTGCATTGGAGAAAGAAATGGCAACCCACTCCAGTGTTCTTGCCTGGAGAATCCCAGGGACGGGGGAGCCTGGTGGGTTGCCGTCTATGGGGTCGCACAGAGTCGGACACGACTGAAGTGACTTAGCCGTAGCAGTAGTATACAAGATATAGTCAACCTGAGGTTTTTATTTGTGTTAGCTTTTATTTTTTTTTTTAATTTTATTTTTAAACTTTACATAATTGTATTAGTTTTGCCAAATATCAAAATGAATCCGCCACAGGTATACATGTGTTCCCCATCTAACATGCTGTCCTAATTTGGACCATTTTTAAAGTATTATTTGGCAAATATTATTTAAAATGTGTTGGCACCATAAGTATTTGATATTTGAAAGTGAAAGTGTTAGTCGCTCAGTCATGTCCAACTCTTTGTGACCCCATAGACTGTAGCCTGCCAGGCTCCTCTGCCCATGGAATTCTCCAAGCAAGAATATTGTGCGGGCAGCTCTTCCCTTCTCCAGGGCATCTTCCTGACCCTGGGGTTGAACCCAAGTTTCCTGTATTACATGCAAATTCTCTCCCATTTGAGACACCAGGGAAGCCATTTGACACTTTATGCACACACACACACAATTTTTCTTTCTATATGTTTCAATAAATAAAAGTACTTTATTTCACCAACTTTAATCCTATGTCTACATATTTTAACTTTCTTCTCTAGTCAATTATCTCTATGGGCAAAATCATTCTTTGAAAAATACAAATGCTACTACTCATCCCTCTTTGTGAAACCCTTCAAAGTATTACATTTCTCTTAAACAAACACTAACACTGGTTGTAAAGTCTAGATGTCCCTGCATGATTATGTCCTCACTCCGCATCCTCACCTTGCAGGTTAGCATCTTTCTATAGTTCAAATGTATTGACTTTCTCTGCTGTTCTCATTTGCCTCAAAGCCTTGTGCATATGGATGGTGAACACAATGTTCTTTTCATTACCAACCCATAACTTTGCCAAATTAATAGGTCTTATGACTCAGAAGTCAGAGTTTCTTTCTTAATAAAATGTCTGACCTCCCTACACTATCCTTTTTGGCTTTCCTTATAGCTCAGTTGGTAAAGAATCTGCCTGCAATTCAGAAGACCCCAGTTGGATTGGTCTACTCAAAATCTGCAGCACTTTTTCAAAACAATCAGAGTTAGGACATTACACACTTACTAAATGAATCATTGAATGAGAAAAATGAATGACAGAAATACCTTGAAAATCATATTTAACCATTTTAAATGGTTGACAGAAGAATTTTAAATAAATAATATAAAACAATATTCATTTAATAATTATCAATTATTACATTTTGATGTGATTCTTCATTCACTAAGACCTATATTATGTGATATTTTAGCAGTTTTGCTTGATTTCTTCTGAAAATGATTCTCATAAGCTTTTTGCTCCTGTGCTCACATACTTTCTGTCACCTCCTCACTGTCCCTCTCTATGTATATTACATACATATATACACACACAATTACATGTGTATATGTGTATGCATATGTATGTATAAATTAACTTACAATGAATTATATAAAACCTTATCATACAAACACTTATAAGGGCATTAAGAGCACAGGAAACTTACAATAAGTTTCTGTCCCTGATTCTTAGGACCCCAAACAAGGTCATATATCTGAATTCACATGCCTTATAAATTATGTAAGTATCAGACTAACTTGTTCAGTTTTCAATACAATGAAGGATTTTCTCAAGGTTAATACTTCAATTTACTGCAAAACATACATTGTCCATTTCAGACAACATGCATCTAGCAATTATAACTTCTTTCAGCTCAAAACCTAACATCGACAATATTTTCAAAAGAGCTTAAAACTCTATATAGAAAATTTTCAAATGTCAATCTATCTTTCGATCCAATTTTTGAAAAAATCAGCTTTAGTTTGAATGCTAGGGTCATAATACTACCCCTATGCTTACAGTGCTTTCTCCCTATGTTACAAAGTTATGAACAATACACATTAAAAAATAGTGAATAATCAATTGGAATATTAGGGCCAAACTGCATTAGCTACATCTATTTTCTTGCTCACCCATCAACAAAGCCCTTGAGAATGACATTTAAGTTTAAGTAAACATCACAGGCTATCTTAGCCTTCTACATGTCCCATCATTTGCTGTTCACCTTTTCTTTCCTTTGATTATTTTGATCTTTAACTATGTCACCTCTTTGATGCAGTTCTGAGTTTAAATCCTATGTGATGAAATTCTCAAAAACAAAAAAGTTTCAAAAGTTTTAGCCTTAATGTAATTAAAATTAAATTTTCTTATTGAAAACATTTATACCCAATCATTTATTATATGAATAGCTGTCTTCTTTCTACCCATATGGTTGGTTCACTGCACACTAGCCATGCTCTCTAAAGTAAAAGGGGAACCTGCCTAGAAAAAGCTAGAAAGCATCCCATGGGTCTTTTGCCAATTTCTCATCTCTCTAATGCCCCTGCCATTTAACCCAGCACTTCCTCTCTTTCTTATTTAATAAAAAACTGCTCTCAGCTCCTGCCAGATTTCTAACAAAAATCTCACAATAAGCAATCATATCAACTCACTGAAAGACATCTGACTTACAAATCAATTGTTGGGAGGACAAGCCGTAATTGTATCTACTGCAGTGCATTCCCTGAACAATGAACGCAAAGTTATTATTGGATGTGGATCATATACAATTCCTTCCATCCATGCTCAAGGCCATCCTGCAGTTTTCAGAGCATCTCAGCCTGTTAGCTCATCCCTTCCTTGTGAGGCAAGAGTCATCTCTTCCTGACCCCACCTTTGAATCCGATCCCAATCATGAAAAGGACTCATTTACCATTCTGGGTCCTTTCCATTGTTTTCCTTTTTAAGACATTTCTCAGAACCCCTTTGATACTCTAATTTCTCTCCTTTCTCTTTCTAAGTTTCTGTTCCAGACTGATAGATCTCACACCCCACCTTCCCACCTGCCCTAAACTCATTCTTCAACATATAATCATTAAGTGTTTTCTTTCATCAAGGTAGCTGGTGTCTATGAGCAGTAGTCAAAGTTAGTCTTGTAGAAAGTCTTGAAACAATTAGGAGAGGGGAGGGAAGGGAATTAAAGGTCCCCGTTAATACTGGTAATTGATGTTTCTACAAGAGAAACTGCTTTATTTGAAAGTCAAAGGGACTTAAAAAAAGTTATGATTTGACCTAATGGATATCAAGGTTAACTAAATAGAAACTCCCTTTCTTTTTTAAAATTTAAAAAGGCTATTTTAGACCAGTTCTAGGTTTATAGAAAAACTGAGCAGAAAATATAGAGAATTCCCATGTACTCACATATGCACAACTTTCGGGAGAACAAGATGGCAGAGGAGTAGGTGGATGTGGAGTACATCTCTCTCCATGGATACATCAAGAATAAACCTTCAGACACAGAAGTGCATGCAGAACACCAGCTGAGAGAGGACAGGATTACCTGACCAGCAGAAAAGAATATATAAAACCATGCAAAACTCAGTAGGTTGAAGGAACTAGGGGAAAAAACAGGAGTGTTAGTAGGACTGGACCTGCCCTCAGCAGGTGGGGGAACTGAAGCAGGGGTCTGAGCCCCACCTTGGTGCAATTGTCTGAGTCAGAGGAGAAACGTTTAAGGCTGAGAGTGAAACAGCTGATCTGTGGCAGCCTACATGGGATGAGAATCAGACAGTCCTTGCCGGAGCCATACATACCCCAGACAGGGACACAGGTCCCCTGGAAGGCACAGCATCTGGGAGCTGGAGTTTAGAGATTGTGGAGCAATCCCAGGGCAAAGGCTGCTGTTGACTGTGGAGAGATAGACCAAGGAGAAGTGAAGGAGGAGATTCTGGTAGGAAATGTCAGTGGAGGAAAGCCAGGCAGCCATGGAAGCAAGGCGATACTGCTGAATTACGCGTAGGGTGGAGCCATCACCATGGCCTCTCTGTCCCCACAGGCCAGCATTGGTAGCTAAACAATAGAGAGGCTGGCCCATCAAATGCCTGATGCACTAAACTACAGAGTAGGACCCCACCGAGGTTGCCCCTTTAAGTGCCTGATGCCCCAATCTACAGAGTAGGACCCTAGCCAGGGGGGCCCCTCCATGTGCCTGACACACGGAACAACAGAGAAGGACTCCAAGCAAGGGAGCCCTCTAAGTGCCTGAATGGTCAGAGCCCTGAAGACTGACCAAAGAGGCCTTCTGATTGCCAACTCAGACAAGAGGCTCAAAAGAGAACTCTGATAGGGCCATAACTCCTGTGGAAGAGGCAGTCCATGTTCCTGAACACCTTGCCCTGCCAGAGTCCCCACAAGCCAAGCAGCTACTCCACCTTCACCCTCAACACTTACTGGGGCAGAGCTGCCACACGCAAAAAAATCTTGTGTCTATGTGCACAGGGTCGCTTTGGTCATGTCCAACTTTTTGCAACTCTGTAGACTGTGGCCTGCCAGGCTTCTCTGCCAGGGGGGTTCTCCAGGCAAGAATACTGGAGTATATTGCCATACCTTTCAAGAGCACTGTATTTCCTGCTGCCAGAGCCACCAACTCCCCTGAGTACCGGGTTCTTCCAGAACCCCTATGACCCAAGCAGCTGCACCACCTCCACACCTGGCCTTCACAAGGGCAAACCCAAGTCCTCCAGGGCAGCATCAGGAGTAAACCTGATGGTTTACTCAGGTTGGATGACCCACATGCAGAGGTAGAAATAAAACCACAATTGAAACCCAGGGGCAGTGTGGCTAAAGAAGACCCAAAACCTTCCCACCAGCTATACAAGCTGCAGATTAAATCCACATGCTCAACTAGGCAGACCCTGTGTCTATGGACTATATAAAAGGACACTGAGAGCTCCCACACAAGAAAACACACTAGTTCTGACAGCAGTGGACATTTGAGGCAAGAACTCACAGGAGTAGGAACAGATTAGAATCTGAGTTCCTCCCACAAAGCATCCAGAGATCAGCACAGTGTTGGAGGGCATTCCAGGGAGGGGAGGTGGACTGTGACTCTCAGCAAGTGAAAGGACTCTGACAGCAGTGACTCAAGAAAAACATTTATTATTCTTATGTTTTGAGTTGTTCTGTAGATTTTTTTGGATTTTTTCCCCCTCTGTTGTACTTGTCAATTACATTGGCACTATGAAATCTAATTCAGCTTTTGAGCTTTTTTTTCCCCCCTCAGTAATATTTTTTATTGTGTTATAAACCTCTGCCTCTATGTTGGGCTTTTGCAGTTCTGTGGAGTTTTCCTTATTTTTTTCCTTAAAAAATTTTTTTAAAACTATTATTATTTTTTTCTACATTTATTCCTTTGTTTGGTTTTCCTACTGTTCTTTTCCCCTTGCAGTTAATCTTTAATGTATGTAAATCTTTTTTTCTTTCTCTATTTAACTTTGCATATGTATTCTTTCTTTCTTTCCTTTCCTCTCAACATATTTGTTAGTTTAATTTTCATTGCTTTATTCCCCAATTGGCACTTTGCTTTAGTTTTATTTTCCAGTTTGTGCTTTACTTAGTTTTGTCCTTAACTGATAAATATAATTTTTGATTTCCTTTGATTACCACATCAATCAACTGTATTTTAGTTGTATTGTTTTGACTTTGCTTATGGATGTGTATGTGTAGATTCCATTATTTTAATTATTATTTTCCTGTCTTTGTAACTGCCATTTGTCTGGGGTTCATCTTTGGTTTCTTGTTTTGGGGTATTTATTTTAATCTCACTTAATGCCATAACAAACCACTTGTGGAGGCTTCATTCCTGACCAGAGATCAAGCCCTGAGCCTTTGGAGTAGGAGCACTGACTCCAAGACCCTACACTACCAGAGAACGAATCCTAGGGAGTATCAAATAGTGAGAACTCACACAAAGGAAACCACCTGAATACAAGACCTGGCATGACCCAACCACCAGGAGCAGCCTGTGCAGGACGCCTCATCTAAACAACAAACAAAACAAAAACACAAACCCAATCATCAGACAGGATTACCACCTCACTCAGCCTTGCCCATCAGAGGAAAAACAAACAAACAAATAAACAAAAACCTTAGGAGGGCAGAAACCAAAAGGAAGAAAGAATTCAACCTTGAAGCCTGGGAAAAGAAGACCTCAAACACAATAAGTTAAAAAAAAAAATAATGAAAAGGCAGAGAAATACTACACAATTGAAGGAACACATTAGAAACACAGACGTCCAAATAAATGAAGAGGAAATAGGCAAACTACCTGAAAAAGAATTCAGAATAATGATAGGGGTCCCAAAAGAAGAAGAGAAAAAGAAAGGGTATGAGAAAATTTTTGAGGTGACTATAGTTGAAAATTTACCCAACATGGAAAAGGAAATAGTCAATCAAGTCCAAAGATAAACCCAAGGAGAAACATGCCAAGACACATACTAATCAATCTAACAAAGACTAAACACAAAGAAAGAATATTAAAAGCAACAAGGGAAAAGCAACAAGTAACAGCTAGTCTTTCAGTAGAAACTCTGCAGGCCAGAAGGGAATGGCAGGATATATTTAAAGTACTGAAATGGAAAAATCTACAACCAAGATTACTGTACCTGGCAAGGATCTCATTCAAAATTGATAGAGAAATAAAAAGCTTTTCAGACAAGCAAAAGTTAAGAGAATTCAGTATCGCCAAACCAGATTTTCAACAAATGTTAAAGGGATTTATATAGTCAAGAAATACAAGAGAAGGAAAAAGATCTACAAAATCAACCCCAATTAAGAAAATGGCAATGGGAATACATATATCAATAATTACTTTAAATGTAAATGCATTAAATGCTCCAACCAAAAGTCACAGACTAGCTGAATGGATATAAAAACAAAGACCCATATATATCCTGCCTACAAGAAACCCAATTCGGACCTAAAGACACATATAGACTGAGTGTGAGAGGATGGAAAAATATATTCCATGCAAATGGGAAGCAAAAGAAAGCTGGAGTAGCAATCTCATATCAGACAAAATAGACCTTAATATAAAGATTACAAGAGATAAGGAAAGACACTACATAAAGATCAAGGCATCAATCCAAGAGGAAGACATAACAATTGTAAATATGTATACACCCAACATATGAGCACCTCGATACATAAGACAAACACTAACAAACATAAAAACAGAAACTGACTGTAACACAATAATAGTAGGAGACATTAACACCCCACATACACCAATGGAAAGATCATCAAAACAGGAAATTAATAAGGAGACGCAAGTCTTAAATGATACATTAGATGAGATGGATCTCATTGATATCTTCAGGACATTCCTTCCAAAGGAAGAAGAATACACCTTCTTCGCAAGTGCCCATGGAACATTCTCCAGGAAAGACTACATTTTGGGTCCCAAATCAAACCTCAGTAAATTAAAAAAAATTGAAATCAAATAAAGCATCTTCTCCAATCACAATGCTATGAGTTCAGTTCAGTTCAGTTGCTCAGTCATGTCCAACTCTTTGGAACCCCATGAACCGCAGCACACCAGGCCTTCCTGACCATCACCAACTCCCAGAGTCCACCCAAACCCATGTCCATTGAGTCGGTGAAGCCATCCAACCATCTCATCCTCTGTCGTCCCCCTCCCCTACTGCCCTCAATCTTTCCCAGCATCAGGGTCTTTCAATGAGTCACCACTTCACATCAGGTGGCCAAAGAACTAGAGTTTCAGCTTCAACATCATTCCTTCCAATGAACACCCAGGACTGATCTCCTTTAGGATGGACTGGTTGGATCTTCCTACAGTCCAAGGGACTCTCAAGAGTCTTCTCCAACACCACAGTTAAAAACCATCAATTCTTTGGTGCTCAGCTTTCTTCACAGTCCAACTCTCACATCCATACATGAGCACTGGAAAAATCATAGCCTTGACTAGATGGACCTATGTTGGTAAAGTAATGTCTCAGTGTTTTAATATGCTGTCTAGATAGGTCATAACTTTCCTTCCAAGGAGTAAGCATCTTTTAATTTCATGGCTGCAATCACCATCTGCAGTGATTTCAGAGCCCAAAAAAATGAAATCTGACACCGTTTCCACTATTTCCCCATCTACTTCCCATGAAGTGATGGGACCAGATGCCATGATCTTAGTTTTCTGAATGTTGAGCTTTAAGCCAATGTTTTCACTCCCCTATTTCACTTTCATCAAGAGGCTCTTAAGTTCTTCACTTTCTGCCATAAGGGTGGTGTCATCTGCATATCTGAGGTTATTGATATTTCTCCCGGAAATCTTGATTCCAGCTTGTGCTTCTTCCAGCCCAATGTTTCTCATGATGTACTCTGCATATAAGTTAAATAAGCAGGGTGACCATATACATCCTTGATGTACTCCTTTTCCTATTTGGAACCAGTCTGTTGTTCCATGTCCAGTTCTAACTGCTGCTTCCTGACCTGCATATAGGTTTCTCAAGAGGCAGGTCAGGTGGTCTGGTATTCCTATCTCTTTCAGAATTTTCCACAGTTTATTGTGAGCCACACAGTCAAAGGCTTTGGCATGGCCAATAAAGCAGAAATAGATGTTTTTCTGGAACTCTCTTGCTTTTCTGATGATCCAGCGGATGTTGGCAATTTGATCTCTGGTTCCTCTGCCTTTTCTAAAACCAGCTTGAACATCTGGAAGTTCACAGTTCATGTATTGCTGAAGCCTGGCTTGGAGAATTTTGAGCATCATGTTACTAGTGTGTGAGATGAGTGCAATTGTGTGGTAGTTTGAGCATTCTTTGGCATTGCCTTTCTTTGAGATTGGAATGAAAACTGACCTTTTCCAGTCCTGTGGCCACTGCTG
>NW_011494945.1:545170-545787 GCF_000754665.1 Bison bison bison | reverse complement strand
GATATCTCTAATTTTCTTGAAGAGATCTCTAGTCTTTCCCATTCTATTGTTTTCCTCTATTTCTTTGCATTGATCACTGAGGAAGGCTTTCTTATCTCTCCTTGCTATTCTTTGGAACTCTGCATTCAAATGGGTATATCTTTCCTCTTCTCCTTTGCTTTTCACTTCTCTTCTTTTCACAGCTATTTGTAAGGCCTCCTCAGACAGCCATTTTGCTTTTTTGCATTTATTTTTCTTGGGGATGGTCTTGATTCCTGTCTCCTGTACAATGTCACAAACCTCCACCAATAGTTCATCAGGCACTCTATCTATCAGATCTAGTCTCTTAAATCTAATTCTCACTTTCACTGTATAGTCATAAGGGATTTGATTTAGGTCATATCTGAATAGTCTAGTGGTTTTCTCCACTTTCTTCAATTTCAGTCTGAATTTGGCAATAAGGAATTCATGATCTGAGCCACAGTCAGCTTCCAGTCTTGTTTTTGCTGACTGTATAGAGCTTCTCCATCTTTGGCTACAAAGAATATAATCAATCTGATTTCGGTGTCGACCATCTGGTGATGTCCATGTGTAGAGTCTTCTCTTGTGTTGTTGGAAGAGGGTGTTTGCTATGACCA
>NW_011494945.1:544360-545070 GCF_000754665.1 Bison bison bison | reverse complement strand
AGTGTGTGAGATGAGTGCAATTGTGTGGTAGTTTGAGCATTCTTTGGCATTGCCTTTCTTTGAGATTGGAATGAAAACTGACCTTTTCCAGTCCTGTGGCCACTGCTGAGTTTTCCAAATTTGCTGGCATATTGAGTGCAGCACTTTCACAGCATCATCTTTCAGGATTTGAAATAGCTCAACTAGAATTCCGTCACATCCACTAGCTTTGTTCGTAGTGATGCTTTCTAAGGCCCACTTGACTTCACATTCCAGGATGTCTGGCTGTAGGTCAGTGATCACACCTTTGTGATTATCTGGGTCCTAAAGATCTTTTTTGTACAGTTCTGTATATTCTTGCCACCTCTTCTTAATATCTTCTGCTTCTGTTAGGTCCATACAATTTCTGTCCTTTATCAAGCCCATCTTGGCATGAAATGTTCCCTTGATATCTCTAATTTTCTTGAAGAGATCTCTAGTCTTTCCCATTCTATTGTTTTCCTCTATTTCTTTGCATTGATCACTGAGGAAGGCTTTCTTATCTCTCCTTGCTATTCTTTGGAACTCTGCATTCAAATGGGTATATCTTTCCTCTTCTCCTTTGCTTTTCACTTCTCTTCTTTTCACAGCTATTTGTAAGGCCTCCTCAGACAGCCATTTTGCTTTTTTGCATTTATTTTTCTTGGGGATGGTCTTGATTCCTGTCTCCTGTACAATGTCACAAACCTCCA
>NW_011494945.1:456262-544260 GCF_000754665.1 Bison bison bison | reverse complement strand
AGTCTCCATCTTTGGCTACAAAGAATATAATCAATCTGATTTCGGTGTCGACCATCTGGTGATGTCCATGTGTAGAGTCTTCTCTTGTGTTGTTGGAAGAGGGTGTTTGCTATGACCAGTGCATTCTCTTGGCAAAACTCTATTAGCCTTTGCCCTGCTTCATTCTGTACTCCAAGGCCAAACCTGTCTGTTACTCCAGGTGTTCCCTGACTTCCAACTTTTGTATTCCAGTCCCCTAGAATGAAAAGGACATCTTTTTTGGGTGTTAGTTCTAGAAGGTCTTGTAGGTCTTCATAGAACTGTTCAACTTCAGCTCCTTCAGCATTACTGGTCGGGGCATAGACTTGGATTACCGTGATATTGAATGGTTTGCCTTGGAAACGAACAGAGATCATTCTGTCGCTTTCGAGATTGCATCCAAGTACTGCATTTCGGACTCTTTTGCTGACCATGATGGCTACTCCATTTCTTCTAAGGGATTCCTGCCCACAGTAGTAGATATATGGTCACCTGAGTTAAATTCACCCATTCCAGTCCATCTTAGTTCACTGATTCCTAGAATGTCAATGTTCACTCTTGTCATCTCCTGCTTGACCACTTCCAATTTGCATTGATTCATAGACCTAACTTGACTAGATATCAATTACAAGAAAAAAAAAAACAACTGTAAGAAACACAAATACATGGAGATTAAACAATACATTTCTAAATACCCAACAGGTTACTGAAGAAATCAAAAGGGAAATCAAAAAATTACTAGAAACAAATGACAATGAAAACACAATAACTCAAAACCTATGGGATACAGCAAAAGCAGTTCTAAGGGGGAAGTTTATAGCAATACAATCCTACCTCAAGAAACAAGAAAAACATCAAACAGACAATCTAAATTTACACCTAAAATAACTGGAAAAAGAACAACAACAACATAATTAGTAGAAAAAAAAGAAATCATAAAGACCTTAGCAGAAATAAATAAAAAAGAAATGAAAGAAAGAATAGTAAAGATTAATGATTAATAAAGCTAAAAGCTGGTTCTTTAAGAAAGACAAATAAAATTGAGAAACCTTTGGCTAGTCTCATCAAGAAAAAAAGAGAGAAGAAGCAAATCAACAAAATTAGAAATGAAAAAGGAGAGGTTATAACAGACAATGCAGAAATACAAAGGATTATAGGAGACTATTATGAACAAGTATATGGCAATAAAATGGATAACCTGGAAGAAATGGACAGATTCTTAGAAAAGTTCAATCTTCTAAGACTGAACCAGTAAAAAACAGAAATTATGAACAACCCAATTATAACCACTGAAATTGAAGCTGTGATAAAAAAATCTCCCCCAAAAAAACAAAAGCCCAGGACCAGATGGCTTTACAGGAGAATTCTATCAAATATTCAGAGAAGAGCTAATGTCTATCCTTCTAAAAGTCTTTCAAAAACTCTCAGAGGAAGGGAGACTTCCAAACTCATCCTACGAGGCCAAAACCAGACAAAGACAACACAAAAAACGAAAACTACACACCAATATCACTGATGAACATAGATGCAAAAATCCTTAACAAAATTTTAGTGAACAGAATCCATCAACACATCAAAAAGCTCACACACCATGATCCTGCTGCTGCTAAGTCACTTCAGTCGTGTCTGACTCTGTGTGACCCCATAGATGTCAGCCCACCAGGCTCTCCTGCCCCTGGGATTCTCCAGGCAAGAACACTGGAGTGGGTTGCCATTTCCCTCTCCAATGCATGAAAGTGAAAAAGCGAAAGTGAAGTCGCTCAGTCGTGTCCGACTCTTTGCGACCCCATGGACTGCAGTCTACCAGGCTCCTCCATCCATGGGATTTCCCAGGCAAGAGTGCTGGAGTGGGATGCCATTGCCTTCTCCACACCATGATCCAGTTGGGTTTATTCCAGGAAATCAATCAGTATGATACACCATATTAACCAATTGAAAGATAAAAATCATATGATCATTTCAATAGATGCAGAAAAAGCCTTTGACAAAATTCAGCACCAATTTATGATTAAAACTCTTCAAAAAATGGGCATGGAAGGAACCTAGCTCAACATAGTAAATGCCATATATGATAAGCCTACAGCAAACATTATCCTCAATGGTGAAAAACTGAAAGCATTCCCCCTAAGATCAGGAACAAGACAAGAGTGTCCACTTTCACCACTATTATTCAACATAGTTCT
This sequence comes from Bison bison bison, assembly GCF_000754665.1. Classification (NCBI taxonomy): domain Eukaryota; kingdom Metazoa; phylum Chordata; class Mammalia; order Artiodactyla; family Bovidae; genus Bison; species Bison bison. The sequence continues at coordinate 542,059 of NW_011494945.1, read as the reverse complement.
GGAAGTCCTAGCTACAGCAATCAGAGAAGAAAAACAAATAAAAGGAATCTAGATCAGAAAAGAAGAAGTAAATCTCTACTGTTTGAAGATGACATGATACTGCACATAGAAAACTCTAAAGATAGTATCAGAAAATTACTAGAGCTAATCAGTGGATTTAGCAAAGTTGCAGAATACAAAATCAATACACAGAAATCACTTGCATTTCTATATACTAACAGTGAAAAATTAGAGACATTAAGGAGTCAATCCCATTCACCATTGCAACAGAAAGAATTAAATATCTAGGAATAAACTTACCTAAGGAGACAAAAGAACTGTACACAGAAAATTATAAGACACTAATGAACAAAATCAAAGACAACATAACCAGATGGAGAGATATTCCATGTTCCTGGGAAGGAAGAATCAATATTGTGAAAATGACTATACTACCAAATGCAGTCTACAGATTCAATGTGATACCTGTCAAATTACCAATGACATTTTTCACAGAACTAGAACAAAAAAATTCACAGTGTGTATGGAAACACAAAAGACCCTGAATAGCCAAAGCAGTCTTGAGAAAGAAGAATAGAGCTGGAGAATCAACTTTCCTGACTTCAGATTACACTATAGTCATCAAGACAGTATGGTACTGGCAAAAAAACAGAAATACAGATCAATGGAACAAGATAGAAAGCCCAGAAATAAACCCATCCACCTATGGGTACCTTATTTTTTACAAAGGAGGAAAGAATATACAATGGGGAAAAGACAAGTCTCTTCAAAAAATGGTGCTGGGAAAACTGGACAGCTACATGTAAACAAATGAAATTAGAACACTTCCTAACACCATATACAAAGATAAACTCAAAATGGATTAAAGACATAAATGTAAGACCAGAACCTATAAAACTCTTAGAGGAAAACATAGGCAGAACACTAAATGACATAAATCAGAGCAAGATCTCCTATGACCCACCTCCTAGAGTAACAGAAATAAAAACAAAAGTAAACAAGTGGGACCTGATTAAACTTAAAAGCTTTTGCACAGCAAAGGAAACTGTAAGCAAGGTAAAAAGACAACCCTCAGAATGGGAGAAAGTAGTAGCAAGTGAAACAACTGACAAAGGATTAATTTCCAGAATATACGAGCAGCTCATACAACTCAATACCAGAAAAACACACAACCCAATACCCAATCAAAAAGTGAGAAAAAGACCTAAACAGACATTTCTCCAAAGAAGACACACAGATGGCTAACAAACACATGAAAAGATGCTGAACATCACTCATTATTAGAGAAATGCAAATCAAAACTACAATGAGATATCACCTCACACGAGTCAGAATGGCCATCATCAAAAAGTCTACAAACAATAAATGCTGGAGAGGGTGTGGAGAAAAGTGAATGCTCTTGCACTGTTGGTGGGAATGTAAGTTAATACAGCCACTATGGAAGATGGTATGGAGATTCCTTTAAAAACCGGAATAAAACCACCATATGATCCAGCAATCCCACTCCTAGGCATATACCCTGAGGAAACCAAAATTGAAAAAGACACACGTATCCCATTGTTTATTGCAGCACTATTCACAACAGCTAGAACATGGAAGCAACCTAGGTGTCCATCAACAGATGAATGGATAAAGAAGTTGTGGTCGATATACACGATGGAATATTACTTGACCATGAAAAGGAACACCTTGAGTCAGTTCTAGTGAGGTGGATGACCCAGAGCCTATTATACAGAGTGAAGTAAGTCAGAAAGAGAAAGATAAATATTGTATTTACTTACAGGGCAGCAATGGAGAAACAGACATAGAGAATAGACTTATGGACATGGGCAGAGGGGAGGTAGGGTGAGATGTATGGAAAGAGTAACATGGAAACTTACATTACCATATGTAAAATAGATAGCCAATGGGAAATTGCTGTATGGCTAAGGAAACTCAAACAGGGGCTCTGTATCAACCCAGAGGGGTGGGATGGAGAGGGACATGGGAGGGAAGTTCAAAAGGGAGGGGATATATGCATACCTATGGCTGATTCATTGTTGAGGTTTGACAGAAAACAAAATTCTGTAAAGCAATTATCCTTCAATAAGAAATTAATTTAAAAAAATGCACAACTTCCCCTATTAACAACACCATTCACCACAGTGGTATATTTGTTACTATCCATGAATCTACATAAATGCAGTATCACCACCCAAAGTCTACAGTTTATATTTGGGTTAACCCTTGGTATTTGCAGTCTATGGACCGGGACAAATGTTTAGTGACATGTGTCTATCAATGTAATGTCATACCAAGAAGTTTCACTGCCCCTCCAATTCTCTATGCTCTGCCTATTCATAGCTCCCTCTTGTTCTATTCCTTGGCAACAACTACTGACCTTTTTCCATCATTTTAGTTTTGCCTTTTCCAAGTTTATCATTGGAGTCACAGAACATGTTCATAGCCATTTTCAGTTTTACTTCTTTCACTTAGTGATATAGATTTAAGGTTGTTCCATATCTTTTAATGGCTTAATAGCTTATTTCTCTTTAGTGCTGAATAGTGTTTTATTGACTAGGTATATCACAGTTTATGTATCTATTCACCTATTGAAGGATATCTTGGTTGCTTCCAAGTTTGGGCAATTATGAATAAAGCTTCTATAAATATCTGTGTGGAGGCTTTTATGTAGACATAAATCGAAGAAACTGAACTCCTTTAAGTAAACACCAAGGAGCCTGATTGCTGGATAATAAGGTAAGGGCGTTTTTAGTTTTATAAAAAACTGCTAATAAGTCTTCTAAATTGCCGGAATGTTTGGCATTCACACCAGCAATGAATCAGAGTTCCTGTTGCTCCACATCCTAACCAGCATTTGGTGGTGTTAGGGTTCTGGAATCAGGCCAGTCTGGTAGGTTTGCAGTGGTATCTCTTTGTTTTTTAATTTACATTTCCCTGATGACATATGATATGGGACGTCTTATTTCCTATAACTACATACTTAATTCATAAGTTTAACCTAGGAAAGGAAAACAGGAAAATAATTCCAGGAAAAGACTGACACAAAGAAAACATCAAAACTCTTCTCCTGTTCTTGGAACCCCCTCTATAATTTTAAAAACAACCTGAAGCACAAAGAAGTTTGCTATATTACACAAAGATTACTGCAGCAGTGTATTTAAATGACTGTGGATTTCACTCATAATTTGAAAGACACTAAAATATAGACACATGAGCAATAAACAGTGTATGTACCAAGGTACCCTAATGAGGACCAAGAGGAACATTATGGAAATCTGTAGACAGAATTCTAGAATGGATGAATATTAATGTGAAATTTGAATAATAATGGCCTAATAATGGAACGAACATATAACAGTCATATTTGTACCCATGCTAATTTAAATACGTCAAAGGATTATAATTTTTATTGCAATGAGGTGTAGCATTTTAGGCTTAGAAATTTTTTAAACAATTAATCAGCCATCAAGAGGGGCTCTGTTAAACAAAAGGTGGTACATAGAAGACATGATTTTATTCTTATCCTTTTGTTTCCATTATTAACATGTAACTCTGCTTTGGCATAAATATGTTCTTGAATTCTCTTTAAGATTTATCTCTAAATATCACACATCACAGACCAAAGAAATCAGCATCTTTTCTTTGTTTAGCACAGTGACTATATTTCATAACAGCCAAGCAGCATGCAATTCAAATGTAAAGAAGACAAACACAGTCATGTTTTAGAATTTAAAAAGCTTATACCAAAGTTACCTCTTTCCACTCTAACAAAGAATAATTCTGAAGTAACAGAGGAAAATGACTTTCAATTAAGCCTAAAGCATATACAAATCAAGTCTAGTTAGTCCAGTCCTCTAAATATGATCTGCAATTATGAGATAAATCTACCCACAGAGATTTATTAAGCCTTATCATTTTTGAACTGAAACTTCAATGAGCCTGCCTTTAGCTGCCCCCTGCAGTGACTGGCAAGGTTTGCCTAATCCTTCTGGTTCCGCAGGTGCACTTTCCAAACAAAATTCTGTAAGAAAATGATTTTGTGTCATTATTGCTGCTAGAACTAGATTTTTGTCAGTTAGCTCCCTTTTTGTTTTCCTGTCCTTTATGTATGCTCTTATGTTTTCCTACCAATGACAACTGGAAATAAACGATGGTGGCTCTATTGTATTGAACAGAGGCAGGAGTTTTCTGCTTCTGACACCCATTTAATGCAATCAACAAAAGTTAAGGTTGTGCATAAGCACAAAATGGTCACACAGGGATGGGCAGAGGTAGCAGAGGTGTGGTTCTGAGTGTACCCACTATGCTGCACTCGTGATTACACTGGTCCCAGGATGGCACAGATCATGAAAAGAAGCATCAACCTGAAGTAATATGCTGCCCTGAGAAACAATCTTGAGAAAGACCGTCACATGCACGTGACAGAAACTATTGTTGGCAGTTTACCTTGTCCCCAAAGTACAATGTTCCTAAAACACTAGCAAACGCTTTGTTTATATTTGCTTTCATTGGCCAGAGAATGGTTTCCTTGACTTTTAACAATGTTACCAAGACACGAGGTTGAGCCAACTGTAGGAGAAGATGAAGGACAAGGAAGTCTGGCATGCTGCAGTCCATGGGGTCCCAAAGAGTCGGATATGACTGAGTGAAAGAACAACAGCAACCAAGACAAAGGATCTTTCTTTACTAAATACTGGGATTTTTCTATTAATAAAGTCATTGAGTTGTATCTTGCTAATATTGCAAATAACGCTTTTTCCTCCTAGCAGATAAAAATGATCTTCCCAGTTCATTTTTAACAAGACACATTCTTTCAGTTGTTTTGTTGGCTGCCATGATGAGACTGTTCAGATACATTGCTGTGTCATTCTTTTTCTTGTGAAATGCTTGCCAGCTAACCAGAAGAAGTTAACAGTCAAAGCCAATTTAGGTAGTCCATGTGCTGATTATGTGGTAACCTTGATTTCATTCATAACATAAAAGTAAAACTGACCACTCTTAAGTAAATAAGTTGTCAGGCTTAGAACGTGTCATCAACAACAGCACTACTAATTAGCTGAGATGTCACTGGATAAGGATGTTTCCTACCTTCAGCAAAGGCTCACACATTTACGTTTGTATGTGCTAGCATTTCTGTTAACACCACTCGAGTGGACTTATCATCTCCTCTGGTACATTATAAGTTTTATCTGGGTAAGAATCTGGCATTTGATTTTTAGGCAAGTAATATAACTTTAGTGCATAATACACACAGAGTGGCCTGTTCAGTAATCTAGTTGTAGGTAGTGATGATGACTTTGACAAAGATAATACCAAAGGCTTACAGGCTAGCATTTAATATTTCTCTGTCATTATCTGGCTAAATGATTTATTAAAAATTTCTGCATTTCTTATACACTTAGATGATTATAACCTAGGAAAATAGGTATAAATTCTGTTCATATTTTCTCCTCCTCTGCCAAAGTTGTATCAGTTTAAAAATGTTCCCATTTTTATAACTATGTTTTGCCCTAACATAATTTTTCCAAAGACTCAAAATTAGGTCACATAAGGGAGTATAGCCTGAAAAATTACCTCAAAGAGATAATAGCAGGTGATGTTGACTGAAATACAATTAAATAGAAAATCAAAGAAATGTGGTGTTTGTGGAGATGGTTGAATGGCATCACTGATTCAATGGACATGAGTTTGGGCAAACTTCAGAAGATGGTGAGGGACAGGGAGGCCTGGCTTCAGTCTATGGGGTTACAAAGAGCCAGACATGATTTAGGGACTGAAGAACAACAACTGGGTCAGTGTCCCCCTAATATTCACAGCTACCCAGAACCTTAAATGTGACTTCATTTGGAAGTAGGAGTCTTTGCAGATATAATTACTTGAGAGGCAGTCATATTTGATTAGAAAAGGCCTTAATTGAATGACTCATGTCTTTATAAGGAAACAGAGACACACAGGGAGAACACCAAGTGATGATGCAGATGAAAACAGGAGCAATGTGCCTCCCAGCCAGGGAATGCTAAGGACTGCTGGTGATTACCGGAAACTGGGAAGAGACAAGGGAGGATCCTCATAAAACTTCAGGGAGTGCATGGCCCTGCCAACATCCTGATTTCAAATTTCTAGCTTCCGTGGTTTGAGAGAATAAATTTCTGGTTTTAGCCATCCCATGTGTTACAATTGGTTACAGCAGCCTTAGGAAACTAATACAATTTCTATAATATATACATATATTTGTCCCATGTAATTCCAAAATAGGTTTGAAGGAACTGGTAATAAAATCACATATCAAATAGAATTATTGAACAACAAGTCAATTAGATGTTAGAATTGCAATTTTGTAGTTGGATGGAAGACTGGAGAGCATTACATTCAGGTAAAGTTATATTCTGAATACAAATACACTGGCTAGCAACACTGGACTGTAAGCTTTTTTCCTACTCTTTTCAGTAACAAGAAACAAAAAACCAACCAAACAAAAAAACCCCGCTGAAGTACAAAGTAAAAGAGAGAAAGTATGTTTGCATAAAACATGGACAACATAGATATGTTTCATTGTCAGATGACAAGACATATCTACCTTTGTCTGGAAAGGCTGGATTTTTCTTGACAATAAATTTTAAAAGAAATCCATTTAGCATAAGGACAAGCAACCAATATACTTCGATGGTTCCTATAACTGTATAGGACAGAATAATCATTGGTGTTCATGGACATGACCCTGAGTCATCAAGAAAAGCTTCTATTCAATGTATTCTGTTTCATAAAGCAGGGCTGTCTAATACATTTATAAAGTGAATATAAGTGAGCCTGAAAGAGATGACTGACAGTTTTAGTCATGCCTCATGTCAGTGGGAAAAGAATTGGCAATATGACAGAGGGTGTTCAATGGGGTAAGGAGGGGCAATTTGACAGCTGGGAGGAGAGAGGTGGTAGGGGCTTCAGATTGATGGAGAAAGGAGAGTGGCGAAGAGGACAGAGACTGGAAGTGACTCTTTTTGCCAGAAAAAAAAAATGTTGTAGAGGAGAGAAAGATGGAGCAGAGGGAATGGAGCGGAGGAAGGGTGGAGGACTAACAAGATAGACAAGTTTTATTCCTTTCCCAGTTGTCAGCACCAAGTGTGTAAGCCATATCTGCCACTCACTGATACGAGTGTGTCTGCCACTTGCTGAGCGTTTTCTATGTGCCAGTCATGAGCCAGGCCTTATAGATACGTTACCTCTTAAATCTTCAAAACAAGCCAGAGAAGTGAACACCATTATGCCCGTTTTATACAGGTCAGGAAACTTTCCAAACCACATAACTAATAGTAAACGGTGGAGACAATATTGGAGGCCAGGCTTCACTGAGCATGAAGGTCATATCTTAACCATTTCCTTCTAAAGTCAGTGAATTTCAGAGTAACTCAGGGAGTCAAGCAAACAGCTGTGAATGCCAGAGAGATGATATACTTACCTGTATCTTGAAAGATTATATTTGTAACTGAATCTTTACGGAAAACTACAGAAGTAGAAAGGCAGAAGAAAGCTGTTAGAAAGTTGAATCAGATAAACACCTTGCTAATTCATCCTTGGAAGAAGTGACAGGTATATTAATGAATAAGATTTTAGTGACATGGGGTAATTACTATTTCCAAGTGCCATTTATTGAATTATTCTAATATTACATCATTTTGATGTTACTTTCTATTAACTGTTTTCCCTCAAATTCTGGTGGTTAGTACTTTTTTTTTTTTTTGAGTAGGCCACATCTGTTTTTTATTTTGGATTTTTTTTTTTTTTTTTTTGGCCAATGTCTGACTAAAGATCTGAGGTAAAAGAATTATCTTACACTAAGCACCGGCTAAGAGTTCTGAGAAGTTGGAGCCTGTATCTCATACTAGGAACTTTTAAATATGCCTACAGTAACATTTAACCATCCTAGATCACCGTCATGTACCACCAGGGCTATGTCCCAGGAAATTTGGGCACAGCTGCCCTGACAGCTGTATTAAACATTTTAGAGAGGTTTTTTTATTTAAAATGTCTTAAATATGGCTTAATAGGAATAGGTGCCACTTTCTCTCAGAATATTTACTCCCAGATGATAGCAAGTAAGTAGGCATCACTAAGTAAACTGAGTGAAATTACACTTTTATTGAAATATTTATGAATATATAGTTATACATTTACATCCACTTCAGTTCAAAGAGTAAAGGTGATGTATTGTTTAAAAGGAAAAACATGCTAAAATAATAAAATGCAAATGATTCTAGTAGATACATTTAAGAAATAAAAAGATCAGTTACATATGATTCAGGTTCTAAAACACTTTGACTAAAATGTTACCTCTTTCCATGAAACATATGAAGTTGCTTGATGTATTAAATTTCATGTGGTGTGGGAAGTTTAACATGATAGAAATCAGGGGGCAAATTTTGAGGTACCCTCGATTTACCTGTTCAGAAAACAAACACACTTGTAAATCCACACACTCTTAATAGAGAATTATAGGGCTCAAACTATTTAGTTTTCATGTTTATATTGAATGACTTACCCAGGGAATCACTAAACCCTGACCACACAGCTGAAGAAAACAGAGTCAGAAAGTTACATGTGCAGTGATCTTCACACATCGCTTAGTGTTGGGCTCACACGGCATGAAGGACGGTCATTATTTGGCTGGGGGGGAGGGGTTGGATGAGTGGTCCTCCTTGACAGAATGACCTTGTTTAATACCCTCTGTGCCATTCACTCCTCCATTCTTGATCAGCCAGTTCCATTTATCATTCTAATTAGGCAGCATCTTGCCAGCTCAATCAGCCTCAATTACCTTAGGCCTCATTAGTGACTGACATTCTGTAACAAGTGCATCTTTTAAGGAGCAAGGTCAGATAAAGAAGTTGAATACGTACAGAACAAGTACGAACATTTCCCTCTACGTGAAGGTTTTAGTTTTGGTATGACGCTCATAAGATACTTTAACTTTTTAAAACACAGATTATAGCCCTGCAGTCAAAATATTTTGTTTATATTTAACACCATCTCAATGTTCTCAAAAGCTGACATCGAATTCTCTGGCCAGAGAACTTAAAACAATATTTAAGTTTGCAGATAACAGTTATCCATCATCAAAATGAATTCTCCTATGGTAAATTTTGTGTTATATAAGGTGATTGGGCAAAATAAAACAGAAAGAAGAAAAAGCTCCTTCAGAATCAGTGAACAATGGGTGAGATTTTCACCATTTCCATTTACTCAAACTTAGAAAAATATATGTAATATTATGAAATCATTGCATTTGATGAATTTTAGATAACATCAATACTTGGAAGAGTATTTATGATATGCTATTAAGTAAAAATTACAGAGTTTAACAACAATTATAGGTATATAATGGAGAAGGCAATGGCACCCCACTCCAGTACTCTTGCCTGGAAAATCCCATGGGCGGAAGAGCCTGGTAGGCTGAAGTCCATGGGGTCGCAAAGAGTCGGACACGACTGAGCAACTTCACTTTCACTTTTCACTTTCATGCACTGGAGAAGGAAATGGCAACCCACTCCAGTGTTCTTGCCTGGAGAATCCCAGGGACTGGGGAGCCTGGTGGGCTGCCGTCTCTGGGGTCGCACAGAGTCGGACACGACTGAAGCGACTTAGCAGCAGCAGCAGCAGCATAGGTATATAAAATATGGATACATATGGCCAAGTTCTAGAAGTAATATGAAAAAAGGGTTCAACTGGTATAATTATTATCATTTTACTTTGTTTTGGTTGTATAAGTTTAATGCTAAGATTTTTTAAGTTTTCTTATTTTTTTTTTAGGTGCAGATCAGGGACACAATATCAAGGAAAGAAATTTCTTGATTTTCTTTTTAGTTTCAAAATCCTGTAAATAATCTGCAATTTGTTTCCTAAACTAAGGGAAAGTTAATGGAACAGAATATGATTTCATTTGATAATCTATAAACAAATCTCTGCTGTGTGTCAGACACCAGTGATTTGAGTTTATATAAAAAAATTCTCTATCTAGGGGTACACCAATAAAAAGGGAAGACATATTTGTAAACAAGTAATTATCATGAAAAATGATAGATACAACAATATTGAATTTCCTGAGGAAGAGACACCTAAATCTGTCCAAGGTGATCACAAAGAAATGAGATTTATGGAAACTTTCAGATACAGAGGTATTTAAAAGACAGAGAGAGAGTGGAAAAAACAGGGGAGAGTGGCAGTCCCAGCATGAGAAGGAGATGAGGAGAAAGGGAATGGGGGAGTTGGTAGGGTACAGGCCCAGGTGCAGTGAGGGGTGGGGGAGACCAGGGTGGCTAGCCAGAAACTTGGAACAGCAGCCCGGGCTGGAAGGACTTGAGTGGGGACAGGAAAGCCCTTATGTCCTGGGCTTTGCCCTTGAGAGTAGACAACCTCATTAATCAGCTACAGGAATCGAGTACTGAGGTTCTAACCTTTCTTCTTCAAGCTTTCACTGGTCTTCCTTGCTTCATCTAGCATTGCTTGCTAACCCTTTAGCTGTAGTCTAGGTCTCTGGTACTGAATTTGGGTCCAGATATTTTATTTGTTCCACATACTTTGAACAAAATACCTGGACTTCAGCTCTGATCTTGATGCCCCTAATTCTGCTCCCAGATGGCTGCATACCCACAGTAGAGGCCCCCCCACTTCTTCTATTTCCCTAGATCAGCCAGACCTGTTTTTTCAGTCCACAGATATTAGTATATCCTTATAGAAAATTATACCATTCAACAAGGCTATATATTGTTTTACCAGGTTCAACATCAGTAAGTAAAATCTAAAATATGTTCCAACAATGAGGTTAAATAACGTTTAAAAGTGTTGTTATAAATCCACTGTTGCATTCCATAAGAGATACCATTCAATATATTTTTTTCAATCATTGTAATTGATGCTTTTTAAGAAAAGAGTCATCAGGAAAATTGTTATACTTATAGGACAGAAATGATGTATATTGGCAAGTTGATAAATGCAAAGATTTTTTTTCTGAGAATGAAATTCAACTATGAGAATTTGTATAAAGTTTCAGATTTTCTATCAAAATAATTAAACATGCTTTCAGGTTTCCTCCAATAAATGAGTCACAATAGGCAATGTGCACTCATGATTAGTGGAAAATTATCTTACAGTAAAAATCATTTCACAAGTCTGAACAAATTCCCAGTGAGAAGCTAGACACATCTCAAAGATATGTTATCCTTTTCAACTATCAAACACAGGACATTCAATGTAAGAAAAAATGACTTCAAAGTATTGTTTAGTGACCTGAATAATATTAGCTCAGTCTAATATTTAACCTCTTGTACTCGGAAAATTAAGCAAGAAAGTGTGTTTCTAGGTATCCCCCATGTGTTGTCAAACAGATAAGCAGGCTGCTTGGCTGCATCACAATTCTGCAGAAACTAGAGTGTTCTTACAGGTAATGTACACTTTGGGTTTGTTTTTTTTTTTGTCTATTTGTCCCTAGCAATCCATGAGTAAGATTGGGTGCCAGCAAAAGAGAGGAGGTTTTATTGGCAACCACACTCTTCCACGCTCCCCTCTGCGCTCCTCATTTCCCTAAATTCTGAATCCGCTCTGGGAATGTATGGCTTTAATTGCAGGCATTGTTTTTCATCTTCAGCAGGACCTATGCAGCTTGGCTACATTTCTAAGTTTTTGCTCACCATTACTCAATCTCCACCCTTCATAATGTGACAGTCATTTTTTCCCTTCTGCCATGAATTGATTAATGTGATATCCACTCTTAAACTGTGCTTCTAAGACCACTCGGTGTGTATAACCTAGTAAACATCAGATAAAAGCCTACCGTATTGTTCATTTGCAACACTACGTTTGGTCCTGGCTGAGTAAATACACTGGAACAGATCCAGTGGTGTGTATAAATCAATTCTGTTCACACCCCTGAAAAGCTGCCTACTCCTGCCAGCTTGAGCTGCTGGCAGATGGAAGGCTGTGTGTGAAAACTTCTGCAGTTGTTTGCACCATTCCTAAAAGATATAAAGAGAATTATAGCAAAGGATAGTGGAAAACATTTCAGTGTCACGCATTACTGCTCCCGCTAAAACCTTTGTTTTTAACAGGGATACATAACAATCTGCCGAACACATTAAGTTTGGATCTACCGCAGGAGTTTCATTTTTCTACTTAGACTATTTTCATGTTTAATAGGTTTTAATTTGTTTTAATCTATAGAAAATTTCATAACCCTTTCTGAATATCTTAAAGATTGAGGTGCAGAGAATATGAAGAATTTATGAAGCATACACAAGCTTAAATACTTAACAGTGTGTTACCACTTCACGTGTGTTACCTCTAGCAATAGAGGAGAATAGCAGATACCAAATTTTCCCTGAGTTGATTCGGAACATTTGTATTTTTGGAAAATCTTTTTTGCTCATATATCTACCAACACATACTCACATACTTCTCAACAAAGAATTAAAAAAAAAAGGTACTACTATAAATTCATAGATATCAAGAGCCAATTAGCCAAAAACTATTTTTGATGCACACCAAGGTCCATAATCTTCATGAGTATCTTTAGAGCTTTGAAAGAAGCCTCTAGGTATTACCACTGTTGCTTATATATAGTACTTTTTTCCTCTGATGCAATTTAAGCAGTATTTTACATATGTTTATTCTTGGAAGAACAAGTAAATCACTATCAACAAAACTAAAATAAATATTTAATGTATATTTGTTCCATAGTTCAGAAATCTACTAAAAATGATCATTCAGAGTGTTGAAGGCAAATTACCCCAAATGCAGAGTTGGCACACAAATTTTACCTCCCAGGCCAATTCTCATCAACTTGTTGTAGCTCCCTGGAGGAGCAAATGGAGCAGGAATCTCAGGTCTTACCAAGGTTCAGCTGAAAATAGCCTGACTTGTTACTGATTTCTGACAGTAGCATGGGTAGGACTACTGTTGGTCTCTCATTTACACATTTTTAAAAGGATACATCTTCACAGACCGAAGTGCAATAAAAGTACAATGGGAATCAAAGACTAAGAAGGAGAGCAAACACAAATTTGAAAATGACATCATGTGCATTTTTTAGTTTTTAAAAATCCATTAATGACAGCAACAACACAGAAATTAAAGAAAAGTTGGAAAGTAGCCAGAAGATATATAAACATATTGGTTGGTAACCTCAGAGTTTACAATAACCTGATTAAGCTACAGAAATAAAAAGCCTTTGCTCAGTTATAAACACTGTTATGATTAATCAGCTGATACTAAAATCAAATACTTAAATAATCATCTGCTGATTGAAGGCCATGGGAGCTGCCCAAGAATATTTGATTGACTTGCTCTTTGGAGGGGAGCAATATTAAAGGTTACTTTGTAATAATGGCCTATTATAAAATCAACCAGACAGGAAATATTACTACTATTATCTAGAGGTACAAGATCACATTTCTGGATTCTTGAAGCAGAAAGTGACGCAGCAAAGTTTACTTTTAATTTAGATCAAACACTACTCCAATTTTGGAAGCAGTAACAAGAAGAATATTTATCATGGGAAAATTTAGAGTCTTGAGTCACAGACACCAGGGACGTCCCTAGTCCATTCCAAGTGCTATTCTGTTTTTTCAGCTCAGGGAACACCGCTGTATTAGTCAGGGTTCTCTGGAGAAACAGAACCCATAGGAAAGATATACAGATAGATAAACAGATAGATAGATAATTAAAAAAAAAAAAAAGGAATTGGCCTATGTCATTATAAAGTCTGGAAAGTACAAAATCTGTAGGGTGGGTTGTCAGGCTAAAGATTCAGGAAGTGTCCATGTTGCAGTTAAAGTATAAACGCTTTCTACTGCAGAATTTTCTTCTAGCTTGGGGGAGATCAGTCTTTTTTCTATTCATCTGATTGGATAAGCCCACTACATTATGAAGCGCAATCTGCTTTACTCAAAGTCCACCTGTTTAATTGTTGGTTTCATCCAATAATGCTCTCACAAAAGCATCCAAAGTAATATTTGACCACATGTCTGGGCACAATGACTCAGACAAGTTGACACACAAAATGAACCATCACAACCACTAACCGAACAGAGATAAGATAAAACAAAATTCCAAAACCAATTATTCCTATTACATGAAGGCAGCAATGAAAGCTTGGAATGTATCCTCTCCTTTGCTTAAGCTAAGTCGCTTCAGTCGTGTCCGACTCTGTGCGACCCCACAGATGGAAGCCCACCAGGCTCCCCTGTCCCTGGGATTCTCCAGGCAAGAACACTGGAGTGGGTTGCCATTTCCTTCTCCAATGCAGGAAAGTGAAAAGTGAAAGTGAAGTCGCTCAGTAGTGTCCGACTCTTCGTGACCCCATGGACTGCAGCCTACCAGGCTCCTCTGTCCATGGGAGTTTCCAGGCAAGAGTACTGGAGTGGGGAGCCATTGCCTTCTCCTCCTTTGCTTAAGGAGTCAATTTAATGAATTTCATCAGCTATTTATTGAATTATGAAAGATTGTTTGTCATAAAAGTGATCAAAATAGTATTTCCATTGCTCATGCTCTTCTGCATAACTTTGCTATTTCCCCACAAAGGCAGGGGGTCTAATTTCCTTCTCTTTGGTCTGAGTGGTTTTGGGTGATTCAGTTATAACCCATAGAGTCCAGTGACGGTGACAGTGCAGGCTTTCTGAAGGCAAGTCAGACAAATGACTAAACTTCTACCTTGGTCATTTAAACAGTTACTCTCAGGACTCCTCCTCTTACAGGCGCCATGCTTTGAGAAGCCAAAGGCACAAGGAGACGTCAAGCAGAGTCTCAGATCTGAAGTCATAACTAAGCCCATTCTTTGAGTCATCCTATCTCAGATGCAAGAGGCATGAGTGCAGTAGCCTCTGATGATTTCAGCCTCCAGCCACTTCCATCAGCCATGTGTCACCAGTCAAGTCCCTGGACAACATGCAGGAAGGAGAGCCCATCCTCATTACAATCTATCCAAATTCCCAGCCACAGTGTATGTGAGCATAATAAAATGATTGTTGATATTTGCTACTCAGTTTGGAGGAGTAGTTTGTTATATCACAGAGATAACCAGACTAAAAATGACTTACTATGTATAAGCAAATATATACACAGCACCATGAGGGATAAAAAGTAAAATAAAATGAAAAGTTGTTGATGTTCTTCTTTATATATAAAGAAGAAAACAGAAGATATAAAAAGAAGATATCTTTTTTTATTTCAAAAAAAGACCAGTTTACAAGCCTCAGAGTATATTACTCATTATTAAGTGACACGCACAACATCAGTAAAACAGTATATTTTTAAACATAATACTTTATTTTAAAAATAAACAGAACCACAGTTTGATTTTTAAGACTCTAATCACTGGTTGTGTGCCCTGTCTCTTTGAAGTTCTCTTTTGACACTTTTCTACATTGTATAAAAGTAAACCTAAAAGTGTCAGAGGCGATGGCTACCCACAGCCACTATTACAGAGGAGCAAGTGGGAGGAAAATCAAGGGGGGTTCTTCTTCTTTCCCAATGCCAAGGGAAGTGGGGGAGCAGGAGGCAATCAAGCAGAAGATTTCAATAATTCATTTTTCTATTTCATGTCCTTCATCTTCTAATAGAATGGAATCTTTAAAAAAATCTGTGCAGAGAGCACCTTATATTATAAATCTTGTTTCACTAGGCTGTAAACTCCTATACGTCAGGAAGTCTGTCTTTTTTCTCCCCATGTTTTGAATAGTATCTTGTATCCTGACCTCTCAAATATTAAATCAGTCAAGTCTTGGAACAAAGAGTATTCAAAAAATCGTTTTCTTTTTTTTTTTTCCATAACATACAGGGTCTTTCTGTTTCCCGGTGAAGATAATGAAAGGTCTTAATCATACCACAGGTGCCAACTTTTCATTTTCCTGGCGAGTGCCCTGGTACTAAATCCAAATCAAGCCCTTATTGTAGCAAAGTTAGTTGCTAGGATGACCAGAGTAGCAGGTCATCTCAGCCATCTTCTCCCATCTCCCACAGAGTGGAAGATTGCTCCATAAACCATGTTCCTTGATGCTTATCCAATCCTAGATTAAGTGATGAAAATCACAGCCTAACAGTCTTTTCTTTAGAAATATCTCAAGATTTTCAGTCTAGACTTTCACAGTCTAAAGGACAGCACTCAGAGAACTCTAACTAAAATCTGAGGAGTCAGTAAATTTCAAGTGCAGAGTTGAGAACATATTAAGGAGAATGAAAGTTTGATCACTCTTAGTTATAGAGACAAACAAGAGAGGGACAACCCTGCCTCTAAGAGAAATACCTAGATGATTATCAGACCTTTCTCTAAGATTTTAAAGCAACTTTTCTCGCAGGCACATAGAAAGGTATCTAATTAGAAGTCTCCTGACCACAAATGAAAAAGAGGGAGACAGTGTGTGTGTGTGCATGTATGTGTTGTGTATATACACTTCTATTTACCATGTTTAAGAAATACAGAAGAAATGGGAATACAAATATGTATATAATATTCAGAAGAAAAAAATAGCGAAAAATAAGATAGTTTACTTAAATTGTATCACCAAGTAACACAGAAAAGTTTAGACAAATGAATTGCATGTACATATTTAAAAAAAAATAAATTCTAAATCTGTAAACCAAGACTGAATGTGTATGGTATAAGATTGCATCTGAAAATTTTCAGAATTGTAGTTTAAATGTTTAAATGTTAATTAATATTTGCTTTTACATAAGGGGCTTCCCTTGTGGCTCAGCTGGTAAAGAATCTGCCTGCAATGTGGGAGACCTGGGTTCAATCCCTGGGTTGGGAAGATCCCCCGGAGAAGGGAAAAGCTACCCACTCCAGTATTCTGGCCTGGAGAATTCCATGGACTATATACTCCATGGGGTCTCAAAGAGTTGGACATGACTGAGTGACTTTCACTTAGGGCTTCCCTGGTGGCTCAGACGGTAAAGTTCTGCCTGCAATGTGGAAGACCCAGGTTCGCTTGCTGGGTCAGGAAAATCCCCTGGAGAAGGGAATGGCACCCCACTCCAGTACTCTTACTTGGAAAATTCCATGGACAGAGGAGCCTGGTAGGCTACAGTCCATGTGGTCACAGAGTCAGACACGACTGAGTGACTTCACTTTCTCTTTCTTTCAACAGAAAAGTATCCACATAATGAGTATCTGAATAGGCAATGTTGTCTAAATAGTTTTCAGAGTTCATTTATAAATGAAAATAAGGGCCTTTCATTCAAAAATTAGAGGAAAAACTCTTTCCTTTTACCACAGTTTCTCTCCAATATATATTATATCTCTTATTTATTCATCTTTAAATAAATAAATTAAATATGCATATATATGAGTTATAGAATATTTATTTATTTATATATATGTTAATGTCAAATATCCTAGGTCATGGATCAACTTGCTGGTTGATTGCACACCCTACACCAAGTACCTTGCACTATGATTATATCCTTCCCCATGCCCAGGTCCTGGTCCCTCCCTTGGATGGAAGGTGGCAAAGAATCCATCCTGGTGAGATCTAGGACTCTGCACATGCTCCTTTTTCATATTCACTTATAATAAATGCAAAGATATAATTACTTAAAATGTCAAAATAGCGATTGTAGAGCAGCAAACTAAGCACACATTCCTTCTGAGTGTGGGGCCTTGTATGACTATTGGTTACATGCTCAAGAAGGTATTATCAGGCAACATCTAGAAAACATATCCTTTAAATTTATGGTTTTTTTTAATGTAGTTTAATACTATACCTTATTAGTTTCAGGATTTAGAACCTTAGAATCTTTTCTCTTTCTTGTAATTTAGAGTATTTTTTTTCTATGATTTTGTTTTTTGTTTCATTTGTATTTGGGAAGATTTTCTCTTTTACAATACAATTCTGTAATATAAAAGTCTATGATGCCTTTTGTAATGGGTCAGCTTGACTAGGATGAATCCAACTTCTCAGCCATGTATACTTCTGGTTAAGTGGGCTGCTGGAGAACTATATGGGAGATCTGGGTGGCACATGTAAGCCAGCAGTCATGTTGGAGCTTATACATGCTGTTGCTTTCCGCTGGTTCATGCTTGTCACACAAGCCAGTGGCCAGCCTACAAGTGACTTAAAGCTACAGCACCAGGCCTGAGACAACAGTTGCACAGAAACTGCTTAATCAGCCCCTTCAATTATGTAAGGTCAAATCCCTACAATAAATCATATGTATTATAAGATAATCATAGGTTCAGTTCAGTCACTCAGTTGTGTCTGACTCTTTGAGACCCCATGAACCATAGCATGTCAGGCCTCCCTGTCCATCACCAACTCCCGGAGTCTACCCAAATCCATGTCCATCGAGTTGGTGATGTCATCCAACCATCTCATCCTCTGTCATCCTCTTCTCCTGCCCTCAATCTTTCCCAGCATCAGGGTCTTTTCAAATGAGTCAGCTCTTTGCATCAGGTGGCCAAAGTATTGGAGTTTCAGCTTCAGCATCAGTCCTTCCAATGAATAGTCAAGACTGATCTGCTTTAGGATGGACTGGTTGGATCTCCTTGCAGTCCAAGGGACTCTCAAGAGTCTTCTCCAACACCACAGCTCAAAATCATCAATTCTTCGGTGCTCAGCTTTCTTCACAGTCCAACTGTCACATCCATACATGACTACTGGAAAAACCATAGCCTTGACTAGACGGACCTTTGTTGGCAAAGTAATGTCTCTGCTTTTTAATATGCTGTCTAGGTTGGTCATAAGATATATATGTAATTTTTGTCCACAAAACCACTTTTGCATATAATTGCATATAATTATAATTGTCTGTATATAAATATACACTGCTGCTGCTGCCAAGTCACTTCAGTCGTGTCTGACTCTATGTGACCCCATGGACTGCAGCCTACCAGGCTTCTACGTCCATGGGATTCTCCAGGCAAGAACACTGGAGTGGGTTGCCATTTCCTTCTCCAATGCATGAAAGTGGAAAGTGAAAGTGAAGTCACTCAGTCGTGTCTGACTCTTAGCGACCCCATGGACTACAGCCTACCAGGCTCCTCCATCCATGGGATTTTCCAGGCAACAGTACTGGAGTGGGGTACCATTGCCTTCTCCCATAAACACACACACATATGTATAATTGTAATTTTGTGTGTGCATATTCTGCTTCTCTCACAGAATCCCAACTAATATAAGGAGTTACAACAGAAAACATTTTGTGATTTACAAACAAACCAAATACATTTCCTAGGATATGTACGCTTTCTTTATAAATGTTGAGAGGACTTTATATAAAATTTGAAAAGTGTCCTATTTCTGGGAGACATTCTTTATTTCTCCAATCTTTAAGACCAGATGGCTCTAACTATCTTACCTGTGTTGGCTTTCTCTAGCCCAGCTTTGCATCTCCACCTCCAAAAATGAAGAACAAATATTTTAAAAGTAGTTGATGCATTTGCATTTTTGTTTTTCTTTCACTTTAACAAAGTTACAGACTTCCTTTCAAATTCAAATTTATTTTCAAATGAGAATGTACTTTGTGATTTACAGTGTCATTCTCCAAAATGTCTAGGCCCTAAGCCCTTCTTTGTAGGAAGCCCAGAGGTATCATACTCTTCAGAAGAGTCCCTAGAACTTTATGGGACTCCCTGCTTCTTTTTCTCTTTATTAATGTGTATAATTTAAGCATGCATGTTTTTAGTGCTATATGGCTTCATCTCTATGTGTAAAACAAAAAACCTTCATTTTCTAGATGCTTTCAGTCCTGCTTCAACTTTCAAGAATTTCTGCCCCTGAGCTTACTATGATCAAATTGTATGTTGGGTTGCCAG
Organism: Bison bison bison; assembly: GCF_000754665.1. Lineage (NCBI taxonomy): Eukaryota > Metazoa > Chordata > Mammalia > Artiodactyla > Bovidae > Bison > Bison bison. Next base: position 522,261 of record NW_011494945.1, on the reverse strand, counting down.
TTTATTTGTATCCTGAAATGATCCACAAAGGCCCTGACATAAAAGTAAGCTAAGCACACATGATAAAAAAAAAATAAGTAGGAACAAATGTCAGTGACTAAAAAATATATAACTGTAAAGGTCCATGACAAGAGGAGGGAACAACACAAACATTCAAACAATAAAGCTGTCCATATTACTTTACTTAAATACAAAATTTTACTTTCAGCTTCTTACAAAAGAAAGTGAAAAGTGAAAACAAAGTAGACAATACAGTAATTCTAACTTGAAATGGACATATGGAGAGATATATATGCATATACACATATACAAATTATGAGTGAAATCAAAGCATTCCATAAACAATTGCTCTTGAACCCCCTGAAGTACTAATTTAGGCGACTGATGCATTGAATGCATTTTCAAAAATATAATATATTCAGACGCTATTTCTAGTAGCTTTTTTCAAAGAGAGTTTATAGTATCCAAACACACCCCACTGAAAACAAGGTTTCAAGACATCAAAAGAAGGCTATAATTTCCAAGCACTAAATCACTGAGTTTATTGACAAATGTAATATTTGTCCACCAAATAGCAAGTGTGGAAGTATTTTATTCATGAAATTGGTGGAAAAGATATCTTTCATGATCTGTCAATGCAAGATGGATATTGCCTGCATTTGAAGTTCAACATTTATGACATTTCCAACTGTGCCCTAAACCCAAACTTGTTCCTAACATCTACCTTCAAGCAATTCCATCAAATGAACTAATACACGGAGGGCTCTGTTAGTCACCCAACCTGACAGTGAAGTACACTAAGGTGGGTTCATCAGACAAAAATCACAATGAAAGCATGATATATCCAAAATTCTTAGAGCCTCAGATTCCTTGAGTTCTACTTCTGTTTAAAAATTGAAGTTTAAGTATGTGCATGTTAAAAAAAATTTATTTTAGATCTCTGAAGAAGAATTATGATCACATTGAGGTGGCCCCTTACCACTGTAATCAGATCCATTTCAAATACATTTTTTTCTGAACATACAAATTAAAATATTTGAAACCTGCAATTATTCCTGAAGATTTCAATTATAAATGTCTGCTTAAGACATACTTGATAGGTGGGAACATTTTCAATATTACACTAAGGCATACCTTTACTTGTGCACTCTCATCACATTTTTAGATCACTGGACTTTTCTGATTTGATGTGTGAATTTTGTGCCCCTGCAATGAATACTAAGCAAGAAAGCACTTGCAAATTTCGTGTTCAATCCCTAAAGTGAGTTCTATGGAAGGCACATTTCTGATCATTTGGATCTTGCTCATTCATTTGTTAATGATAATACATGTTTCACACACGATATACAAGGTTGCTTCCTCTGACATTGGTATGTCAGACAAAAGCTGAAAATAGAATGTTCTTTGGGAATACCTAAAGAATCCTGACTCATCCTCTGGCACCATTTATAAGAAAAAGACAAATGTGCATTAATGCAGGAAAAGAATTTGCTAAAAATAATTTGTCATTCTTAAACTATACTGTCTTAAGCTATACCATCACATTTATCTCTTGAAAATTATTCATCTCTTAATTCTATTACTTTTTTAAAAAGCTTATGATTTGATGATACTTACAGAGTAGAAATTGTATAAAGCATTCCTTTAAATACTTACAGTATATTTATGAGGACCTAGTACATAATTTTGACTTTATATTCTCAACTTTTATGTAACATGTGTGAATAAAACAAGACAACCACTGTTAGGGTATGTAAAAATAAATAGATAAGGCACTTTAGGAAACAAAAAAACATTTTATAATTGCCAAGGAACTTTGAAAGAAATTATAAGTTTCTTATTTTATTATTTATTCAATATTTATTAATACTAAACTCAAATAATATTTTGAGTGACATATTTAAGCATCTGATAACAGATATATAATGTGTAAAATAAAGTTCTAGACAAAGAGGACAAAAGCAGGTAGAACATATGAGTTTTACCTCTTAAGGAGTTTAAATTCTAGTGGCAGAGACAAGAAAATCACACATAACAGGTTATTGAGTATTACAGAGCAATTAACACATATCACCAGATAATGGATACAAAATCAAGGTTCCAAGGATTATTACAGTCTAAGTTGGTCAATCCTGAGTCAGAAGCTAAGCTAAGACCCTTGTTCACTCGGGAAAGTTGCTGATATTTCAAGTAGTCAGCTACACGGAGGATAATTTGAGGGTCTAGATCAAGTAACTATTTTTGTGACTAAACACATCATCCTTCATCACCTTAGTTTTCCCTGAGATTACGTGTGAAGAGGGGGTGGAGAAAGGAGGAAAGCACTAGATTCTATTTCTTGTTCATTAAATGTAACAGGACAAGATGTTTTAAAAGACTTAAAACTTCTTTCCACAGTGAGACATAACACCGTGACACATAGACAGACAAAAGGAAGAACTCTGTTCCTCACAACTCCAAAGGAAAGAAGGCTACTACCTAAGACCACAGAGTTTTGTACGTGGGATGAGAGCTGGATCTGTAGGGGACAGCTGATATATGGCAAACAAAAAGAGGGAGCTAGGTTTGGTGGGTATGGATCAGCAAATCTAAATAATTTCTCAGCTCCAGGGCATAGAGGCTGTCCACAGCTGTCTTATACCAGGGCATGGGGTGACGAGGGTGGTTTACAGAGCCTCTGAGACAAGGGAAGTGGTTGAGGTATAAATGATCCCCTGCTCAAGAAAGAAAACTGACCAGCCTCCAGTCACAGATTTAAAATTGGGTCAAGACTGCATTTTAAGAAAAAATTATATTACCATGTATTGATGATATAATTCAACCTTTGTGGAATAAAGGCTCTATTTCTCCCCTGGTCCTCCTGACTCACAAGGTGCCTTCTGCAGCTTGGCCTCTGTATGTTGGTCTCTGTTCTCACTGCATCCACAGCTGGAACAGCCCTGCTCTATTTTGGGCACTGTCAAAGCTGGACATCTCAAACCTCTAATGGAGACACCTGCTTGACTGCACTCTCCCCCTTCTCACCACCAAATCCCATTGCAGTCCTTACATTGTTGGAAGAGCTACACTGTAGCTGCCATTGGGCAGCTGCTCTCAAACTTAGCTTCATATTATTACTACCTAGGGCATATCTAAAAATGGTGCTTTGACCTTCACCCCAGAAAACAAAATCAGAATCTCTTTGTGAAAAAGGGGCCTGGGATTTAATGTGCATACCGGATTGGGATCAGAGCACTTAGGTGGCTCTGACATAAAGTGTGGCATTTACTTCTTAGTCATTGTCGATGCCCTTCCTAGGGTCCATAAGTGCATTTTCAGATTGTCTCTCTAGCTTGCTAGTCAGTACAGACCAAGAGAGGATTAAGGTGGAAGGAGATATCATATACATCATTTCTTTATTTAATCCTTTATGCTACATTTCTGGCTCAGCAGTAAAGAATTTGCCTGCAATGCAGGAGACCTGGGTTCAATCCCTGGGTCAGGAAGATCTCCTGGAGGAGGGCATGGCAACCCACTCCACTATTCTTGCTGGGAAAATCCCATGGACAGAGGAGCTGGCTGGCTACGGTCTATGTGGTTGCAGAGTCAGACACAACTAAGCAACCAAGTACTCAACATATGCTACAATTTCTACATGTCTGTGTGAGGGGTGGAGGGTGGTCAAGAAGATGGTATCAAAAAATGAGAGAACAAGCCACAGACTAAGAAAAAGGCAACTGAAAGGCACCATTCAGTTGCTCTGTAGCTTTGCCTGGGCCATGAGTTCATATGTTCCCTATCTTCTAGAGTATATGCTGTAAAGATAGGAAACCTAAGATACATGTTTTCACTTATCTCTATATGTTAAAGATTTTAGGCTCCCATTGTCACTCATACACATCACTTTGGTAATTTAATAATTATCTTTTTTTGTGTAATCTCCATGCTAAGTATATTTCCTCTTTTAATATTATTTCACCATATAACATGAATTTTTAAAAAATTCCAAGATAGCCACACCACCACAGCATGTTAAAGAACAGGTGCTCCCAGAACCCAACATGTGGCATAACTGTATATGTAAGCAATGGTGAATTGAATCCATTAAATATTTTGATCCAGACTCATTTGGCAATGCTCCTATAAACTCAGCCCAAATATCCTGGAGAGTAATGCATGCTAATGAAACTAAAGAGGTGGAGGCTGAATTAAAATAAGTGCTACAAATACTAGATGCTTGTGATTAAACATGCTGAGGTGTGCCAGGAAATTTTAAGTCCCACTAATTATCAAATACCAAATGAGGTATCTGTTCAGGTATAGCTTGACTCAGTAAATCCCTTTTTTTAGTACTATACAGAGTTCAATAGCTTTGAAAATAGATATGTTTGGCCTCTAATAATTAATTCAGTATTTTGTTGAATAAACTTCCATTTGTTTCTATATTCAGTTAAAAAGAAAAAAGAAAACATCTGGAATTAATTTGGTGTTTAATAAAGTTGTAATATATGTGGTTTTTCTTTTTTTAAGTTTGCCTCTATGATAGTCTTTCTTTCTAAACTAATCATAGAAGTGGCAACTTGCAAATAAATTATCTGAGAAAAAAGGTTCTTTAAAATGGCTCTATCAAGAGGAAGACTATGTCACTGTAAAACTTTCTGAAAGATCTCCTTATATGGAAGGTGAAATGATTTTTTAAGGATCACAGAGGGGATCAAGGGACTTTGGAACTAAGGGCACCGTATGACAGGAAGAGAGAATGACCAGAGTTAGAAGATCTTATTTCCTGGACAGATCCATTAAGTGAGGTTGTGAACTTTCCAAATGCATTACAACCTGGGTGTTGGAAGAGCACCAAAGGTTTTCCATGCTACAGTCCTGCCTCAGAACCCTTACAAAGCGGGAATCCAGAGTATGCATCCCATCACTGTTTTCTCTCTAATCAAGCCACTGTTATTTCACTTACAGCAGGAATAGTTTCATGGAAATGTACATATTTCAAAGGTCATACTGATAAATGATACTAACCAAATCAGTGCATCTAACCAACAGGTAGATATTCATCACCTATGGTACAGAAATCACCATGCTAAGGACAAAGGATTGTTTTTTATAACTGACCTAGTCCTTGACCTCAAGGAGCTTATAACTAGTAAGAGCAAAGCAACTATAGAAAAATAATGCATTATAAACTTTTTAATAAGGAATATGTATGTATACTCATATACATACATATATATATACACATAATTGTACTTTCACATATGTGTATATAGAATAGGTTTTCAGAAGGAAAGGAAAATTGCATCCTCCCAATAGTGAATGGATTAACTAGTGACCCAGATATCATTTTTATTTAATCATTAAAATAAAATGATAAACTATCTTCTATCCTCCAGGTTTTATTTTACTGGAAAACAAACCAAAACCACAGTTTCCAATAACCTATAGCACAATTAATGTGTTGGTTATCACTAAAGTCCTCAACAAAAACCACCTTCTAATAAGTAGTTACAGCTGTCAATCATTGAGTCAGTGACTGTGGATTGCTAGAACCAAAGCAGGTTCCACAACCAGAGCAACCATCTGAGATGCAAATTTCAGGGCAAAGCCTTTTTCCATATAGCTTCAGATGCCATTATCCCAGTTCATCAGGTGGTTAGCTATCAGATGCAAATTCTAGGTTCTGCAAAACATTAAATTCTTCAGGTCTAAGAAATGCTTCATAAGTGAAGTTCTCCACGTATCTGTAGTATTCCACGACAGAATAAACGCAATATTATCTTCTTGTGCCCAGATCACTCTTAGTACTTTGGAAAATAGAAGTGCTATGTCTCCCTATGTTCCCAAAACGTTATTATAAGTGAAAAATATTGTGGATGGATGGTTAGTAAAGTTAATGACCTTGATCAAAAAGTCCATCATGAAATAAACCCTCTCAGTCTTTATAATGGTCACATTTTAAATAAAAAATTATATGATCACCCCCAACTATAAGTGACTCATATCTCAAACTACCAAAAAAAATATTGTATAATATTTGTACTTTCTGGTGCTTAATCCTATCTAATAGCATGCTCTACTGAACATATTCCTAAAGGATTACCTAGGTTTGTTGATTACTTCTCATGTGTTTATCATGGTGGAAAAGCATAAACAAGAAACCTAATTAATCAGCAGCTTTCTATGAAGCATTGTTTTAATAACATATTGAGATATAACAGGGTTTCCCTACTTCAGTTTATTGTACAATTATAGACTTCTTCCCACTGAGCTGTTAAAACGTGTTTCATGGCATATTCTTGTCTTTTAAATATGTAATTTAGGTATGCATGCATGCTCATTCATTCAGTCATGTCTAACTCTTTGGGATCTCACGGACTGTAGCCTGCCAGGCTCCTCTGTCCATGGAATTTTCCAGGCAAGAGTACTGGAGAGGATTGCCATTTTCTTACTCCGGGGGATCTTTTTGACCCAGGGATTGAATCTGCATCTCTTGCATCTCCTTCACTGGCAGGCAGATTGTTTACTATTGTGCCATCTGGGAAACTCCAGTTTAGGTATATTTTCAATATAGTGAGTAAGCACTCACTATATTGAAGTGATGAACAATTTACTAAACATTTTATATGTACTAGTTTATTTAATCTTAGTCACAAATTTATGAAGTAGGTATCAGAATTCTGTCCCTTTCCCCTGGGAGAAAACTAAGACAGAGGATTTTACTAAACTATCCCAAGCCAAAGAGTGGTAAAGGTATAAAATAGATAGCTAGTGGGAAGCTGCTGTATAATACAGGGAGCCCAGCCTGGATGGATCTCTGTGATGACCTAGAGGGCTGGGATGGTAGGGAGGGAGGCTATGAGGGAGTGATATATATAGATATATAGTTATGACCCATTTGTGTTGTTGTACAGCAGAAACCAATACAACGTTGTAAAGCAATTATCCTCCAGTTAAAAAAAAAAAAAAAAAACATTTTTAAAGAGCTGATAAATAGCAAACCTGGGTTTGAAAAAGTTTGACAGTGTGCTTAATCACTCAGTCATGTCCTAATTCTTTGCTATCCCATGGACTGTAGCCTGCCAGGCTCCTCTGTCCATGGGGATTCTCCAGATGAGAATGCTGGAGTGGGTTTCCATGCCCTTCTTCAGAGGATCTTCCCAACCCAGGGATCAAACCCAGGTCACCCACATTGTGGGAGGATTCTTTACTGTCTGAGCCACCAGAGAAGCTCACGTGAATACTGGAGTATGTAGCCTATCCCTTCTCCAGGGGATCGTCCCAATCCAGGAATCGAACTGGGGTCTCCCACATTGCAGGTGGATTCTTTACCAGCTGAGCTACCAGGGAAGCCTTAGTATCGTCCCCACCATATACATGGCCTATAGATTTATTACAAAAGACACTGAACTATTAAAAATATTTCTGAAAACTTTCTCATTGATTGTGAAATATCATTGCTATTACCTGGGGGTTTTGAATTCCTCTGTAACTGTCAGATATAACAAGGGGATCAGAATGCACACAATGATTTTAGCTGGTCGGGTTCTGGTGGCAAGTGTTAGAGGAGGAATAAGACTAAGAACTCTGAAATATTAAGTGACTAATGTTTTCTCGCTCTTAGCTAATACATTTTCAGAAAAACAAGAAGCAAAGAAATAGTTACAATATTGACCTGTCCAGGTTATACTGCAGAAAGAAAAAAATTTTAAGGCTTCTTAAAAATTCTAGTACTTTTCCAGTATTTAAATATATGGTTCTACACAGTAGTGTTATCATAATTTTAAAGCTTGGGTAACAGATAGTGACTGAGAAAAGAAACTATGCAATTAAATGAAAGTAAAATTGTTGATGTGAATAAAGCAATATGGCCCTTTAGAAGTCATTAAATTGTAAATCAATTAACTAAAGATGACTCTCCGGGCATATTTTGTTTGAAAAATTTTTCCAGACCATTAGAAATGAAAAAAAAAAAAACCTTGAAACATTAAAACTTCAAAGAGCTTTTGATTGATCTGGATGATAGTTTCCTGCACTTTGAGATTCTCTGCACTATAGTTAGATGTTTTCAATTATGCTGACTAAATATCCTCGTCCATAGAGGCTCAAGAGTAATACAAACTCATGGAATAGTTTACGTTTCCAGATGTTGACATATTACACTGAATGGTATTTACCAAGAAGCAACATCTATTTGTTCACTGTGTTGCCCTTGATTCTCACCTTTCATTTTCACTAACATCATTTTCTTTTTAGAGTTTGATAGCTGTATGCAGTACACAGAGGTGACAGGAAGATATCCACCCAAAACTTGGATGGGATATTCCTCTCCGAAAGTAAGCTGGAAAGCATCGCTTATCATGGAACCATGAAGTTACCTTAAAACCAGTCCTTCAAGATCTGGCATTACAACAAATGGATATTTTTAAACTGTTATTTCAAAATGCAATGTCTTTATCTGAACGATTACTGTAAATGAAGATAATCTTTTCTCTTTCAGTTACATGAGAGGCTGGGCAGTGCAAGTTTGGGGAAATGGGTACAGCTTATATTCTCCTCGTGACAGAGAACAATTTAAAGTCTGGAGGGCAGTTTAGAAAGAAAGAGGTGAAGAGCAGGAAGAGGAGAAGCAGGAGGAAGCGGGAGGTCAGCTCTGCCTAGAGAGAAAGTTCCAAGGAAGAAAATCATGGTAATAGCATGACTGAAAGTAATTCTGGGAGAACTGTGTCTGCTCAGTTGTGTGCGACTCTTTGAGACTTCATGGACTGTAGCTCCTCTGTCCATGGGATTCTCCAGGCAAGAATACTGGAATGGGTTGCCATTTTCTTTTCCAGGGGATCTTCCCAATCCAGGGATCAAATCCATGTCTCATGCATTGGCAGATGGATTCTTTACCACTGCGACACCCAGGGCAAAGGGAATGCCTAATAGTGATTTCCTCACAGAGTTCTTTATGACATGAAGCAAACATACCACTGTGAAGCCTCCCATAGATCTTCAATGCTTTAGCAAAAATCTAGCATAATTATTGATGTTCTGTGTAAGTAAGAATGTGCACATGTATCTCAAATTATGAAGGACAGATTATCACATCCAAATAAATGAATGAAGAAGAAGAAAACACTCAGGAAGCAGAAGTTCAATGGTAGATTCCTCTGGGAATGTACAAAAGTCATAGGGAAGGCTATAGACTCCAACACACTCCAGAAATAGGAGTTTAAAAAGCAGTTTTAATCTAGATCTCAAGGGGTATGGATGTTTACCTTACCTCTTCTTTATATTACGTTTAAATAAAAATTCTTTTGATAGGACGGAGAAAGTTGGGAGCAACAGAAAAAAAGTGTAAGGACAGAAAATTCACAAAGGAAAATATAGATAGTGTTCATCTAGACACTTTACAGAGAAGAGAGTATCTTGTTAGAACCAAAGCATTCTATTCCCAATGCCCTTAATGGAGACAGATGGGGTCCACTGCTGTAAACAGATGTTACTAAATAAATCTCTTCCATAAATATCCTATTTTGCTTTGTTTCATGTTTAGCAAGTAATATTCTGATTAAAATTTGACTTCTTCACTTATTGGTAATAATACAAGTTAGTAAAAATTAATAAACTGACTAAATTTTATATAACATTTCTATGAGCTTAGTTTATGGGATTCTATCATTGAAAATGGTATACTTTCAAGTCTTAAAGATCATACTTATTGACATGCCGTTTGAAAATCAGCCCCTGGATCTTAGCAAAAAATCTCTTTTGGTATGTAGATTATAAAACCTCTCAGAAAAAATCAAGTTAGCATCTCATAATGATAACCAATGGTTCTCAACATAGTACTTTTACTTGAATATCTTTGCAACCCACTGCAACTAGCTCAATGCATTACAAGTAGATTGTGGTTTAGATAAACTAATATAATATAGAGACAGACAGCTACATATTCATATAACAAATATATGGGAACATATTTTTAACAGTAAAACTTCCATATTTTATAATATCTGTTGAGTCAGTTGAAATAGTGACAATTTTTATTTCACTGTATTTGTAACTAATAATATAAGAACTATTCAGAATATGTTCATTTTCTTTCCTTCCTTCATTGTCTTGAATAAATTAAGAATTACTGTTCGCCGGAGTGTTTTATTCTTGATACATCGTGTTGTTTCATGACACCCCCTTTTACTTAGTCTTGATGAGATCAAAGTGTTGTGTTAGTCGCTCAATTATATCTGACTTTGCAACCCCATGGCTGTAGCCCCTCAGGCCCCTCTGTCCATGGGTCCAGGCCAGAATACTGGAGTGGGTTGCCATTTCCTTCTCCAGGGAGTCTTCCTGACCCAGAGACTGAACCTATGTCTCCTCTGTCTCCTGCACTGCAGGCAGATTCTTTACCCACTGAGCCATCGGGGAAGCCAAAGGGAGAGATATATTAGGAATAAAAAATGATAAAATTAAAAATATCGATAGCTGTAATTAATGTTTAGAGTTTATGAGGACAGAGAAAATGCAATTAAGTGAGGTAAAAATGTACTGTCTGTTATCTCAGCCAAGGTGGTAGTTGGTAGATGATACTATAAATTAGAGGGATGAATCTCAGAGAAGGCAGGACCTTTCCCAGATATCAGATCACAATGCTGATCCCTCCTGCACACCCCACAATTAAGGAGTGCTGCAGAACTTGAAAAGCGCAGTGAAGATTTCAGACAATGCTGGCTTTGAATCAGGGATCATTTGCATCAACTGCTACTTTTCCAGCCAAGGGACTTTAAATGATCTTACCCATTTATTAAAGTTGGATATATTAATGGTCTTACTGGATTGTTTAAGGATTAATAACATAAAATATGCCAAATAAGTAGCATAGTGCCTGGCACAGGACAATGGTCAGTATGTACCAATATGTAACTAGCAGTACTATATATTAGAAATCTTAACCTTAATTAAAAGGTTCTGATGTCCAGCATTTGGAATTTTTGCATTAAGTAAGGACGTGAGAAGGAGCATTTTATAAACAGTATGAGATACACTGCTGATTTAATCAACAGTAGTGCTTCTAGGGCTTCCCAGGTGGCACCAGTGATAACCCACCCGCCAGTGTAGAAATACAGGAAATGTGGGTTCAATCCCTGGGTCAGGAAGATCCCCGGGAAGAGGGCATGGGAACTCACTCCAATATCTGCCTGAAGAATCCCATGGACAGAGGAGCCTGCCAGGCTACAGTCCTTAGCGTGCAGTCCTGAAGTCCTATGTCCTAAAGTGACTTAGCACACACACAGTAGTTCTAGAGAGCCCACCTGAAATAACTGTGTCAGTAGGGAAGAACTAGGAGTCACTCTTAGGAAAAGAAGATTCTGGGAAGAGATACCTTTGGGGTTTTTTTTTTTTTTTTGATTACTGGACAAAGGTAACTGGAATGAGAGACACAGTGGAACTACCAAGGCAAGAACCTGGATGTAGTTCTATATTTCTATCTTAAAGAATGCCAGGGCTAAAGACTTTCCTCTTAGGTTTAGGCCTTTTCCATCCTCCATAGGACACTCCTCTAAGGATTATCCTTCAAGTTGTTCAGGTTGATCGATTTTTTTTTTTTTTTCCCTACACTCTCTACACCAAAATGACTTCATCTACCCACTGTTTTAGTCAGGGTCGTCTGAGAAGCAATACCAAAAAGCATTAAACAAGCAAAGATTTTATTAGGGGAAGTGATAGAGGGTGGGGGGGCAGGACTTCAGAGAGGGAGTATAGGGAGGAGTTATGGAGATCTGGGAGAAAGGATTTAGTGGAAGCTTCCTGGACTGACATGTCATCTAACAGTTTTGACAAAGTCCATAGGAAGTCCTTCAGCCAAAGTTGATCAGCAAAGGAATCTGGCTTCTCCAAGGAGTGGGTCCACCATCTTGTTCTCCCTGCAGTCAGTCTTTAGCAAGGAGCCTATGTGCTGAATATGGCCTCAATCTGGGTGATAAACGTCCAAGTTCAGATACTGGAGTTCTGCAAGATTCATTCAAGGCCTCCACACCAACCTAGCACAATTAATTCCCAATGGAAATTCCCAACAACAGCCTCAATTCGAGTTCCAGATTAATTTAACTACCTGATTCATACTCCTCCTCGATTCTGCCACAGATCCTCTGACTCCAAGCATCTCAACTTTCCCTGCCTCCTTTCTCAGTGCTCCTACCTCAATCTGTTCTGTATCCCCCATGTTTAAAAGTACCAAAATGTATCCAGTTAGTTAGAAGCTGAGTCAAGTCCTAAATCGCATGTCCTCAAAGATTTTTCTCCCTCCATCCTCATCAATTTCTTTTATTTTTTATTTTTTAAATTTTATTTTATTTTTAAACTTTACATAATTGTATTAGTTTTGCCAAATATCAAAATTAATCCGCCACAGGTATACATGTGTTCCCCATCCTGAACCCTCCTCCCTCCTCCCTCCCCATACCATCCCTCTGGGTCGTCCCAGTGCACTAGCCCCAGGCATCCAGTATCGTGCATCGAACCTGGACTGGCAACTCGTTTCATACATGATATTTTACATGTTTCAATGCCATTCTCCCCAAATCTTTCCACCCTCTCCCTCTCCCACAGAGTCCATAAGACTGTTCTATACATCAGTGTCTCTTTTGCTGTCTCGTACACAGGGTTATTGTTACCATCTTTCTAAATTCCATATATATGCATTAGTATACTGTATTGGTGTTTTTCTTTCTGGAATCATCTCTTATCCTAAGTCTGTTCCTCTTCATCATCACAACCTTAAATTATTGTAGGACATTAGTATCTCTAACTCTTGCAATAGGCTTTCAACTTGCACACTTGGCTCCAGATATGCCTCTGGCAAATATATTTTCCATGCTGTCTCAACTATGTCCCTGGTAAAATTCTGATTTTATTAGCTTATTTCCTTCTTAAAGCCCCTCAGATAGGCTGTTTTATTCCTTTGGAAAGGACCAGCACTTGCATACATGATGTATCAGTTGGGGCTCTGCTTTCTTTTTATAGCTTTTCCTCTGTAAATACCTATCAGCACCCCTGGGCTCCAGCAACAGTGAAATCGCTGAACTTAATCTACTGGAAATGTGCTTTATATGCTTCTGTTTCTTTTTTAATATTATTTCTAATGGAATACCCATCCCCTCCTGCTGGAGTGGCTACTTCCTATTATTTTCTTTGAGAACAAAATACAATTATGTATCTCAAAGAAAACTGAAATATCTGAAATAATTAGGAATATAAGTTTTAGTTAATAATGGTCAAAACAGAAGAAACTAAGGTAAAAAGAGAATGGTTATATTTTAAGGACAGCAGAATGAGAGCAGAAACATTTTTTGTTTAATGATGCCTAGTAGTAGGGTGTTAGTTGCTCAGTTGTGTCTATCTCTGTGACCCCATGGAATATAGCCCACCAGACTCCTCTGTCCATAGAATTCTAATTCTAATTCTACTGGATTTGACAGCCATTCCCTTCTCCAGGGGATCTTCCTGATCCAGGCATCGAACTGTGGCCTTCAGCATTGCAGGTGGATTCTTTACCATCTGAGCCACTGGGGAAGCCCTTTATGATGCCTACAGGAATATAAAGATGTGAATTTAATCTAATTGTTTAAAAGTACAATGAGAAATTAATGACATAGTTTGATATATGAGATAATTACCCACTGAAGAAGGGCATGGCAACCCACTCCAGTACTCTTGCCTGGAGAATCCCATGGACAGAGGAGCCTGGTGGGCTATAGTCCATAGGGTGGCAAAGAGTCAGACATGACTGAAGCAACTAAGCACACATGCACACATGAGATAATTGCATCCTGACTATATTTTAAAATAATGACACTTTTATTTTCAAGGTAGATGCTACAGTATTTATGAGTGAAGTGATAAGAATCCTAGGGTTTATACCAAAATAATCCAGAACAAGAGTGGAAGTAGTCATAGGGAAGGAAGGAAATGAATAAAGGATAGTTTAAACAGAGAGATAAGCACATGGAAGTATATTATACTGTTCTCTGTTTTGTGTTTTCTATTTTTCATGAAAAAAAGTTTTTTTTTTTTTGTAAGACACCTGGAAATAGTACTAATAGCATGGTAGAAAAGTAAAAGAGGAAGAAGAACTTAGTATTCAGAAGTTGACGGGTGTCTAGTGTGTAGAGAATTGTAGAGTATTGGAGAAGGAAATGGCAACCCACTCCAGTGTTCTTGCCTGGAGAATCCCAGGGACGGAGGAGCCTGCTGGGCTGCCGTCTCTGGGGTTGCACAGAGTCGGACACGACTGAAGTGACTTAGCAGCTTAGCAGTGTGTAGAGATGGTAAGATATATGTATAAGGTTTGCAAGGCAAAATTAAAAGCCACAAGATACCTCTAAAAGAAGAAGTTACAAAAAAATGAAAGTACAGTTGGTGAAAGTCTTTATAAAGTATTCTAAGTAAGCACTTAACAGAACAAAATAAACAACACAGATACAGACTTCCTTGGTAGTCCAGTGGTTGTAAGACTTCATGCTTCCACTGCAGGAGGCATGTCTGTTCAATCCCTGGGCAGGGAATTTCCACATGCCGCGTGGTGTGGCCAAGAAAAAACACCACTCAAATAGCCGTGTATGCGCATGTGTGTGCATGGCTGTGTAACAGTGAAGGGAAGGAGGTGGAAAAGAAACTATGGCACAATGAAATTAATACTAAATGCAAGCCATCCATTTTGGAGACCTACAGGACAGTTTTTCGTGTGTGCGTGTGCCCTACTCTTTGCAATCCCATGGACTGTAGCCCGCCAGGATCCTCTGTTCATGGGATTCCCCAGACAAGAGTACTAGAGTGGGTTGCCATTTCCTTCTTCAGGAAGTTTCTCATGTAGAGGAAAGAAATGCTCAACTCCCTGGAGTTGAAGACCAAAGGTGTGCTCCCTGCCTTAGATTCCACTGCCTCATCTCACAAGGAGAGGTCATGGGGCTCATTACTCTAAAAATATGATAAATTTCAGAAGTGAGTTTTCCCTCTGAAAGGCTTGTATATGTCAATTTTCAAAATTGGCACCCTATGTTCTTCTATACATTCCTTTAGCGTTCAAGGATCCTTAAGATTTTGGAGCATTTATACAGTGTATATAATTAAAGGTAGGATTTACTGATTGATCTTTGCTGAGACTCTAGAGAGACTGACAAAGGTATCATCTCTACCCATCCCCCAGACTCCTGCTCCAAACTGCCCTGTCTTGGAGAACACAAATATTAAAGGAGCTATTCTTTACTACTGCTTATTGATTTCATCTAATTTTCATACTGTCACTCATGATAGATACAGTTAATTTTTGCTGTTCTGTATGTATATTGGATATTGTCATTTATACCATTAATCACATCCATAATTGTCATAAGAACAGAAATGCCTTTTCTTAGACATTTCATTCTAAAGTATAATTATCCAGACATCCTGCTGTTAATGGCACTGAATCCTAATTACTTCAAAATGAAGCCATTATTCATAAACTTAGAGCCTGTACTACACGTGTTTACAGTAAGTAGATGGGACAATACTATAAAATTTATTATCTACAGTACAGCTCATTTTCTAGAAGCTGATTTAAGTGCTCAGCTCCTTAGTATTTCTTTTTCCAACCTCATTAACATATGATAAAGTTTACCAGCTCCAGCAGTCTAAAGAATAATAGAATAAATTGTCCCTCCCTGAAAGCTGACATTCAAAGCTCCTTAACAAACTACACGGTTAATGACAAATGCCCTCACAACACAAACTGTGTCACTAGTAAAATGACATCTTCCATTATAATTTTTTTCTGGATTTAATACAAGATAAATTATGTCAGAGAAGTGTACCAACAGATTATTTCTCAAATAATTTGTGATCTAATAGTAAGTAATAACCTAATAATTGCACACTACATTCCCACAGTGCTTTACACTTTTCAGAGTATTTTCACATCCATTATCGTATTTTATCTTAAAAATTTTACTTATCTGGTATTTATCTACTTAAATTCCTTTTAAGTCACTCCTGCTGACCAATACCAGAAAAATCTCTACACATTCCTTATTAATTTTCAATGAACCTAATACTCACAAATGTCTATTTCTTTTTGTATATTCCCTTCAGTTTCTTTTCTCAAAGATTAAGACATAAACATATGTAGATTGCCCAAAAACAAAGTATATTTAAACTGAAAATAATAATAATAAATCCTTTTGGGTTTTTTTCCTATCTTTTTTACATTTATCAACATCTGTCTTTATGCCAACTCAATGAAAGTCCCATCAGGAAGGTATTCATTTTTTTCATTTCAAAATCTTAAAGTTATCCATAAATTGGAATTTCTGTTCATTTTAAAGAGCATTTCTTGAGTAAATATTCTAAGCAATTTAAGTACTTTCTTTTCTTTCTGTTGTCAAATCCATCAATACCCCCATTCAAGTCTATCAACCTGTGTAAAACTCCTCTGACAGTTATCTATGAAATATTTTATTAGTTTCCACATTAATGTTTAATCTCCATTCCACTATTATTTACATGTGATTTAACTGTGTTGCACTTTTCTATTTTCAAACTTCTGTCTTTGGAGCATGAAAAAATAGGCACTTTCCTAATTTGGTAGCAAAGTGAAAATTGGTATAAACACTCTGGAACATCATTTGGCAACATATGCTAAGAAATTTTGGCTTATTCATCTCAAATAGATAGTCCATAATGCACAAAGATTTAAGCAGGAGAAGATTCATCACATCATTATTATTTTTGAACACAAATCACTTTACAATCTGAAAAGAGCTATGTGACACAGGCTATTACCAATATATAGTGATACAGAGGTGGCAGGTAGGAGGCGTGGGCCACTCTGAAGTTTGAGTGCCTGGGTTCAGAGCTCCAACTCTGCTACAGGCCAGCAGCATGATAGGCATGGTAATCAGTTCAGTTCAGTCGCTCAGTCGTGTCTGACTCTATTACCCCATGAATTGCAGCACGCCAGGCCTTCCTGTCCATCACCAACTCCCGGAGTTCACCCAAACTCATGTCCATCGAGTCGGTGATGCCATCCAGCCATCTCATCCTCTGTCGTCCCCTTCTCCTCCTGCCCCCAATCCCTCCCAGCATCAGAGTCTTTTCCAATGAGTCAACTCTTCACATGAGGTGGCCAAAGTACTGGAGTTTCAGCTTTAGCATCATTCCTTCCGAAGAAATCCCAGGGCTGATCTCCTTCAGAATGGACTGGTTGGATCTCCTTGCAGTCCAAGGGACTCTCAAGAGTCTTCTCCAACACCACAGTTCAAAACCATCAATTCTTCGGTGCTCAGCCTTTTTCACAGTCCAACTCTCCCATCCATACATGACTACTGGAAAAACCATAGACTTGATTAGATGGACCTTTGTTGGCAAAGTAATGTCTCTGCTTTTGAATATGCTAACTAGTTGGTCATAACTTTCCTTCCAAGGAGTAAGTATCTTTTAATTTCATGGCTGCGGTCACCACCTGCAGTGATTTTGGAGCCCAAAAAATTAAAGTCTGACACTGTTTCCCCATCTATTTCCCATGAAGTGATGGGACCAGATGCCATGATCTTCATTTTCTGAATGTTGACCTTTAAAGCAACTTTTTCACTCTTCTCTTTCACTTTCATCAAGAGGCTTTTTAGTTCCTTTTCATTTTCTGCCATAAAGGTGGTGTCATCTGCATATCTGAGGTTACTGATATTTCTCCCTGCAATCTTGATTCCAGCTTGTGCTTCTTCCAGCCCAGTGTTTCTCATGATGTTCTCTGCATAGAAGTTAAATAAGCAGGGTGACAATATACAGCCTTGATGTACTCCTTTTCCTATTTGGAACCAGTCTGTTGTTCCATGTCCAGTTCTAACTGTTGCTTCCTGACCCACCTACAGGTTTCTCAAGAGGCAGGTCAGGTGGTCTGGTATTCCCATCTCTTTCAGAATTTTCCAGTTTATTGTGACCCACACAGTCAAAGGCTTGGCATGGTAATAACATTCTCTAAATATTCATTTATCATGGAGATGATATAGCAACTACTTCACAGAGTTGTTGACAGAATAATAATAATAAAAAAAAAACACAAAGATCTTAACACATTGCCTGGTACATAAGTGTTCAGCAAGTGCTAGCTACTAAAATTAAATTTTTGTTTTTGGTTTGTTTTTTATTAAGAAATAATTGACATATGTCACTATAAAAATGTAAGGTGTACAGCATAACAGTTGACATATTGTGTAACGATTAACATAATAAGTTTAGTTAGCATTCATCATCTCACATAGATACAAGAAAAAAAGAAAAAAAATGCCCTTGTAATGATAACTCTTAGGCTTTATTCTCTTAACTTCTCTATATAATCATCATGCTGTACACGATATTCCTAGTAATTATCCTACAGGTATGCTGTGCTTAGTCGCTCAGTCATGTCTGACTCTATACGACCCCATGGACTGTACCCCTCAGTCACATCCGACTCTTTGTGACCCCATGGACTGTAATCTGCCAGGATCCTATGTCGATAGGGATTCTCCAGGCAAGAATACTGGAGTGGGTTGCCATGCCCTCCTCCAGGGGACCTTCAAAACCCAGGGATCGAAGCCAGGTCTCCCACATTGCAGGCAGATTCTTTACTGTCTGAATCACCAGGGAAGCCCAATTATCTTATAACTAGATGTTTATACCTTTGACCACCGTCCTCTAATGCTCCTTCCTCCCACCCCACCTTTGGTAAACACATATCTGATCTCCTTTTCTATAAATTTGGATGTTTTTGTTTTATAGATTTTCTGTATATGTGAGATTATGCAATATTTGCCTTTCTCTGCCTAAGTTACTTTATTTAGCATAATGCCCTCAAGAACCTCAACTGTCAGGAACCATTGCTGCAAATGACAGGATTTCCTCATTTTCTTATGGGTGAATAATACTCATATATATATATGTAATTTATATAGGGTTTAGTCCCGAAGTCATGTCTGATTCTTTGAGACTCCACAAACTGCTCACCAGCCTTCTCTGTCTATGGGATTTCCCAGGCAACAATATTGGAGTGGGTAGCCATTTCCTTCTCCAGGGGATCTTCCCAAGCCAGGGATCAAACCCATGTCTCCTGCACTGGCAGATGGATTCTTTACCACTGAGCCACCAGGGAAGCTACACACACACACACACACACACACACACACACACGTAAGACAACTTCTTTATCCATTCATAATGTTTGATGGACATGTGGGTTGTTTTCATGTCTTGGTTGTTGTAAATAATGTTGCTTTGAACATGGGGTGCAGATATCTTTTTTAGTTAATGGTTTCATTTGTTTTGGACATATTCCCAGAAGTGAAATTGCTGGATTATATGGTAATTCTTTTTAATCTTTTGAGGATCCACCATACTGTTTTTCATAGGGGTTGTACCACTATTTACAATTTACAATCCCACTAACAGTGCACAAGGGTTTCCTTTTCTTCTCATTGTCGTTAGCATTTCTTATATCCTATTTTTTTTGGTGATAACCATTCTAATAAGCATAAGGTAACATCTTATTGTGGTTATGACTTGCATTTTCCTAACTACTAGTGATCGCAGCATCTTTGCAAGTATCTGCATCATTATTTTTAATACAGAATATGCAAAAACCACCCACAAATCCTATACTATTTAAAAACTTGAACAAGTTAATTTATGCTTTGGCTATAAAATGAATATTAAGGATCTCTTCAAAGCAATGTGACTTTGTTTATTATTGTTCTTATGGTTTCTTATTGTTATCAACGCTTCTTCCACTGTCATCCCCAACCTTCAGGGCTTCCGTGTGATCTATTCAATTTTCCCAACTTCAGAATTCCTCATTCTTTCTGAGAATAACTGAGAGAGATGAGTAAAAGTAGCCTTCAGCTTTCCCACTACCATATTTAATGAAGTAGTTGTCCCCTTTCTTCCATGTCTGTCCTACTAAGTCAGAAAGTTTGATAAAAGATCATCACCTCAGTTGTTCTCCATTATAAATATTTCAAGTCACATGCATTTGTTGAGACTTTGATATAGAAAAAAGTGTTATAAAATTAATCTTTTTCATCCATTTTCTTATATTTGGTGGCCCTAAAATGGATATCATCAAATTCATTTTTATTACCTCTCTGCTGGTATCTCACCACTGGGGGAGTAGGAGGTTCTCTAGGGACTAATACACACAGACATATGGGATTTTGTGGGGCTGAGCCCATCATTTTAGTTTATGGGCTTTAGAATCATATAGCCTATATGTTCAATTTCCCAGCCCAGCATGGTGTTTAATGAAGCTGTTTAAAGTTATGGTCATAAAAAGTCTTATTTTTATTGAAAGGAAAAAAATGCTTTTGAGGAAATGCTATAGTAGAAAAGAGGGATAGAAAATTAAAATGCAGTTTGATCCTATCTATATAAGATAATATGCCCATATGGAAGATGTATACTAATATAGATTCCCTCTCATGAAGGAGAATCTTGCTCTGAGGATTAAAATATTTGGGGACATTTTTAAACTATATAAGCCACCACTGCTTACAAATGTAAGATTTATAGCAATTACTATTAAAGACTCCATTTCTCCCAGCCTCTTCTTCCACACATACACACACACACACACGTGCACAAGCATATGCTTTGAAACCCACTAGATAACTGAAATTATTGATGGAAGTGTCTTTAAACATGTAAACTGTTAGAAGCAAACAGCATAATAGAGAATAATTGCTCAGAAATCTTGAGTGGTTAATGTTGGGTAGTGAGATATGAGTAATTTTGTAACTGTTATTGTTCATGTTTTCTGTAATAAGTGTGTAATTTTAGAATCAGAAAAAAACAAATATTTATGTATTATTTTTTTCTAAATTTAAGCAGAGCACTTGTGTGTCAAAACAAACTGCAGAATCTGATATCTGCTCTCAATTTCTCCCTTTTTAAAATCTCATCAATATTGAAATACAAAAGAACTAATCTTTGTAATATTCTGCATTGACAATATCTAACCTTTCTGTCCTCCTGGAAGTCATGAAAGCTGGTCACTGAGTTAGTCATGACCTGTCACAGAGCATGAACACACATCACCAGGGAAAAACATAGTGGCAGTAGGGTCACAAAGAGTCAGAAACGCCTGAAGTGACTTAGCATCACAGTAGACGTAGCAGTAACCTGTGTGCATGCTAAATCAATTCAGTCATGTCTGACTCTTTGCCACTCTATGAAATGCAGCCCGTCAGGTTCCTCTGTCCATGAAATTTTCTAGGCAAGAAAATGGAGTGGCTGCCATGCTCTCCTCCAGGGGATCCTTCCCACTCAGGGATCAAACCCACATCTTTTGTCTGGCAGGCAGGTTCTTTACCAGCAGGTACACCTGGGAAGCCCAGCAGTAACTTACTGACTTACCTCTTTGAGGCACTGTTCTCATTGTTTTATGTACATTAATGCATGGAATCCTCACATCCCTATGAGGTATCTAGTCCTTTTGTTTCTTGGTGAGGAAACAAACTGAGACACAGAGAAATTTAAAAATCTGCTCAAGGTCACCTATTAAAAGGGTAGAACTCAGAGTTAAGGCCATATGGACCAATTCCAGAATTCACTCTTAATTCAGTGCTTAAGTAAATAATAAGTAATTCAATTGGCATCAAAACTCTATGATCCATTTTCATTTGATTTCTAATTATATCTAAAACTTCTTTCTAAGCATGATTTCTGGCATATCACAAGCTCTCATTAAAGAAATACAGACTATTTTAAATATTATTATGTTACTACTATTATGTCTCTTTTCATTATTTCACTTCCCAATATTATTTATTTATTTCATCTGTAAAGAATTATCAGATGTCAGTCTTTTACTCTACACACCTGTTGAGTTTCTTTTTTAATTTTTCGGAGTTTGATAATTGAATTTATTAATGCTTTTATTACATAGAATAAGATTTCTTATCTTCCTTTTTCCCATAATTTCTAGGGTTGGCTTTAGCATGAATGACCATGTACTTAAGAGGCACCATCATTGCAGCCATCCAAAACCTATAAGGAAAATACTTATGTGATCCTACCATTTACAATGTTGCAGATTAGTAATGTTGGTTAGAATCTACAATTAAATTATTCAACAGATGGCTTGTGTGTCACTGGATAAATAATGTGAATTTCAACTTCTTAATAAATACCTTAGTTATCACTCATCTTTTGACATTATAGTTGGTTTTTAGCAGCCTCATACTATATGTCAGTCATTCTGTTGTATTTCCTTAGTAGGTTACTCATTTATTCATTCATCAGCATTTATTCAGCTCTAGCTTTCAAATAGTATAATTGTTAGAGGTAATAAGCCTCCCAAAGTCAATTGCAACATAAGACAGTCTTCTACAGAAATAAAGAAAGGACATATGATGAGCCTTGAGAGTGGGAAAAAGGGTGGTAAGAAGATGATATCAGAAACCATCTTCTTAAAAACCAGATAAATAAGAGACTGCTTGAAAGTGCTGGAATTAGTTAAGAACAAGTGTGGATGTGGATGTGAGTGTATATGCTGTGTGTGCATGTGTGTGTACATGTGTGAGTATGGGTGTATATGAGTTCACAATGTGGGGCGGGAAGGAGTGAAAGAGAAGAAAAACTTAATAGATAGGAAGACGAATCCCCCCAAAGAAAGAAAGCAGTCTGTTATGTGGTGTCACAGCCTGTCCCTGAAATCACCACCCAGCATGAATACAGGAAAGGACAATGTCAAACGGTTTGTAGAGACTAGATACCTTCAGTCCCTCACTTACACATAAATCCATTTAACAAATATGTAGTTGACCCCTGGAGTATTCCAAGCCTATTTCAGGTTTAGAGAATACAATAATCAACACACCAGGTTAAGTTGATGCCTAAAAATACCTGTAATCTAGTCCAATAAACAAAAAGCAAAAACTATATATAAGATGAAGAAAGATTCCATGTTACACAAATGCATTTTAATCTTGTACCGAAGATGCAGGAAGGCACTGGAGAGTTTCCAGCAAGGAGCTTTGGAAGCCGATCTTACATTAAGCAAGGCCATTCTGGCATTACCCTGGACGGGCCTGTATACAGGGCCAGTTAGTAGGTAACTATATTATTAGAGTTGAATTGGCATCTGAATTGAAGCCGAAAGACAGAAATGGGCGAGGAAGGAGCGTGCCAGGCTTCTGGTATGACATTTTAGGTGAATGGTGGTGGCTCTAAGGCAGTAAATATGGAAAGATCTGATTGGGAGAGCTGAATGGAGATGAGAAATTTAA
Source organism: Bison bison bison (assembly GCF_000754665.1). Lineage (NCBI taxonomy): Eukaryota > Metazoa > Chordata > Mammalia > Artiodactyla > Bovidae > Bison > Bison bison. Next base: position 499,003 of record NW_011494945.1, on the reverse strand, counting down.
TTTAGAATATGTGGAGTATGGGGTGCCGACGGGATTTGTAAGCAGAGCTGTCCAGTTAACCTGAGAACTAGGTCTGAGATGAAAATATAAATGTATTCTTTGGTATTATGGGACAACAGATAAAAACATGGGATGACATGTAATTATCATATCTTAGAAATCATGTCATATCATAGAAAGACTATGCACAGTTAAAAAAAAAAGAGACACAGACAGATATCAGAATCAATACTGTTCTATCTAGGTTGGCATATCTGCAACGAATCAAAATATACAGGTTATTAGGGAAACTTCAGACTGTCTAAGAATTTCTAGAGCTTGCACTTAGACTTTCTTTTAATTTTTTTTCTTTTAATTTTTTAAAACTATGTATTATCTACCTGAGTTGATAACTTCTATTTTTAAACAATTAAGAGATAAACATCAGTATGTTGTTGTTGTTTAGTCACTAAGTTGTGTCCAACTCTTTGCGACCCCAAGGACTGTAGCCTGCCAGGCTCCTCTATCCATGGGGTTTCCCAGACAAGAATACTGGAGTGAGTTGTCATTTCCCTCTCTGGGGGCTCTTTCCAACCCAGGGATTGAACTTGTGTCTCCTGCACAGGCAGGCAGATTCTTTACTCCTGTGTCCTTAGTCACTCAGTCATTTCCGACTCTGCAACCCCATGGACTGCAGCCCTCCAGGCCTCCAGGTAAGAATACTGGAGTGGCTTGCCATCTCCTTCTCCAGAACATCTTCCCAACCCAAGGATCAAACCCAGGTCTCCCACATTGCAGGCATATTCTTTAATGACTGAGCCACCAGGGAGGATCTCACAAAAGATGAGAGAAAAGAAGGAAAACGAGATAAACTGATACATATTATTGAAATACAGTTAATTGTATATGTGTCTTCCTCCCTATATTGCTTTTCAAGTACAAAATATGCATCTCTAATAAGCATTCAGGAACATATGATTAAGTGTTTAGTAAATACATCTAAGTATATCCATTTGGCACATTTGGCCCACAAACTCTCCCTTATTGGATACCTGACTAAATATAATTAATTATTTTATTGACAAAGTATAACTCCATCCTACCTATCAACCAGCCTCAAGATAAAAAATCTAGGACCTCACAAATGCATTTGTTAAACCTATAGATAGAACTCAAAATATTTTTAAAAGAATCCTTTATTGCATTTTCCAATTGTATGTCTAAGATCACAAATACATCTTGGAAATTAAGCTCTTTCTATATAACTAACATAACATCCTGTGTATTTCCAGCATCTAAACAAAGTAAATTGGTTCAATTATACTTTGTTTTATAAATTAACATTTTAACCTAGTATATGTATCTTATTATGAATGTTTTTCATTAAAACCGTACTTTTATTGCCTTGAAGAAATAGGCAATACATGATCATCTGTGGAACTATCTGCACAGAGTCCCTTTCTGATCCCCTAATCCATCTTCAGAGCTGTGTGCGAGCGGCCACCTTACCAGGAGCCCTCCTCTCTCCTGGCTGCAATTGCTTGGACCAAGGGCAGACATTTGCTCTAAGCAGAGCCAATGACTCTCTGCTGTAAATTCTTAGATATAGAACTAAGAGAAAACACAATCTCTTTCTTTTGTGTAGGGCTGAGATATAAATTTCCAGGAATTATAGTGGTCATATTTTCTATAAGAAGGAAACCAGTCTTCAGCAAGAGAGAGCAGGGAAGAAAACAAAAAGAAGTAGAGTCTAGATATAAATGAATGTCATCGATCTTCAAACCCTGGTTCTATTAGTTCCAAAGGCACAGATGCAACTCTGCCCTTTCCCATATCTTGATTGATCCAACTTTTCTCCAAGATTATTTAAGATAATAGCATCCTTTCAATAATCTCATCCTTCTGCTTAAGCTAGTTCAAACTGGGTATCTGTGATTTACAAGCTAAATAGTCCCACTCGATCCATTTATTAAAAATTTACCATCATATCTGAGGCCTCAGAGACCCAGAGCAGGCAGGTGGCTCTCAGCCTCCTATAGAAAGTTAAGACTTTGCAAGGACTGCATCTTTGAAACAATCACCAAGTCACAATGGAGCAAATCAAGGATGTTTGTCTGCTTCTCCCTGGACGATGATAGGAAAAAAAAACCTTTCTCCTTCCTCATAGAAAAACTGCAAGCCTACCATAACAAAAGAGATGATGCTATATGCAGAGATTCTGAAAAGGACATCACAGTGGTGCTGCTAAGAACACTGTTGGAAATAAATATGAACCACTCTGGAGAGACACACCCTCCACCAGGAGACACAGGATCCTCTAAGTAGAACTTCACAAGAGTTGACAATAGAGAATTATAAAATAAAGCAACCTACCATCAGTGAGAATCTATCAAACACCCGAACAATAGGATTGTATCCTAAACACAGCAGATAATAAGGCAATCTGATAAATTTTTTAAAGCTGTGTATAAAATTAGAGGCATAAAAAGACAAATCAGAAATATAAGAATAAAATAATACCATTATAAAAAATATAGAATCCTAGATATGAGGAATAGAGGCATGGAAATTAAAAACTCAGTTGTTTAGGAGGGGTAGTTATTATGGTTAAAGCTGTTTCTCAGTATTCAGATCTCCTCCTGGGCATACTTCTCCATCCCCTTGAAGTTGAGGGGAGGAAGTTGATGAAGTTAAGGTGAGGCAATGTGATTTGGCATTAAATGTCAGTGGAAGGACATGTGTCACATTTGAGCTGAGGTCCTAAGTGTGCAAAGAGGGTCGAATGCAAGAAGAGATGGTGATCACAGACATTTGTAAACATATAGGTAAATCTAAACAAATATTCACTGTGTAAAAACTACAGTCATAATAATTTGGGATTACAAAAACAAAGTGATAATAAAAATACTGAAAAAACAAAAACAAAAAGGTTTACCATCATATCTAATTATGCAAATTTGTTCTCATAAATTTATATCCTGTGTTTATTGCATGCCTTACATTGTATGTTAGAGTATATGGCATTTGAAACTTATTTTTCCAGAATGTTGTATTTTTCTTTCATAATGGCCACTATACTCAGTTTGTCAGTGGTTAGCCCCTTGGGTCAGAGAAGGCGATGGCACCCCACTCCAGTAGTCTTGCCTGGAAAACCCCATGGATGGAGGAGTCTGGTAGGCTGCAGTCCATGGGGTCGCTAAGAGTCAGACACGACTGAAGCAACTTAGCAGCAGCAGCAGCAGCCCCTTGGATAACATACAAAAATTCATCAGAAAGCCCTTGGATGATATGCCTATTACATAAGTGTGACATTGCAGCCCTTTTAAAGTATTATTATTTAGTATTTCTTTTAACAACTGTTGTTTCACTTATTTATTGATTGCACCAGCTGTAGATTAAAGTCTAGGTTCCTGGCTTCTTGCTCTCCACACATCTCAGTTAATTTCTGTTTATAGCATCATTTAATGGGTGTTCTTATGTGGCATTTTTGGCTATGGCTTTTAATTAAAAGATTATCTTTATGATACTGAAATTTGAAATTAGGAAGATTTAACTGTACTACTTTTATTATATAACATTTTATTTTATAATATATTACTTTGATGGTCTAATCAATCTGAATTTCTACTTAAACAGCCTGTAAATAGGAACACAGAAGTAACTAGATGTTTTTGAAAGAAAATAAATTTAACAGATAAACATCTTAAAAACTCAAAGAGATGGATACATTATTCCCAGTTGTAGATATTATCTTATGAAGCCAGGAAAATAGGAAAGTGTGAAGATACTAAAAATTAAATAATCAGCTTGATTTTAGCATATATTTTGCTATTTAAAGCCCTGAAATAACATTCTTTTTTAGACTTTCATGCACTTCACAAATTTCAAGTATTTTTCAAAGTCAACTTGATATTCTATCAAGTTTATAATTTATCAACAGTTGATAGATAATATTTCTATTATGATCTTTAAATTTTAAATATTTAATAAAATCCATGGTATTTACTCAATTCCTTGATTTGTTTTGTACATTATTTTCTAAGTGGAAAGATTTATTATGTCAAGACTCAGCATAGAGTGGAATAGAAACTGCAGAGAAGGAAAACTGGAATTGACACTGCAACTAATGCTAGATCTTTAAAAGTGTCCCAATTTGAATGTTAGATTCTGGCTTGAAAATTCTGCCAGAAGTCTTTGGCCAATAGAACAATCCATTTTCAACAGAAGACTTTCTTCTTACTTCACCAATGGAATTAAGGCTATACATCATGATGCTGTCATGTTTTCATACCTAACGCCACAAACAGAAACAATGATATTACCTCTTAACATCCTTTCTATCTCAGAATGTGAAATATTCTATTTATCATGTAGCACTTGCCTCCTATCTTTGCCCTTGATATCATTTTCTCTTACTTTCCCAGATACCACATCTCTCCAGTTAATTGAGCTTCTCTACATCTTCAACTTTTTTTTTTTTGGTACTTTGATAGCAGCTTTTAAACATTCATGGCTCAAACGGTAAAGAATCTGCCTGCAATGCCTGAGACCTGGGTTCAATCCCTCAGCGGGAAGATCCCCTGGAGAAGTGCATGGCAACCCACTCCAGTGTTCTTGTCTGGAGAATCCCATGGACAGAGGAGCCTGGGGGGCTACTCCATGGGGTCACAAAGAATTGCATATAGCTAAGCAACTAACACTTTTAAACATGTCATGCCTCCCTTATCTCTTCATTATCAATATATATATATATATATTTTATTTTTCTAATTGATGCTATTAAGGTACAATGAAATGCATTCATTTTGAGTGTGTACTTTGATGTATTTTGACAATCAACATATAGAACATTTCCATCACAACAGAAAGTATTATTATGCCCTTTTGTAGTCAATAATCCATTCAACTCCCTCTATTCAAAACAGCCATTAATTTGTTTTGCCACAACAAATTAGTTTTGCTGTTCTAAAATTCCATACTACCTATATGAAACCATATTCTATACATGGCTTTTTTTGCTCAGTATATTATATTTGAGATATATTTATGTTGTGTGTATCAATAGTTGATTCCTTTTAAATTAATGAATAGCATTCCATTATATAGATATACCGTAGTTTGTAATATAGTTTTAGTTTTTATATTGAGGCCTATGATTGATTTTATGTTAATTTTTATACATAGCATAAGGTCATTTACAGTTCATTCTTTTTTCAAAAAAGATGACAAATTATCACAGGAGCATTGGTTAAACACATTTTCTGTTCTCCACTGAATTATCCTGTTACCTCTGTCAAAAATAAATAAATTTTATATACATGGATCTACTTAATTCTCAATTCTTTTTTGTTTACTATGTGGATTGTTTAGCACCACTTTGATTAGTATAGTTATATAATATCTTAAAATCTAGTAAGGTGAGTCCTCCAACTTATTCTTCTTCCTTTTTCAAAAGTGTTTTACTTATTCTTGATTTTTTAATTTTACATAAATTTTAGAATATGTATGAATTATTTTTCAAAACTCTTACTGAATATTTTAATGGGACTGCATGAAATCTACAGATAATTTGGGGGGAAATAACATCTACTAGTATTGAATTTTCCAGCTCAAAAACAAAGTGTCTTCTATTTCTTTAGATCTTTTAAAAATTCCCTTTAACTCTGTTTAATATTTTTGATTTATAGACATTGCACAAACTTTGTTAAGCTTACCTCCAAATATTTAATGGATTTGGGTGCTTTTGTAAATGAAACTATTTAAATTTACAATTTTTCATTTCTTTATGTAAAAAATATAATGGATTTTTATATAATGATCTTGTATACTGACATACTGTTAAACTCACTTATTAGTTCTAGTAATTTTTTGGTATACATCTTTTGAGTTTTTACACATATAATCATAAGTACTCATATCATCTGCAAATAAAGATAGTTTCATTCTTTTCTTCTTAATCTGTATAATGTTCTTTTCCTTATCTTATTGCACTGGTTTGAACTTCCTGTACAATGTTAAATAGAAGTGGTGAGAGTGGACATCCTTGCTTTGTACTTGATCTTACAAGAGAAGTATTTCAGTCTTTCAAAATTAAGTTTGGTAAATAAAGGTTTTTCATAGCTGTCCTCTAATATTCTGGGGAAGTTCTCGCCCATCCCTAGTTTGCTGATAGCTTTTATCATCAATTGTTAATCCATTAAATATTCTTCATTTACTGAAAAGGTCATAGGATTGTTTTATTTTACACTGTTAATATAATGAATCACATTCATTGATTTTCAAAGCTAGAAACAAATTTTCCTTTCTGGGTTGAATACCAAATGTTCATCATATGCTATCCTTTCTATTTCTGCTCAAAACACACTGCTAATACTTTCCTTTGGCTTCCATAGTATTATTCTTTTCCTATTATCATCATGGTTTCCTATTCTTTTTTCTCCTGGTTTTTTTGTGCCACTCACGCTCCTTATTCTATGCTCTTCCTGGATTATCTCATTTATATTCATGATTTGAATTATCATCTCCATGACAGTGTTTCTTCAAATTATATCTTCCACAAGCTGTGTATTCATACCCTACCTCCTGCTACTCTTTACCTAGTTGTCCTATATGTATCACAGTCTGAATACTGTGCCCAGAACCTTAAGTTTTCTTCATATACTTTAACAAAGCTCCTTACCCACATCATTTTTTAATCTTACTTGATACCACTACTACAACACAATGTCACAAATTAAAATCTGAAATTCAGCCTCAATTGTTTCCATTATTTTACACTTAATATTCAAATAAGTTTTCTTCAGTTCAGTCACTCAGTCGTGTCTGACTCTTTGCGACCCCATGAATCGCAGCACGCCAGGCCTCCCTGTCCATCACCAACTCCTGGAGTTCACCCAGACTCACGTCCATCCAGTCAGTGATGCCATCCAGCCATCTCATCCTCTGTCGTCCCCTTCTCCTCCTGCCCCCAATCCCTCCCAGCATCAGAGTCTTTTCCAATGAGTCAACTCTTCACATGAGGTGGCCAAAGTACTGAGTTTCAGCTTTAGCATCATTCCTTCCAAAGAAATTTCAGGACTGATCCCCTTTAGAATGGACTGGCTGGATCTCCTTGCAGTCCATGGGACTCTCAAGACTCTTCTCCAACACCACAGTTTAAAAGCATCAATTCTTCGGCGCTCAGCTTTCTTCACAGTCCAATTCTCACATCCATACATGACCACTGGAAAAACTATAGCCTTGACTAGATGGACCTTTGTTGCCAAAGTAACGTCTCTGCTTTTTAATATGCTGTCTAGGTTGGTCATAACTTTCCTTCCAAGGAGTAAGCGTCTTTTAATTTCATGGCTGTAACTTCTTTAATTATAACCTTTAATGACTCCCCATTTTTTATTCATTAAAATCTAAATTTTTTAGCTCAGATGGTAAAGAATCTGCCTGCAATGCAGGAGACCTGAGTTTGATCCCTGGGTTGGGAAGATCCCCTGGAGAAGGGAATGGCAACCCACTCCAATATTCTTGCCTGGAGAATCCCATGGATAGACGATGGGGTCGCAAAGAGTCGGATACAACTGAATGACTAACACACTCAAGCCTCTTTGTTACCTGACATTTTGCATCTTATGTTATACTAAACCACACAGAATTACTTGAAATTTCCTGAATATACTCGATTTTTAAATATTTCTACCTCCAGCTCATTACTTGACCCTCTGAAAGGCAGTCAGAATACATAACATCCAGAAAGTTTTCTTTTGTTCTGCCCCTGAAGTCCATTCTGGGTGAGTTTTTTCTACTCTGAGCCCTCAAAGCACCTTGGAGACCTGCATTATTGTACCTATCACCTTGTACTGAAAGTCTATTTTATGTGCCTATATTGTCCAAGTGAATATACTCTCTCAAGAGAAAGAATCTTCTCATTATTCTTTCTATATTTAATTCAAATTTCTACCTCCATTCCTGGTACAAAATATGTGCTGAATTAAAACTCAGAGTCCAAATAAAAGTTAAATTTCTTCCTAAAACAATGAAATGTAATGCAAGAAAAAGAGTGCAACACTGTTATTCAGACCACCTTACATTCAGAGTTAAACTTTAAATCAAGGAAAAATAAGAGGGAAGCTGATATTTGCCATGTTTATGGGAGAGAATCAGGACTCCTTTTGATACAATGAAAAAGATTACTTACTCTGAATTTTGAAAAACGACACAAGCAATAAACTAGTACAAAATTAATATAAGGAAGCAAAACCTCTGCATGGGGTGGAATGGCATAAAACTACTCTGGTCACTGAAGGTTAGCTGGTTCCTGAAGAGAATGCAGGAAGATTGAAAGAGATCAGAAACACATTGGATCCAGTCTTAACTAAATGTTTTCACCAATTTTATAACTGACAGCTTTAGTACATGTTATTTGCTAAGTTTTGTAAATGATTCACACTTAATTTAACAATAGATGGTTTATGATTCTCATCCTAGAATGTGCATATAGTTGTTCCAAATGTACCCTGTTTTTTCTTGAAAATCAATGGATCCATCATCCCTAAACAAAGTGTTAACAAAGCTTATTTCTTCCTGACTGGGAACTACGTCTGGTTCCCAAGTCTGTTCCTTATTCTTGGGTGTCTTTTGGTATACAGTATGAGGTTTGATAAAGAGATACTGGAAGTAATCCAACATCCCTTTTCTTCCTCTCCTCTTTAGCTTTGGTTATTGTTCAAAATTCTTTCTGTAAAGAATTTTGACACCAGAAGGTTATAAAATTTCAGAGATAGGAAGAGAAAGAGAGAATCTAAACTTTGGCTGCACAGTTAGCCTATGGGCTGAATCCAGGTAGCAGAGAATGTGTGTGTGTTTGCTTGCCAGTTTATTTTGGGTCACATATTTTAATGCTTTTATACTGGATATACAGTTTTCATTTGTCTGCAGGATTTGCTATCATCTTATACAGGGTTATTTCTGTTATTTTATTCATGAAAATTACCTGCATTATTTATTAACTCATTTCCATTTAGGATTTCAGGTGTAAACTCATTCACTGTCTCTTTTTAAGGAAGAAGTGAAAAGTGAAAGTGTTCATCGCTCAGTCCTATCTGAATCTTTGTGACCCCATGGGCTGTAACCCACCAGGCTCCTCTGTCCATGGAATTCTCCAGGCAAGAATACTGGAGTGAGTTGCCATGCCCTTCACCAGGAGATCTTCCCTGATCTGGGAATCAAAACTGGGTCTCCTGCATTGCAGGCAGATTCTTTACCTTCTTAGCCACAGAAACTGAGTAACAAAGATAATGCAAATGGCCTGATTTTACAAACCTAATCAATGGCAGATTCAATCTGATACTGCAGTTCTTCTGGACTTCAGACCCAGACCAGTTTCCAATGCAGTTTGCTGTCTCCGAGCTCATGGTCTCTTAGTTCTATGAGATGGAAAGGGGAGAGGGTGATATGAAAACAAAAGGAAGCTGAGAGAGAAGTATAAACTTTGGAAATGATTTGAATGTGTATGCCTGAATGCGTGGTGTGGATGGAGTAAATCTGTGTTTGAGAGTGGAAATGGTGTGTGTGTGTGATTTCTGGAAATGATTTTCAAAGCTGTGCCAATAAACACTATGAATTTAAGGAGACTGATCAAGGACTGCACTCAGTGAAGGTGATTTAGGCTGCCGGTCAAGTAATGAAATTTGGATCATATAAGAAATCCACAAACACTGACAATTTATCATCTCAGGCACATAATAAGAGTAAGGGCAAGAGTAGAGAGAATGAAAACAGAAGGAAACAAAGAGAGATCATCAATTTAACTGCCGTGTTTGAAGGTGAGAAATACAAGGTTTTTTCTGGATTTCAAAAAATATGGCCTTTGGCCAAGTCTCAGCTGCAGTGTTATTGTCAGCCGAGTTTTTTGATTATGGATTTGTTTGGAAACTTGCTACTGTGGCACTTCGCTATAATTTGCTCTGCTTTGAACAAAAGAATTACATTCAGCTCTCACTAGCTAACTTTTCATGCAGATTTGTGATTCATTGTTTCTTGCCTCTGGAGAATTCTGTGACATTAAAACCGTGTCCTGTTCAGATGCTTCTGAAGAGCAGTCAAAACCAGAGACTCTGAAGCTCATATTAGTTACCACATTTGATATGGAGTCCTATTCTCAGCATACCCTTGAAATACCTGTTACAGTTAGTAAGAGCCATGAGTAGAAACACCAGGGATGATGCACACCAATGTCACTGCTGCTGCTGCTGCTAAGTCGCTCCAGTCGTGTCCGACTCTATGTGACCCCATAGACGGCAGCCCACCAGGCTCCCCCGTCCCTGGGATTCTCCAGGCAAAAACACTGGAGTGGGCTGCCATTTCCTTCTCCAATGCATGAAAGTGGAAAGTGAAAGTGAAGTCATTCAGTCGTGTCCGACTCTGTGCGACCCCATGGACTGTAGCCCACCAGGCTCCTCCATCCATGGGATTTTCCAGGCAAGAGAACTTGGAGTGGGGTGCCATTGCCTTCTCCCAATGTCACTGCAGTTATCCACAAAGGACCAGAAGTGAGGTGTGGATAGGAATGGAAGATTTAGCAAGCACAGATTGCCAAGTTTAATTGTGCTGTCGTCTGCCTGCAACACACAGGAAAGAAAACTGGTGTGATTCTTGGACCAACAATAAGGACAGAGTTGTATTCCTTCACCGTATTTCCATTCTACAGTTTCTTCATCTCGATCCAAGTCACTTGGGATATGGCTGTATGTATAAACGCTAACAGTTTCAGAATCATTACAATAAGCTTTTTCAGTCAAAACAATCCTTGGCAGTTCAACCTTGTGAATATATTGTCAAAATAAAAAACAGTTTCAGAGCACTGCCTGACTAGTCTGGCCAAGATTATGTGTAGGAGACCTGGAAATTACACAGACTCTAATTAGAAACCTAAATCTGCCTCCTAACTTCTTTGTGTTTTGAGTTTATGCATGTGCATGTGGGGTGGTGGTGGTGGTGGTGTTTATTTCAATTACTTTTTATTTCAGTGTTATTCATTTCTCTGAATATTTGTTTTACCATCTGCAGTGATGTGGTATCTTTTACCTGTCTGATGCTTAAGTAAGATAACACATTAGAAATACACTGGCTTATAGAATGTACTCAAAACAAGAAGCTTAATGTTAATGATAATAAAGAGTTTTGTCTCAACACAATGATGTGGAGCTCTTTAACCTATATTTTAGGGTTATCTGTGGAAGAAAAATTTTAATGAAGAATCTTATGCCTTACTCCCTCCCACAGTTAAAGCTAGAAGGCCTAGAGTAGGGCCCAGGAATCTGAAATTTAATAAGATTCATGTTGATATATGGCAAAACCAACACAGTATTGTAAAGTTAAAAAATAAAATTAAATTTAAAAAAATAATAATAAGTTTTCTAAGGATGATTCAAACAAATTTTGAAACACAAACATGGCATAAAAGGATTTGTAGAGAAAATGACAGAAGATAAATACAAGACTAATCACTCTTTTTGGAGAAGGCAATGGCAACCCACTCCAGTACTCTTGCCTGGAAAATCCCATGGATGAAGGGACCTGGTAGGCTGCAGTCCATGGGGTCGCTAGGAGTCAGATATGACTGAGCCACTTCACTTTCACTTTTCACTTTCACGCATTGGAGAAGGAAATGGAACCCACTCCAGTCTTCTTGCCTAGAGAATCCCAGGGACGGGGAGCCTGGTGGGCTGCCGTCTATGGGGTTGCACAGAGTTGGATACGACTGAAGCAACTTAGCAGCAGCAGCAATCACTCTTTAAAAATACTTGTCTGAAACAATCATCTATTCATGCAGTTAGCAATTTATTTTCCAAGTAACCTCTACATTTAGCCAATTTAGTAGTGAGGCATATAGGGCAGGCTGTGTCAAGGGCTTCTGTTTCTCTTAATGGAGACTTCAATGGAATTCTCCATTTATTTTTTGTAGGGGGATAAAAATGGGATCTCTTTTATCAAATATCAAATCAACAGCCCCACAGTCATGCATTTCTCATTTTTTCTTACCTCTTGTAAATGCTTTGAGTTATTGTGTTTATTCTTCAAGTTACAATGTGGCATAATGCAAACAGTAAGAGCTTAAGAAACTAAAACTATTACTTAAAAGTCTGGATCCCACAACTCTTGTGTGACTTTTGGCAAGTTACTGCACCCCTTTTCTACAGCGTTGTTATACTTCTGGATCAACACTTCCACCAGAGTCCTGTGAACTAAATGCTACCAGACAGCTCAGTGCCCATTATTGTGTACTGTGAATCCCATGAAAATAGAGAATGTATAATTTAAAAAATAAAAGCAACAAACATATATTTGGTAAAATAGAAATTTAAATTCAAGAACAAGGTCTCATCTGCAAATTTCCCATCAAGTAACTACAGGTTATTATGGAACATCCACATAATGGGACATTCTATAGCTATTCAAAATCATGTTTAAAATTGTGAAAATACTAAAATAGCATTAAAAAGAGGCAAACTAAACATAACATGTTCTCATTTTTTTTTTACTATATAAAGATCTTTCAAAATATTAATAGTTATTGGGTGGCAGCAGAATGGTAGTTTTATATTCCTAAAAGCCTCTTGTATTTTTCAAATGTTCAATAATGCTAATGTAGTTAGTTTTGTTTTTCACTGTCAGATTTAAGTTTGATTCATCAGCATGCTGGAAGCCCTGCAGGAAACCCCTGAATCAGTTCCCTGCTCCCCAGAGTTTACAAATCAAAACTTTCTTTGTGGTAACCTACTAGAGAAATCACAAATCATAATTGATCCTGTTCAACTCTTAATTGTTTTCTATTGTAAATGAAAGGAGAAGGAACTGAAAGTTGTAACCATGGTGTGGGACACTTAGAACTTAAAATTCAAAGGCAGCATCTACCAAAACCGGCTTTTAGCAAGCATTAGTCATGCAGGCAAGCAATGAAAAGCTTTTTTAAGAGTTGTAAAGAAAGACTTACTAAGGTTTAGAAAACAGGCTTATGGAACAATCAAAAGAATATGCCAAGCCCCCCACCCTCCCCTTAAAAAAATGAATCACTAAGAAAACTAAAAACGAATTGAAACATACACATTACCATATTTAAAATTAGACAGCCAGAGGACACTTGCTGTATGTCACACAAAGCTCAAATCCAGTGCTCTGTGACAACCTAGAGGGGCGGGATGGGGTGAGAGGTGGGTGGGAGGTTCAGGAGGGGGGGGACATATGCATACCTATGGTTGATTCATGGTGCTATATGGCATAAACCAACACAATATCGTAAAGCAATTATACTCCAATTATATAAATTTAATTAAATAAAACTAAGAGCAAGCAGAAATTATTCCACTGTAAGTAATTTTAAATGCTGGAAGTGCAGGTTCTTGAAAATCTTTACATCATTGCACAAGGATGTTCACATGGACGGGGCTTAAAAATAAGTTATGCAAAAAGAAAAGGATGAGAGAATATCTGAACAAATTCATATTGAAAATCAATTGGGTTGAACTAGAAATAACCTCTACGTCCTTTTAAAATGCTCAGCCCAGTGTGTACTATATCTGGATAAAAAGCTTTTATCAGTAGATACAAAGAAGTTTCTGTGTGGATGACCTAATAGGAACCTACAGAAGAAAATGCAGGATTTTTTTAAAAAAATATGTCGTATTTCTTTAAAGCTGGCCAGCAATAAACTGGCTAGTCATTTAAGTAGAATAGTGGAATGAACATATTCTTATGATATGATGGAGTTTTGTGAAAGAAAAACTGTATGAATAATATACAGAATCAAAACCAGTTTTTTAATTAAAATGCAGTGCCATTTTACTCTATATTTTCTTACTTATATATTTTTTTAAATAGTTAATTTCACAATTTTACAATGTCCTTTAAAATGCTATGTTACTTAAATTTTCATCTGAGTTAGGAGAACCACATATACATGTATGTACAATACTCCCTAGAAATGACAATTTTTCACTTCTATACTCTAGACTGCCAAATTATACCTAATAAATAATTCTCTTTGTTTTTAATCTCTCTTTTTTGCACACTTTTGTGATGCTAGATGATGAGAAGTCCTGAGACTGGTGTGACTCAAGATTGACAGAGTACTCTAAACAGACAAGGACAATGGACAAGGCAACGAAGTGTGCCAGATGTCCCATGAAGGTGTCATGTGCAGCTTGGTGTGACACTGTTGCAGGAAGGGGGACCTGAAACTGGGCTCTTGTCAAAGACTCAGAAATGAATTGTCCAAGGAGACACATGTGCTGACAAAGCAAGAGATTTATTGGGAAAGGGAACCCAGGTGGAGGGCAGTAGAGTAAGGCGATCCAGGAAAACAGCTCTGCAGTCTCAGGTTTTATGGTGATGGGATTAGCTTCTGGGTTGTCTTTGGCCAATCATTCTGACTCAGAGTCCTTCCTGGTGGCTCACACCTTGCTCAGCCAAGATGGATGCCAGCAAGAAGGATTCTGGGAGGTGATCTGACATGTGGTGTCTCGTTTTGACCTTTCCTGAACTCTTCTGGTTGGTGGTAGCTTATTAGTTCCACGTTTATTTATGTGTTTAAAGAAACTATCACATTTAAATATACGTATGTATATATACATATGAAGTATACATTTTCAGGAGAAAAATCCTCCAATATCCATTCACTTACTTAGCAACTAATTTTGAACATTTAGAATGGGTCAATTGAAATATAATTTAGCCCCAAGAAAAAAGAAGATATAACAGATAAAGAGGAAGATGATAGATGCTAATTTTGTCAATTTTCCCAGCAGATAGTATCACATTTTCACATGCAAGCGGGGTGAAGAAGAGCCTGGAAGATCAGAGAATAGTGACTAGCCCAGTATGAGCCAATAGTGCATAGATGTAATGGTGAATAGTAGTGAATCAGACAAAAAAGCAAGTGGGACCTGATTATGGGAATGATCCACAAACAGATTTTTTTCTAGCTGCCACATCTCATATCCTGAGTCTTGATTAAATGACTTAACTAAGAACAGAAGAAATGATACCCTGAGTGATATGCATGACCTACTGAGCAGAAAGTTATTTCTCTATCAGAGCATCTATGGAGATATGATGGAGAGATGTATCAACGTTTTTGATATGAAACTCAGAATCAAGAATATCTGTAAACAATTCCTGCTGCTGTTGCTGCTGCTAAGTTGCTTCAGTCATGTCTGACTCTGTGCGACCCCATAGATGGCAGCCTACCAGGCTCCCCCGTCCCTGGGATTCTCCAGGCAAGAACACTGGAGTGGGCTGCCATTTCCTTCTCCAATGCATGAAAGTGAAAAGTGAAATTGAAGTCGCTCAGTCGTGTCTGACTCTTCGTGACTCCATGAACTGCAGCCCACCAGGCTCTTCCATCCATGGGATTTTCCAGGCAAGAACACTGGAGTGGGGTGCCATTGCCTTCTCCATTGCATGAAAGTGAACAATGCCTACCTCCTTATAATTCCATCAAGGTTAGATTAACATGAGTTACTAAAACCTATTTGAAGTCATTGGTACAGTCCCTTCAAACCTTCTCAAAGAAAAATTAAGTCCCATGGGTTTATAACCTGAATTATAAACTAATACTTCATTTACTCTAAATCAGCATTCAGACATCAAAAATTATCTCCTAGTTTTAATATGCTGAGAGTTACTCTCCAATTATTAATATTTTCATTATTGTATGGCCATTGATCCATTCTAAACTCCATTCTAAACTCACCTTCTTACTATGAAAATACTAGACAGTAACCTCCAATAACTATTTGTGGTGTGTGGTTAGGTTTAACCTGTAGCTTGACAGCCAGACTCAGGTAGCTCTATGCTTATCTCTGGGAATGGCCAAGATAAAGATGAAACGTCCTAGGTATACTGTGCTATTTAACATTCAGAACTTCCCCTGAAGCACCCTATACTAGCTTGTTTGCAACGTTCAGGCTCTATAGCTTGATGACTGGTATGTAGTTCCACTGGTTACACAGCCCACTTTTAGTTGTGTCATTAGCAAAGTAAAAAGAAGTCCTTTCAGTAAACTAGTGTTTGAGCTCTCTCAAAAGTAAAACATCTTTCATACATCTTAGATGATTCATCACCCAAAGATGAAGCAGATCCACACTGTGAGACTGAGAAGTCCCAGTGGAGCTTCCTCTGGCAGTCTTAGACTATTCAAAAACTACCACCGCTTTCTTTTTCCTGTTGTATCATATTGTTGTTTAGTCACTAAGTCGTGTCTGACTCTTTGCGACCCCATGAACTGCAGCATGCTGGGCTTTCCCATTCTACCATATATTTTATCTTTATTAATGTCTCATGTGAGTATGCCATATTTGGTCACACCAGACTTTCCAACTATACAGACTTTTGTAGTCATTGCATTCACCTATACTCTTTCAGCCAAACCAAGGTATCAGATTTTCTCATACTTTGCCACTCAAGAAATTTTTACATAACAAAGAACATCAGAAATTTTAAAACAGATGGTGACTGTTTCTATGATATCTTGTGTTTATTTATAAAAATATACATGATGTTATTATCCCTAAATGAAGTTGGTATGTTGAGGAAATATGCACACTTTTGGTTTTGTATAGCCTCAGAAACCATCCCCCAGTTCTATTTTGCTCCTGCAAATTTGAATAGGATGATAATCATCCTGATTTGACCTGGACTGATGAGGTTCCTGGGACATGGGACTTCCAGTGCTGAAACTGGGAAAGTATCAGCCAAACTGATACTAGTCAGCCACCCTAGATCTTAGACCTGTATTACCAGCCCTAAATGGTGACTTTTTATTTTCCCATAAATTTTCCTGCAAAAATTAGCTTTATTGCAACAAGAGTTCATCTTTTCTGGGAAAACATTTACTCCACTGAAAATGAAGTGACCATTGCTCAATTTGGCTATCTGCAAGTTGCTAAGAATTAGCTTGTAAATTTTTTAAAAGCACCAGAGTCATGGAAGAGCATCATTTCAGATGTCAGAAGACTACAGAAGGATTACATGTGATTCTTGAATCCACTGTAAAACTGATGTTCAGTTGCTAAGTCGTGTCCAACTCTTTGTGACTCCATGAACTGCAGCATGCCTAGCTTCCCTATCATTCACTATCTCCCAGAGTTTGCTCAAACTCATGTCCATTGAGTCGATGATGCCATCCACCCATCTCATCCTCTGCCACCCTCTCCTCCTTTGGCCTTCAATCTTTCCCAGCATCAGGGTCTTTTCCAATGAGTTGACTCTTTACATCAGGTGGCCAAGTCCTTCCAAAGAATATTCATGGCTGATTTCCTTTACAACTGATTGATTTGATCTCCTTGCTGTCCAAGGGACTCCCAACAGTCTTCTCCAGCACCACAATTTGAAAGCATCAATTCTTTGGTGCTCAGCCTCGTGTATGGTCTAGCTGTCACATCTGTACGTGACTATTAGAAAAACCATAGCTTTGACTATACAGACCTTTGTTGGCAACATGATGTCTCTGCTTTTTAATATGCTGTCTAGGTTTGTCATAGCTTTTCTTCCAAGGAGCAAACATCTTTTAATTTCATGGCTGCAGTCACCGTCCACCATGATTTTAGAGCTCAAGAAAATAAGATATGTCACTGTTTCCACATTTTACTCATCTATTTGCCATGAAGTGATGGGACCGGATGCCATGATCTTAGTTTTCTGAATGTTGAATTTTAAGACATCTTTTCACTCTCCTCTTTCACCTCTGGTAAAACTGTAACATTGTTTTAACTTGGAAAAGCCATTTGCCTCTTGGGATTCATTTATTTATTCAACAAATGTTTATCAATCTCCTATTTCATTCCAACATTGTGTGAGTTACTTGTGGGCAGCAGGGAGAACAATAAGTAAAGTAGTCATAGCCTTCTACTTCTGAGCTTATATTCAAGCGCACAGTGGTCTCTAGAGCCCCAGTCAGCTTTTAAGTTCAATGGCCTTCCATTTGTTAACTATCCTCTTTTTATAGCCTCATACTCTCTTATGGAAACATGGCCTTAAGTATTAGCCTTTCTCATTCTGAAACAATTGATTAAAGGATTCTTTAGCTTTCCCTTTTACAAAAATAAATATTTTATCCATGAACTTGGAAATAGTTTAAAAAATATTTTTTCTTGACATGTGAACTCAGATGATAATTTCGAGGTGATCATCTTGGGAGGAGTCCTGGGTTAAAATATTCAAAGCTATTGCTGAAAACATTATGTTTAATACAACTAAGGAAATCTATATGCCAACATAATTTTTCTGAAGGGAAATCAGGATTTAAGTTTCAGTTCAGTTCATTTCAGTTGCTCAGTCGTGTCTGACTCTGTCACCCCATGAATCGCAGCATGCCAGGCCTCCTGTCCATCACCAACTCCCGGAGTTCACCCAGACTCATGTCCATTGAGTCGGTGATGCCATCCAGCCATCTCATCCTCTGTTGTCCCCTTCTCCTCCTGCCCCAAATCCCTCCCAGCATCAGGATCTTTTCCAATGAGTCAACTCTTCGCATGAGGTGGCCAAAGTACTGGAGTTTCAGCTTTAGCATCATTCCTTCCAAAGAAATCCCAGTGCTGATCTCCTTTAGAATGGACTGGTTGGATCCCCTTGCAGTCCAAGGGACTCTCAAGAGTCTTCTCAAACACCACAGTTCAAAAGCATCAATTCTTTGGCACTCAGCTTTCTTCACAGTCCAACTCTCACATCCATACATGACCACTGGAAAAACCATAGCCTTGACTAGATGGACCTTTGTTGGCAAAGTAAAGTCTCTGCTTTTGAATATGCTATCTAGGTTGGTCATAACTTTCCTTCCAAGGAGTAAATCGGGATTTAAGTTTACATATCCTCTAACAAAGGGTCAAATATTTGAACTTAATTCTATTGCCCTCTAAATCAGAAATTCTTCTTATTCTTTCTAAAACAAAATTTCAGAAAGCCACAGCAATCATTATATTCTCATTGGTAACCCTATTTAGACATTACATTTTAAGGAGACAATACTGAGTTGGTGGAGAAGGCGATGGCACCCCACTCCAGTACTCTTGCCTGGAAAATCCCATGGACGGAGGAGCCTGGTAGGCTGCAGTCCATGGGGTCGCTGAGAGTCGGAACGACTGAGCGACTTCACTTTCACTTTTCACTTTCATGCATTGGAGAAGGAAATAGCAACCCACTCCAGTGTTCTTGCCTGGAGAATCCAGGGACGGGGGAGCCTGGTGGGCTGCCGTCCATGGGGTCGCAGAGTCGGACACGACTGAGGCGACTTAGCAGCAGCAGCAGGGGCATCCCAAGTAGTGTCTGTGGTAAAGAACCTGCCTGTTAGTTCAGGAGACATAAGAGATGTGGATTTGATCCCTGGGTCAGGAAGATCCCTTGGAGTAGGGCATAGCAACCCACTCCAATATTCTTGCTTGGAAAATCCCTGGAACAGAGGAGTCCATAGGTCGCAAAGAGTAGGACATGACTTAGCATGCATACACTGAGCTGCTGAGCTAAACTTCAAGGCACTACAATCTACAGGAAACAACAAGCTGAATTCAATGAAAGCTGATAAAAGTCCTTTCTCAATTTCCTAGGATGGTTTGGATGGGATATGACAACAATGTAACTTAATACCAAGCAGAGCAATGACACACCTGTGTTCAAATGCTCTGAATTATTGTATCTAGAACTGCAACTTTTCAGCTATGTATGTACTTCCATGTCTCTAAATAACATCTATTATGTAGCAAGAATAGAAATTTGTTCTGGGTTGCCTATTCAAGAGACAAATCTTATCTTCCCTACGGTAATATGCTGCAGAATGGGAAAACAAATATGCTGATTGAACTTTTTTTCATGCAATTGTGAATTTGTGTATCTTTCTCTATCAGCATAACTTTTCCCTTTTGTGCTATTTTCTCTGCACCTTGGATTGCAATTTGCACATCCCTTCTTTGGGAACATGAACAAGCGGGCAGGTGACCAAATATCAACTCTGAATATGTTAATAAGGACAACCATAGTTACCCATGTGGAAACATCATTCCAAAGTGTCAGACTCAGGTCTCTTGGACAATAAATAACCCAGGAGTAGCTGTATGGTTTTGTATTCATCTTTATATATATGAACATAATCTTAAAAAGGCATTTTCAGTTTTACTGCAACCATAGACAGTTTTAATATTCTCTTGCAGTGACATGACAAACTAACTCCCAGACTGTCTAGACCCAAGACTGAAAGGTATTGAAAGATTTTGTGAAGGAGTCCAACTTGAACAAACCGAAGAGCCCAGAAGCAAAATGATGAAATGTGTCTTCTATCTTATTCATTCAAATGTAGCCTACTATTATAGCCTGTGGAATTGTTGAAGCAAATTTCACAAACTCATGCAATTTTTCATTTAACCTGCATTAATTGTTTCAAATACTTTAGAGAATGACAATGCTCTGTACTTGGGCACAAATCCAGATTTTTACTAAAAAAATGAAGGGGAAAAAAGATGCAAGGATGCATCAACTCCAACATGAATATGGAGTCAGGATATTAAAATTCATGAAGTCCTGTCAACTGAACTGATGCAAACTCTATTTGCCTGAAATACATGATGACATTGCAAGCCAGCAAAGATGAAAACAGCTCGCGAAAGCTTTTTCTGATGCTATTTCATTCCTCCGAATATCAAGTGAACTGTTTTTCTCCAGGTAGGAGCCACATGCAGATTCTCCACTCTGTAAAGCTAGGCCAGAACTGGTTTTTCAAAAACAAGGGTTTTCCAAACCTCTGCTGTCCCTCTCGTTCACTTCTTAGCATGCTCCCTGTATATAGAACAGAAAAATTTTCTGAACCATGATCGCGTTTTCTCAGACAAGCAATGTCCTCTCTTGTCGCTTGAGCTGAATTGAAACCAAATAAGCCCCATGGATACATTTGTATTCAGACTCAGTAAAACACTTCTTTAAAATATTGTCTTGGGGACTATTCCAAAGAGCTCTGACTGGTTGCCGTACAAGGGAGGCAGCCTTAATGCAAACTGGGAATGAGCTAGAAGATAGCCTGCTAGAAGAATTCTGACAAGCCCTTAGGTAAAGATCTAATAAAACATGGGCACGATTGTTAGTAGTTTAAACTGGAGAGTTTCTGAAGTTCTGTAAATTAAATAGGACAAGTCAATTTCTTCTCATTTATAAATTAAACAGGACAAGGAAATGCTTTGAAATTGTGGGCTCTGTCACCCACATTTTCTCAGAGTCATCAATCATCATGAATCTTTTCATTAAAGCTCTTGCAAAATGTGCTCTATTCTTAAATACAGTTTGGAAAGAGACTTGAAAAATTCCTTGCAGTCAAAGACCATGTCTTCTGCAGATTCAATGAAAGATTTAGCATTTGGCAGGCACAATTCAAGTTTAATTATGATCACAAGAATATTATGGCAAATCCAGGAGGGACACTGGGAGGTCAAAAGTCCAAAGACCCACCTTCAGGATATGTGGCTGCTAAGCCTTCACCAGAGCTGAGAATTTACTTTATTTAAAAGAGTTCTTTAAAAGAAAATCTCATGGCTTTTCACTTACTCCTTAAATTATATAACCTGTCTAGGTTAGAAATTTTCTTAGCACTTATTCATTTATCATGATTTAAATACTTCATTCTCTAGAATAGAGTACTGTCCAATAGAACTTTCTGCAAAGATGATGTGTCCTATTTCTGTGTGTTTAACATAATAATCACTAGCTACCTGTGCCTATTGAACACTTGAGACATGGTTAATGCAACCAAGGAACTAAATTTAGAATTTTAAGTTTAATAATTTTAAATTGAAATTAAATAGCCACATAGGGCTGATGGCCTGTTCACTGGTAATTCTAGAGACTGTGCTCATCATAGTTTTAGTTGAAAATGTTCCCTTTATTTTTTTCATATGTCCAATAGGTATTTACAGAGATACCCTTAGCGTATTCTGGGCCAGGCACAGTTCCAGCTGGAAGGAATATAGTAGTGAATAAAAGTAAAAAGGAATCCTGTCACAGAGGACTTAATTCTAGTGGGGAAAAAACACAAATCAATAAAAGGATAACTAGAAACACCAATAAATATAATAAAGGGAAACCCCAGGGCAATGTTATGAATTGTAATTAGCCAGTTGTTAGAATTACTATTTTAGATAGAGCAATAAGGTGAGTCCTTTCTGGGGGAGGTGACATGTGAGCTGAGACCTGAATGATAAGAAAGAGTCATTCATGCTCTGAGCCAGGGAAAATCATCCCAAGAAGAAGGAAACAACAAGGGCAAACACCTGAGGCAGGACCTAACTGGGCATGTTAGAGCAACAGAAAGGTCACTGTGACTTGAACCCAGTGAAGGATGGAAAGCAGGAGTAACATCATCACAGAGGTAAACTGAAGTTAGATCTATCAGGGCTTTGAGACCATGGTGAGTAGTTTGCTTTTATTCTAAGTAGATATACAAAGTTTTAAGACTGGAGAGAGGGCTCTATTTCGCATGTCACAAAGGTTAACTTCTAATGGAGAAAAAGAGACTATCAACAAGTGACTCTTAATGATGGCTATGAAGTGAAGTGAAGTCGCTCAGTCGTGTCCGACTCTCTGCAACCCCGTGGACTGTAGCCCACCAGGCTCCTCCGTCCATGGGACTCTCCAGGCAAGAATACTGGAGTGGGTTGCCATTTCCTTCTCCAGGGGATCTTCCCAACCCAGGGATCGAACCCAGGTCTCCCACATTGCAGGCAGATGCTTTAACCTCTGAGCCACCAGGGAAGCCCTAATGATGGCTATGGTAGATAGCAAAAGTGATCAAAAGAAGTAGACTATTCTGGAACTTTTTTTTTTTTTCTAGATAAAAACTGATGAATGAATATAAGAGACGATAGAAAAAGAGAAATTAAGAAGAACTCTTTGGACTTCAGCTTCAACAACTGTTTGGATGAGAAGAAGAAAGCTGAGCCAAGTGTAGGTTTATGAGGACAAAATCAAGAGTTTCATCTTGAATATGTTATCATTTAGATGCCAGATGGAGAGGTGACATGGGAAATGAGATAGCAATATGGCTCTAGTTCTGCAGATATCCATCAGAAATCCTCAGCAGAGTTGTTATTTAAAGCCGTAGAGCAGGAAAGAATCATTTAAGAAAAAAGTGCCGATAAAGAGGTCAAAATAGTCACTGACAGCAAAGGAGAGGATCACCTTGGAGCTTTCTCTTGGGTTTACCCACTTTAGATTATCCTCACAGCAGCTATTCTGAATTATAAGCCTTGTACAGCTAGGATCTGAAGTCTATCAAATGCACAGTTCTAGACATTTCAGCCACATCAAATTGTCTACAGCTCAGCAGATACATCATGTTGTTTCAGATGTCAATGTCTTTACACATATTGTCCCTTGGCCTAAAATTCAATCTTATTGCCTACATTCTTCCATTAGCAATCACCTGGATAACTCAACTCATCCTTTAAGAATTGTTTTAACGGATCCTTCCCTGATCCTTCCCTCCTTTGTGCTGTCTTATGCCTGATTTGTTCCTGACATTATTTGTTTTCATGTCCTTAAGGATAGCCATGTTGTCTTATTCATCTTTATATATCTAGTAACTAGCACAGCTGTGTTTATTCTAGGACAATAAAATTATTACTACTCCCAAAACATGAGATTTTTCTTCTAAGTTCTGCCTTGCAATAAGAGAATTCTCTTCCAGCCCAGTATAGTCAATATCACCTGTATTTTCTCCTCTGAGAAAAGAGGAGACCTCCTGGAGTCACCTTTCCCATTGGTAGGCTTCCTAAGAGCATAAATTAAGATTCCCAATCTGCTCTTTTCAAACAAAGTGATCCATTATTTTTCAGCTTAAGAAGATTGTCTTCCTGTTCTGTACATATCAGCAGAAGTTAAGATCCTAGGCAACTATTTGAGATTTCCTTAAACAAATGGTTTTCAAACATTCATAACAAAACTCGTACTCATAATACATCTGTTTTAAATGTTTATTTCCCAGACTTACCTCCCAAAATTCTGACTCTGTTACATCTGAGGTAAATTTTAGGAACCAATATTTTTAATCAACATCTCAAGAGATGCTGATATAGTAGAACTTTTGTGATACACCATGGAAAATTTAAGGGTTTTCCAAAAGCAGTCCCACTCCCCATTTGACCCTAAAGATACCCCTAACACAGACAGAGAAAAAGTTGTATTAAATTGCAGATTATTCTAGAAGCAGATTATTTAGAAAACAATTTTAGAAAGTGTTTAATTACCAGAAAGTTTTTGCTTAATTCTATTTTAGAAAGAGCTAGGTAAAAATATCCTTTTGGGCCCAATTATTGCTGTCCTGTAGCTACCATACCTATATTTAGAATAATGACGTTATGAAGAAATAAGAAGGAAAGCGGCTTGTTCTAGTTTTCATACTATTCTACAGGCAACTTTCTGAAGTCTGTGTAACATACATCACTTCATTTTCTTCTCAAGATGTTTCTTTCTACATATAGTTTATTTATAGTATGTCTACATCTAGGCAATCAAGAAAATAAGTTTATTTAGCTCTGTCAAACAGCCAAATAAACCTGGAAAAAAAAATCACCTAGCAAGTGCTAATCATACTGGGGCACACAAGTGAGCAAAAGCAGCTGAAACTTCTGCCATTCGGTCAGTCAATAAGGCTGAGTCAGTAGTCCTTGGCTAGTGCTATAGGAATCCCTTCCTCAAATCTCTGTTGTGTTCCTCCCAAAGTTGCATATTTACAGAGACCTGTCCAACTCAGGATGACTTGTCTATGTCAAAAAAGATATAATTAAATATCTTCTGTGAGAACCACTCCATGACAATAACCAACAACATTTTGTTTTTTTATTGGAATATAATTGCTTTACAATGTTGGGTTAGTTTCTGCTGTACAATATCATGGATCAGCCGTATGTATACATATACCCAGTCCGTCCTGAG
This sequence comes from Bison bison bison, assembly GCF_000754665.1. NCBI lineage: Eukaryota > Metazoa > Chordata > Mammalia > Artiodactyla > Bovidae > Bison > Bison bison. The sequence goes on along the minus strand of NW_011494945.1, from coordinate 474,070 downwards.
ACCACCCCCACCATCCCATTCCACCCCTCTAGGTCATCACACAGCACCCAGCTGAGCCCTGTGTGCTACGTGATAGCTTTCTGCTATAATCAACAACTTTTAAAACGAGCTCTTTTTATAAGCAACTCATCCTCTCTAAAGCAAAATTCAGATATCAAGAGATATCTATGGGAGACTGAGTATTACCTGAATAACAGTGACTGAGGTTGTTGTCAACAGTGTAGTTTCAAGAAGATAAATTCAAAGCCTCCATCTTTATCAGCAACTGAACCACTAATTCTCATATTTGTATGCATTTTTCAGACTGTAGGATTTCCCCGTCTATAGTCCAACTACAACATTAAAACATTTGATCAACAGCCCAAAACTAAATAGGGCCCCGCTAGGGAATCTCTTTTTGCTAGAAATGTTTGAATGTTTTCCTAAGTGCTCCAACCACTGCCAAAGTTTTTACCTTAATTAACTCAAGTATAGTTCCCTCAGGATGAATTCAAATATTCTACCCAATCTTCTAAAATGGAAATCCTCTAACTTCCCCAAATTACTATCCCATTAGTCAGCTGGCCAGTCCTTGTAAACTTTGTGTTAGGATTATTTCCAGTAAATTTACAATTGAGGTGTTAAATCTAATATCCCTTCTAAGAAGTGAACAGATGTTTCAGGGACAACTGTTTTTCTAAAGATCAGTCTTGCTTTGGTCTATCTAGCTGTAAAAACAATTAAGAAAACATGGGACTCTGCAGTGATGTTTCAGTAACTCAAAATATGTTAACTCTAGAGAAATGACTCTGGGATCAACGTGTAATCTTGATTCTTTCATAACTAAAACCATTCACATTAAATGCTGCAAAATTTTGCTATTGATAAACAGTAAAAGTTTGAGGAATTCTTCATGGAGAGTGACATTTTATCAGGGCCATAAGTTGGTGAAGAATTTTCACTGGGAGTGAGGGGGCATTCCCAGCAGAGCTAAGCTACAAAATTAAGAAGCTGAAAAAATGTGCTTGTTGAACTAAAAGTAGTGGAGATTTTTCTATCATATTCTATGATTATTTAAAAGAAAAAAGAAGATAAAGCCAAATAGGTAAACTGAAACCAAATTACAAAAAACTTTCACTTAAATAAGTACTATGGACTTTATTCTTCAGGCAATGGGAAACAAAGATTTATGAGAATGTGAGTTGCTGATTCCCTCACGAAGACTCACTCAGTTCTGGAGATGCAAAATAACTGTGTGCTTCAGATAGGAAAGGCATGCTGTTGTTACCATTAGCAGGAAGGTAAGAGTAAAAACTCGTAGGCTCTTGAGTGTGACTCAAAAAAAGGAACCACTTTCAATTCTGATCCTGTCACATATTTGCTATATGACTTTGGGCAAGGTATTTAAAATCCCTGCTCTTTATTTTCCTCATGTGTAAAAAAAGAAATGATAATGGTACATTATGTAAAATAGCATCTTATCAAGATTAAATAGCGTTTTAAGTACTGCTCATCGGTAGTGGTTAGAACAGCACCTAATACACAGCAATCACTCAATGTCATTTATTAGTACTATTACTCTGTAAGCACTGTCTCTATGTTATATACAGATTATCTGCTATTATGCACACTATAAGCTACATAATAAATTGACAGAGTAATCTAATATGAACTATTCAATAAATAACTCCACACAAAAATCGCCACTTTACAGCAGAGGTCATTGAAACTCAAAGATGAGGAAATAACTTTATAAAGTGGCACACTTGTTAAGTTAGAGATCTGGGATCCAATGTGGTCATCTGACTTTGAAATCTGAGCTCTTCATCACCACTTTCTTCTGCTTTGTGCACTTGTATTAGTTAAAGTAGATTAGCAAAACAAGAGAGAAATGCATTTCACCAATCTTGTCCTCAAGATAAAGAATTACATGGTCTTATCTGGGTCCATGAAAGCATCATTTTAGATGTTCCATTAGCCAAACAGTTGCCTTTCCATCCACCCATACACACACATCAAGCCCAAATTCTCAATAATAAGTATATTTGACTTGAGCTCCTTGTATCTCCAAAGATTGAATTTCAAAAAGTCTACATCTGATCATCCATCAACTTGACACCTCCCTCTAGCCTTCCTACTCCATTTCCTTCTCTCTAATCAATAGAAGTGGCATGATGAGGGCTGAATTTTACACAGACTGTTCTGGCATCAGTAGGCTGGCTGTATTGAAGCAGGAAAAGAATACAAAAAAGAGTCCTGTTTAGAAGAATAAAAGGGGCCTGAACTTAGTGAGTAGCAAAAGGAATTTTTAAAGAAAAGAAAAAGCAACAAGGTATTACAGAGTTAAAGCTGAAAGAATCTGACAGCTAATTCTATGGGGAAGGTGAATGGAAGGGAGAGTGCTTTGATCCATGATGACTAAGACAATTACGAGCCCTGTGAATTACCAGGTGCTATTGTTGCTGTTAAGCTTCTCTGGTGGCTGAGAGGGTAGAGTGTCTGCCTGCAATGTGGGAGATCCGGGTTCGATCCCTGGGTCGGGAAGATCCCCTGGAGAAGGAAATGGCAACCCACTCCAGTATCCTTGCCTGGAGAATCCCATGGACAGAGGAGCCTGGTGGGCTACAGTCCATGGGGTCGCAGAGTTGGACACGACTGAGCGACTTCTCTTCACTTCATGTTGCTGTTTAGTCAGTTGCTAAGCTGGGTTCAACTCTTTTGCCACCCCGTGGACAGTAGCCCGCCAGGCTCCTCCGTCCATGGGATTTCCAAGGCAAGAATACCGGAGTGGGTTGCCATTTCCTTCTCCAGGGGATCTTCCCAACCCAGGGATAGAAACCATGTCTCCTGCATTGCAGGTGAATTCTTTACTACTGAGCTACCTGGGAAGCCCAAATTATGGGTTATGTGGTACCTTAAGGAACAACAGGGTATAAGACGGTTCATATAAAAGCAGCCTGGAAAACCTAAACCCAAACAGAAAACATAATTAAATACAACGTTTTCTTGAGCTTTGTGTCACACTTCCTTGAATATATGCTATAAAATTTCAACTCTGAACCAAAGTTTCTATCCTCTTTTTCTCTAGTTTCTCAAATTCTAATAACCTACATCTAGTATCAGCTGGCTGTTTTTTCACGTTCCTGCCTCTGAGAATATGGATCCAAATTTCAAACTTCTAGCAATTTTCTGTTCCTTCCTATTATTCTGAGTAAAGAAAAAGATAAGTATAAAATAATGAAAATGTAATAAATTTGATTTTAAATATATCCAGTTGAACTATTGAGTTGCTGTTGCTGTTGCTGCTGTTAAGTTGCTTCAGTCATGTCCGACTCTGTGTGACCCCATAGACGGCAGCCCACCAGGCCCTGCTGTCCCTGGGATTCTCCAGACAAGAACACTGGAGTGGGTTGCCATTTCCTTCTCCAATGCATGAAAGTGAAAAGTGAAAGTGAAGTCACTCAGTTGTGTCCGACTCTTAGTGACCCCATGGACTGCGGCCTTCCAGGCTCCTCCATCCACGGGACTTTCCAGGCAAGAGTACTATTGAGGGTATAGTCCAAATACAAGTCTATGAGATTTAGTAAAAACAATTCATTAGAGATATATATTTAGTGGTCATCTAAACAGGGAGAATTGCTTAGCTACCAAAAAAAAAAAAATGAATAGATACAAAGAGAGAAGTATTTAGGAGAGAGGAGAACTGGCTCAAGAATAGATCATAAAGGAATGTTTAAACTTAGAGGGAATTGATGCTTTTGAACTGTGGTGTTGGAGAAGACTCTTGAGAGTCCCTTGGACTGCAAGGAGATCCAACCAATCCATTCTGAAAGAGATCAGCCCTGGGATTTCTTTGGAAGGAATGATGCTAAAGCTGAAACTTCAGTACTTTGGCCACCTCATACGAAGAGTTGACTCATTGGAAAAGACTCTGATGCTGGGAGGGATTGGAGGCAGGAGGAGAAGGGAACGACAGAGGATGAGATGGCTGGATGGCATCACTGACTGGATGGACGTGAGTCTGGGTGAACTCCGGGAGTTGGTGATGGACAGAGAGGCCTGGCGTGCTGCAATTCATGGGGTCACAAAGAGTCGGACATGACTGAGTGACTGAACTGAACTGAACTGAACTGAACCCAGAAACAACACTGGAGAGGGAGAGAACAACCAGGAGAACTGTGGTCTCACAGAAGCAGTGAGAGAAGTGGAGACGGCCTTACGTGTCTTATTCAGAGAATCATAGGAGATTATGTATTGTTTTGACTTGTTCTTGTTCCCACCTTCAGATAACAGTATTTCCTCCCTCGCTTCTTTCAATTAGAAAGAACTTTCTATTAGTGTAGAGAAGAACTTATATTTCTGATACTAACTGTGGTTCCAATTAGAGTCATTGATTCTAGTACCATGTCTCCTCTCTCATGAAATACAAGGGTTCTAGAGTCCCAAACTGGGTCAGACATAGTACTGCAGCCCATGACCACAATGGTGTGTGTGCGTGTGTGTGTGTGTGTGTGTGTATGTGTGTGTGTGTGCGTGTGCACGTGCACACTCAGTCATGTCCAACTCTTTGAGACCCATGGACTGTAGGCCACCAAGTTACTCTGTCTCTAGGATTCTCCAGGCAAGAATACTGCAGTGAGTTGCCATTTCCTACTCCAAGGGATCTTCCCAACCCAGGAATTGAACCCACATATTTTGCATCTTCTGCATTGGCAGGTGGGTTCTTTACCACCATACCACTTGGGAAGCCCATGATCACAATTATTAGGACTCAGATTTGGAACCAGAGTCCAATCAATTAGAATCCCTCCTCTATGGAAGGGACAAAAAGATGAGTAAGAACTGTCCTTAAGGTTCACAAATCTATGAAAATATGAGCTTGGAACTTTAAACTAATGGTTTTGTCTCCCAGATTGGAGGATTTAGTCCATGGTAGGATATTTGGAGAAGGCAATGGCACCCCACTCCAGTACTCTTGCCTGGAAAATCCCATGGACAGAGGAGCCTAGTAGGCTGCAGTCCATGGGGTTGCTAAGAGTCAGATACAACTGAGCGACTTGACTTTCACTTTTCACTTTCATGCATTGGAGAAAGAAATGGCAACCCACTCCAGTATTCTTGCCTGGAGAATCCCAGGGACAGGGGAGCCTGGTGGGTTGCCGTCTATGGGGTCACACAGAGTCAGACACGACTGAAGTGACTTAGCAGTAGCAGCAGCAGGATATTTAGAGAGAGACTTAAGAGGTATGGGAGGAAAGAGTCCTGCGTGTGTGTAAGTGACTTCAGTCATGTCCAACTCTTTGCAACCCTATGGACTGCTAGCCCACCAGGTTTCTCTGTCCATGGGATTCCCTAGGCAAGAACACTGGAGTGGGTTGCTATTTCCTTCTCCAGGGAATCTTCCTGACCCAGGGATCGAACCCGCATATCTCACATCTCCTGCATTGGCAGGCAAGTTCCTTACCACTAGCGCCACCATGGTATGCAGAGAGAGAGTAAAGAGGTATGGGAGGAGAGAGTGCTGACAGAGCACAAATCTCAAAGAGCTTTAATAGGACACTCACTCCTGCTCTTTCAAGACTGACTTTTTACCACTTTATTTTAATTTGCATATTCCCTAGAATCACCCTAATAAATGATTCTGTTTACTTTGTTCAATCTCTTTATAATAGAGTTTCTGGTACTAACAACCAAGAATCCTGACTAAAGGACAGAGCATGAAGCATAAGGACTGAGAAGAATGGATTAGACTTTGTAACGTATAGTTCATAGGTAGCCTGAAAGAAGCAGGCATCAGTGTACTGCTGGCAACAGAAAATAGATGTTTAAAGGTTAAAGACCAAATGACGGGGAAGAAATGAAGTCAGTGAAAATGGGCTAGATTTCTGACAAGTGTAAAAAGAAGGAAATAAGCAGTATCTTTAAGGACTAGCAGGGTTTATGAGTATAAAAGAATGTATCCTCTCTTACTATAAATATGAGTAATTCTTACTGTATAAATCAATGGATGTGTTATTACAAAGTAGCTTTTGTTAATATATTGTGATTCAAAAGGGTACACAGCTTCTCTTCAGGAACTGTCCTTGGCATTTTCCAGTATATGGAAACAAGATCAACCAACCTCGTAGAGTTATAAATTTTTAAAAGCTTTGGTTTTACTGCCATTTTTTAATGAGTTCATTTCTGTTTTGAAAATCTATTTATTAAAACTGCTTTTGAAAATGTCAGTCATTTTCAGTTATGCCCAGGGAAGCCAAACAAAAGGATTTCAGTTGATTTGGAGACTATTTAAAAGGTGCAATAGGGATTCCTGTGGGGAACTAATGGCCACGGAAACAAATAAAAGGCAGAACTTGCTGATACAGACTTGGTTATCTACCTCCTCATCTGGAAAATTCTCCTCTCAAAGCTATTCTTTCTCAAACTTGTAAACAGGTGGGAGGATGGGAGGAAGAAAAGGTTGTCTCAGTACAGGAACTTTGTCCTCTGAGAGTGAACTAGAGTAGAGAAGAGAGGAAAGAGGAGGAAAGCTATGAACAGCATGTGTTTCCACTGCAGTTTACAAACATAACATGACCACAACTACACAGATATATAATATCCGACTTTATTTTTACAACATCCCTGTGAGAAGGTCAAAGAAGATGTCCTCATCCCCTTTTAAGAGTTAAGGTAAAGGCAGTTCAGAAAGGTTTATGTGATTTGCCAAAGATCACTTAGCAGCTAAGCGAGACAAGCAAGAACCCAGCCCAGACATATGGACACAAATTACAGAATGCATGCTCTCTCTTGCCTCTTCTGTATCCAACTCTTTGAGCTGCTTCTCTACTGTGACAGAGGCTACATTTTCTGTGAAATATTTAGTGAATCTTTTGATTTCTTATGAAATTTTACAAAAACCTTAGGAGTGGATCTTTCTCATTTTGGAGTCCCGTCTAACTCCAGGTATATGAGTTATTCATTCCAATGCATACAATATGTTGTTGATAAATCTTTCCAGCTTAATGAAATCATAATAGTCGCCAGAAGCAACAGGTAACATTTATCATGCAAATCACTGCATGGCATTGTAAACAGGATCTAATGTTTAATCATGGCAGCCCTGAGACATGGGCATTTGCTTTTCAATAGAGGCCACTGAGTGGGGGACAAGGATATAAGTCTATGTCTAGATTAATCCATCAAACTATAGTAAAAAATGATGTATTTGCAAAAATAATGGTCTGTAGATCAGACCTCAGCATTTCCTCCTTAGAGGAAATTTCTTAACTTGCTATAAATTTCTCCAGATGTAGATGATGCTGGATTTGTATTCAAAACATTATAGATCTTTAAACGGTGAATGTGAGCCTTAGAAGAGAAGACTCAATTGTGCTAGCCAGATCTATTAACAGTATCAAAGTCTCTCTGGAACCAGTTTCCAAAATCATCTTTGTGAAAAATGAGGCAAATTATAGCATGTGCCCTGGTGATGGAGGCCGAAGTTTCTGCCTCAAAAGTTCCAATCCAAGCTTTATGCTTTCAGAATATCATAAACTATGATTGTAGTACTCTAGCAAACAGGAAATAATTGTCAGCAGTGCTAGATGGTTTGAAGGAGGCCGTGGTTTAAAAAGTTCAAAGCGCTTTCTTCCTTCTGTGAAGAATGCTTGTTTTCCCTCCAGTAGTTATTTCTCACAAAATCAAGCGGATGGACATCTTGAAAACAGGCTCTCTCAAAGACAGCTGCACCATTGCCTCAGTCATGAAGCTGAAATGACTACTGTACTCTTTAATGGGATTTTCAGGCAGTGGGACGATTACCTGAAAGCCCAAAATAATAAACACCTATCTTCTGCTTGTGACCTAAAAGGACTTCCCTTTCGTAAGCAAAGAGAGTCTGTGGCTGCTGTGTCAATGAAATTTCTTTGGAGGGATGTCTTGATTACGATTTTGTGTGTGGAAGTGTGAACTCAATCTGCTGAGCAGCCCTCCGCAACTGCCTTTGGTACAATCAGTAAAGAAGTTTTAAATTCCAAAGCAGCACTTAACGATTCTCTGTTAAAATAAGATTAGAGTACATTTTACTAAAAGGAAGTCCTTTTTATGGAAGAGGAATGATATATTTCATATTACTTAAAAGAACAAACACTTGACTTCTCCATCTTATTGCTGCTGTTTTTAACTGTCATCGTATTGAGTTCTCACCCCTGACAATATAAAAACTAGAATGAAATCACAGAGCAGAAAACTTTAAAAGAAAGTACCTTCTAGCACACAGTTCTTTGAATAAAGATGTCTATATGTGCTGGTATTACAAGAACTTTTTTTTTTAATGGCAGCTGGAGTATTACCAGTGGTAACTGCACAAATTTACACAACCTGATTTTGCTGATCAGTACTCACATCTCAGAAACTGGGACACCTCCTGAGACTCAATTAGTAATCTCCTGGCTCAGAAATCAACACTGAATTCACAAATACACAGTTATGTAAATATTGCTCTAGAATTATCCTAAATAACTTGAAATTTCTATCAGGATAAGCACCTTTTAATAACAAATCCTCTGTCCCTAAAAGTGGTTTCTACTATATTATTCATTGAAAATACTGAATAATTTCACATCACTAGGAATACTGATCTACCTTATATATCCCTCTAATTGCCATGATATTTGTTTATAAAATGTTTAATCAGTTAGAAAAATAGCTTTCAATTTCTATGTCTATTGGGGTAAATTTTGGTAAATTATATTTTCCTAGGAAATTATTTATTTCACCTAAAGTTTTATATCTATTTGCATTCTTCTGTGTAAATAAATCTCTCATGATTTAAAAAAAAATTAGGAAAGATAACATTATTTTAAGCCATACCTACCTTCATTAACCAGTTTAAATAGGTCCATAGATTTGATAAGACAAAGTCAATAACAAAAGTTGAATTAATGAAAAATCTTTAACTGTCAAAACACTGTATTATCAAAATAAGAAAAATTAAAACAGTCTATGAGATCAAAATGCAAACACCTGTTGGATCATTGAAAAAGCAAGAAAATTCAAGAAAAAACATCTACTTATGCTTCATTGACTACACTAAGCCTTTGATTGTGTGATCACAACTGTGAAAAATTCTTTGAGAGATGGGAATACCAGAATGTCTTACCTGCCTCCTGAGAAACCTGTGTGCAGGTCAGGAAGCAACAGTTAGAACCGGACAGGGAAGAGACTGGTTCAAAACTGGGAAAGAAGTACATCAAGGCTGTATGTTGTCACCCTGCTTATTTAACTTATATGCAGAGTACATCATGTGAAATGCTGGCTGGATGAAGCACAAGCTGGAATCAGGATTGGCAGGAGAAATATCAATAACTTCAGATATGCAGATGGTGCCACCTTTATGGCAGAAAGTGAAGAGGAACTAAAGAGCCTCTTGATAAAGGTGAAAGAGGAAAGTGAAAAAGCTCGCTTAAAATTCAGCATTCAAAAAACTAAAATCATAGCATCCAGTCCCATCACTTCATGGCAAATAGATGGGGAAACAATGGAAACAGTGACAGACTTTTTTTTCTTGGGCTCCAAAATCATGGTGGATGGTGGCTGCAGCCATGAAATTAAAAGACGTTTGCTCTTTGGAAGAAAAGCTATGACAAATATGGACAGTGTATTAAAAAGCAGAGATACTGCTTTGCCAACAAAGTTCCATATAGTCAAAGCTAGTTTTTCCAATAGCCATATATGGATGTGAGAGTTGGACTATGAAGAAGGCTGAGCGCTGAAGAATTGATGCTTTATTTTTTTTTATTTAAATTTTATTTTATTTTTAAACTTTACATAATTGTATTAGTTTTGCCAAATATCAAAATGAATCCGCCACAGGTATACATGTGTTCCCCATCCTGAACCCTCCTCCCTCCCCCTCCCATACCATCCCTCTGGGTCGTCCCAGTGCACTAGCCCCAAGCATCCAGTATCGTGCATCGAACCTGGACTGGCAAGAACTGTGGTGTTGGAGAAGACTCTTGAGAGTCCCTTGGACTGCAAGATCAAACCAGTTATTCCTAAAGGAAATCAACACTGAATATTCACTGAAGGAATGATGCTGAAGCTGAAGATCCAATACTTTGGCCACTTAATGGGAAGAGCCAGCTCACTGGAAAGGACCCTGATAATGGGAAAGAATAGAAGACAGGAGGAAAAGGGGATGACAGAGGACTAGAGAGTTGGATGCCATCACAGACTCATCACAGAACATGAGTTTGAGCAAGCTCTGGGAGATGGTGAAGGACAGAGAAGCCTGGTGTGCTGCAGTCCACGGGGTCGCAAAGAGTCAGACATGACTGAGTGACTGAACAACAATGGGCCGCCATTTTAAAAAGTTATATTTTTCTGTACAGTAACATTTATAGATGAAAATACACAAATTGTAATGTAGAACTCAATAAATTATCACAAAATGACACACCTTTGTAACCACATCCTATGAAAAAAATGGAACATTACAACACCATAAATGACCCATAACTGCCAATAACATTTTGAAAATCATAGATTAGTAATATATGTTTGGGGACTTTATATAAATGGAATCATCTAGAAGTATCTGATTGCTTGATATTATATTTTGGATATTATCTCCTGTGACACTTTTTGTTGCAGCAAATCATTAATTTTCTTACAGTATAATGTTATATTGTATGACTATAGTACTGTCTATATATACATTTTATTCTTGGTGAATATCTACTTTATTCCTCAGTTCAGTTCAGTCACTCAGTCGTGTCTGACTCTTTGTGACCCCATGAATTGCAGCACACCAGGCCTCCCTGTCCATCTCCAACCCCCGGAGTTCACTCAAACTCACGTCCATCCAGTTGGTGATGCCATCCAGCCATCTCATCCTCTGTCATCCCCTTCTCCTCCTGCTCCCAATCCCTCCCAGCATCAGGGTCCTTTCCAATGAGTTAACTCTTCACATGAGGTGGCCAAAGTATTGGAGTTTCAGCTTCAGCATCAGTCCCTCCAGTGAACACCCAGGACTGATCTCCTTTAATAATGGACTGGTTGGATCTCCTTGCAGTCCAAGGGACTCTCAAGAGTCTTCTCCAACACCACAGTTCAAAAGCATCAATTCTTCGGTGCTCAGCCTTCTTCACAGTCCAACTCTCACATCCATACATGACTACTGGAAAAACCATAGCCTTGACTAGACGGACTTTTGTTGGCTAGTGTTTGGCTATTAAAATGGACTCTACCGTGATTATTTTTCTTTCCATTATTTTATTAATATGGTCACTTACATTGATTGATTTCTCAATGTTATCCTAACCTTGCATTACTAAAATAGACAAAACTCTGCTGTATTTTCCCTTTTATATATTGCTCTATTTGGTTTGCTTATATTTTGTATAGAATTTTTATAATTCATGGAAGATACTGATATTTGATTCTCCTCCTACAAATGCACTGTCAGTTCTGTTGTTACATCTTCCCTCATAAATTAAGTTTGGAAGTAATCTCTCTGTAGTATCTGTAAGATCTCTACTATTTTAATTACCCATTTAAGTTATTTGTATCTTCCCTCATTTTTTATGAACAATATCTTCAGGGTTTATCAATTTTAATCTATCTTTCTGAAGAATCAACTTTTGTCTTGGTTCCCTTTTGTAATTCTTTTCTGTTTTTAGTTGGTCTCCCAGGATAATTGTGCATTTGTCTGTCAATTTTGCCTTATGTTTGCCTATGTTTTTTCAGGTTCACATGAATTTAGAATGATAATATCTTCCTGGTCAATTAAACATTTTATCATTATGCAACGTGCCCTTCTATTAATGTTATTTTTAACTTAAGATTTTTTTATTTGATATTAGTGTAGTTACAGAAACTTTCTCTTGCATCTTTTTACTTTGGAACTTTCTGTATCCTTCTGATTACAGTATATCTTTTATTTGCACCTTATGGTTTGAAGTTCTTTGGAGTTTAAGTCTGTCTTTTAATTGGAATATACAGCTTATTTACATTTAATCAAAATGCCAATAAGTTTTGCTTTTAATTTACCATATTATTTTTCCCACAAGTGATTTTAAAAGTATAAGAATCCAGACTTACTTGACAATATAAAATATCTATACTCAAAGTTCCAAATATTTCGCTGTCATTTCTGGTTTGGGGTTATGGGATCAGCCCATTACAAGAAAAGCAAATAAAACTGAAATATATAGTGCCCATGCTGATCTTGGCACTTCAAATTCAAGAGAGAAGCCTGTCGTGTAGAAAAGGGTCTGTTTGAGATGTTTTACAAGTGAATATAGATCTTTCTTAGGTTGGCAAAGGAATTCAGCCCCCACCATCATTTCCTCATCATTCCAGTGAGCCATTTCCCTACGCATGTTCAGTAAAGCTGAAGGGTATCCCTGAAGGACTGGAAAAGTCTTGAAGTCCATGTCACCCCTGTGATTTTTATTCAGCAGGAGAATGGTTCCAAAACAACTTTACCCTCCATTTTCCAACACTGAATTCCAACACTGCTACTTTAGGAAAAGCAGAGACTCAAAGTACTTAGAACAACTGGAAGCCCCTTTCCTAACTTTCTTGCTGGCACAACAATATCCTCAATATCAGTGATGTGTTGATAACTTCAATAACAAGCCAGCCACCCCCTGCCCCATCCCTGGTGGCTCAGATGGTAAAGAATCTTCCTGCAATGCAGGAGACCTGAGTTCAATCCCTTGGTCAGGAAGATCCCCTGGAGAAGGGAATGGCAACCCACTCCAGTATTCTTGCCTGGAGAATTCCAGGGACTAGAGGAGCCTGGCAGGCTACAGTCCATGGGGTCGCAAAGAGTCAGACACGCCTGGACAACTAACACTTGAGCACTTTTCACTTCCCTACCCCAGAAAAAAAAACCCTGATTTATAGTCTTTGCTTATTTCTGTAATATAAATACTCCCAACATAACCATTTTCAAGCTACCTTCCTGACAAAACTTGATTTGAAGTTTGAAAAAGATTTATATAGTTGGCAGTCATGAGCCAGTATCAGCTGGTTCTGATACACAGTTTTCATTTTACCTCGGCAGTTTAATGAAAAAGGTCATAATGACTATGGAAGTGCCCTTATGCGAAGCATGTTATTTTATGAAGAACTTATTTTAAACACATTGCTTACGTTACTCATTTATTAACTGAACACATATTTAGCGAACCCACACTAAGTGCCAGATCCTAAGCTGCTGCTGCTAAGTCGCTTCAGTCGTGTCCGACTCTGTGCGACCCCATAGACGGCAGCCCACCAGGCTCCCCCGTCCCTGGGATTCTCCAGGCAAGAACACTGGAGTGGGTTGCCATTTCCTTCTCCAATGCATGAAAGTGAAAAGTGAAAGTGAAGTCGCTCAGTCGTTTCCGACTCTTAGCAACCCCATGGAGTGCAGCCTACCAGGCTCCTTTGTCCATGGATTTTCCAGGGAAGAGTACTGGAGTGGGGTGCCATTGCCTTCTCCGATCCTAAGCTAACTTGCCGATTTTGCAGAGGCACACAAATGACACAGGGCCTCTGCCTTCTTAGGACTCGAATTCAAGTGATTCAACAAGTGTCAAAAAATCAACTAAATAAATATTCAGTTCTACATTATGATCAGCCCTATGATGTAAAAGATATGGAGCCATGAGAGGTAATAATGGAACATTTAATTTACATAGGGAAGCCAAAGGAAAACATTTTTTAAAAATGACATTGAAACTGAGACCTACAGATGAAGACTTAGGTTAAGTGGGATACATTGTCCTCCATCATAGAAATACCACCTATCAAAACATCTACTTTCTGGAGAAAAAAATAGTGTAGATAACTCATTCATCCACATGAAAGTTTCAAATTATTAACAGAAATTATTATATTCTATTTTTCCATCTATTTTTATCTAAATAACTATCCCATGGGCCATCTCCCTCTGTAGTATGATGTCTTAGATATATTTTAAATTTTTTCTTTAACTTAGAGCCCCTTCCCTGACATCTCTCTATTCCTTCCAAAGTGCACTACATTTGATTGATCTGCCAGACCCCTGCACAACAGTCTATATGTCTTCTAACCAGTGCAGAAGAAAAGGAAATTACTACCTTTATTTCAGGGTACACAATTTTAAAATTATATTTAATACATCCCTGTGTATCTACAGAATGGTGATCATATTACTAATAGTGTGTCCAAAGTCTACAAACCTAAAGTGGCTCTCCAATAATAGAAATTAGTTTTAATTATGTTCTTGTTAGGTTTAATGTTAGGTTAGAGTTTGTTGTACTCTCATTCTTGAAATTACTAACATACCTCAGGTAGCAGTTATTTTTTACAAATATGAACAGTTGATTAATCATTACACTCCATTCACAATTCCACCTCTCTTGTATGCTTGCTACAGTAACATGTGAATACTAATAAAGTATTAAAAAGGTTTAATTAACTCAGTGGTTTTCAACCCAGGGTAATATTTCCCCCCTGAAGATATGTGACAACATCTGCGGACACTTGGAGTTGTCACCCCCAGGGCAGTTCTACTGGCATCCAGGTGGTAGAGACCAGGGATACTGCTAAACCTCTTGCAATACACAGGATAGTCCCTCACACCAAAAATTACTAATATGTGGCCCAACATATCAAAAGTGCTAGGATTGAGAAACATTGAGTTAACTAGACCAATTTACAGACCAATATTTTTAGCGGGATTATTTAACTTGTGTTAGTTGCTAAGTTGTGTCTGACTCTCTTGTGACCCTGTGGACTTTAACCTGCCAGGGTCCTCTCTCCACGGGATTACCCAGGTAGGAATACTGGCATGGGTTGCCATTTTCTTCTCTAGGGGATCTTCTCTACCCAGGGATTGAACCCACGTCTCCTGTATTGACAGGCAGATTCTTTACAACTGAGCCACCAGGGAAGGCCGGATTATTTAACTACTGTATTTAAATTTTAAGTAGTAAACCATGACTAAACATTACATTCTGATTAATAATACTTTTGCACATTTTCATGTGCTAACATTAGTCCAGAAAGACTTTCATTTATTACTCAGCAACACAAGCCATATATAGCCTATTCACATAAAAATAGAAGTCTCTGCTAAATATTCTAAAAGTTTTAAAAGCAAGTTCTGACAATGAAGAGTTAACTTCATGCCTTTTTATAATTATTCATTCCATTATTTGTATTCAATACATCCTTTGAGGTTTTTTCCTCCCTTTCCATTACAGAGATTATCTCATGGGAAGGAATTTGATAGTGTATTCAATCATACTGTTACGACTCTAAAAGTTTCATTACAATCTTTATTTTAAACCTATATTATTTCCATGTTACCAGAGCAGATTTTAAGACAAAATGCTGCATCTATGGAGATTCTAGGCAACATCTACAACCAACCGAATGGCACTGTAGGAAGTGAAGATACAGGCAGGACACGGCTAACATTTAAGAGGAAGAGTTCACGCTGACTCTAGGTATCTCAAAAGATCTCATGGGCTGACTCTGAAGGCATTTAGACCTGCCTGAATTTTCTCAGCAAGTACAACAATATTCGAGTATCATATCTTCCATACTTTCAAGCATGTTTGCTTGGCTGGCAGAAAATATAAGACTGAGCTTTTTTGTCTATGACCCTGAATTCTGGAGAGACCACTGAATTGACACACAGTTCTGAATTGACACTCTCTATCTGCATCGTGTATTAACTCTGCAATGCCTGTCTGCCAGCCATACATCTGACCTATAAAGTGACAGCAATGGAAGATCAGAGGAATGAACGATGCAGGACTGACCTCCTGATATGTTCAAAGATTCTGACACAAAATTGATTCTTTAAGTTCTAATACTTCCAAGGTTCAAGATCGGTGTTCTAGAGCCTTATTTTAGGGTGATCCAGCAGCTAGTGAAAATATTTGGACTGCAATATCTGATTCAAATTTGTTCCTCATCATTTTTTCCTGAAGATAAAGAAACAGCACATTAAATTTTTAAAGAGCATGTTTTTTTTGCCAGCCTACAAAGAATTTTTAGATGCTAGAAAATATGCTGGCTAGATTCTCAAGGGACACATGGAAGACCCCTGGGACAAGTTAAATATTAGTTCCATGACAACAGGAGCACTGCTCTGTGCACAGCTGTAGCTCTGGGACTATTAGGACCCCATGTATAGCAAGTACTTGGTAAAAATATGAAGGGCTGCATATCGTAGTAACTTCAGCAAACACAGCATTATCTTTTATTTAATATATGTGTACTCTAGCTCCTAAAAGAACGTTGTTTGCTGGCTTCTTTTCTGTTGCAACTTCTCCCAATATCTAGAACTATTTATACACTCAACTGATAGCTAATAAATATCAGAGATTATATGACAAGATGACAAGCTGTCCACTCAAAACAAATATTTTCGGCCTAAATTTTTCTCTGTTAAAAACTAATGTGGTTTCAGTTGTGCCTGTTATCTACTTATAAGCTCAATCACAATAAAGAAAATTAGATAAAAGATCTTCTCCGAAACGTCTTCTGCTGTCACTATACCTTTTATGACTGAAGACATATTCTGCAAACAGATGAGCTGAATTTTATTAAGAGAGATTTGTGGTAAGACTCAAGAAGATTTGTGCAATATTTTCTCCTGTACTAAGGAAAGATCTTCACATTCATCATCAATGGTTGATAAGAAGTGTGGCTTTAACAACATTTCTGATGATGAATGAGCATATCCTTCTTTCATATTAAAATAAATATTAAAAAACAATCTTCTTGAATCATGGAAGAAGTCTTTCAATACAGTTTAATCATGAAGAGCAGAAGTGAGATTAACAGAAGAAAGCTGTGTATGAAGGAGGTGTCCCATGGTTCTAACAAGAGCGCACCCTTTCACAATTTCATAAGAGAGGAAAGGATAAGTTAAGTCCTCATTCAGTAGAATGCATGCGTGCTCATGCATGCTCAGTCACTAAGTCGTGTCTGACTCTTTTTGTGATCCCATGGACTGTGGCCTGCCAGGCCTCTCTCTCCATGGGACTTCCCAGGTAAGAATACCAGAGCAGGTGGACGTTCCCTTCTCCGGGGGATCTTTCTGACCCAGGGATCGAACCCAAATCTCCTATGTTGCAGGTGGATTATTTACCACCGAGCCACCTGGGGAGCCCTCAGCAGTTTGACTAACACATTAATATTGTTCATCTTAAACATATATTTCTGTCCTGTATATATTAGGGAAAAAAGAGGGGGATGTTAAGTCTTAGCACCTCAAGGAACATTGCAAACTCATTCCCTTTACAATTCTTTAGTTCATATAGAGAGAAATTGGCATTAAGTACTTTAAAAAGAGAATTTGCACCAATCTGGCTTATTTGAGCTTCAGGGAAGTCTGCTAAAAAGACTTGATCTTGATTATTTCCTTTGTTACATGAATGAGGGAGGATAAATGAGTGGCCACAGGATGCTATTTAATGACTGTGAACGTTTTACATAGTCTGCATAAATGTCATCTTGAAATAGCTGTAACAATAGTGTTTCACTCAGTAGCTGGGTCCTTAAAGTGTTTCCATTAAATATCTCATTTGGAAAGGAAAAGTCAAGTTATTTTAAATCCTCAGTTCAGTTCAGTCCCTCAGTCGTGTCCAATTCTATGCGACCCCATGAATCGCAGCACACCAGGCCTCCCTGTCCATCACCAACTCCCGGAGTTCACTCAAACTCACGTCCATCGAGTTGGTGATGCCATCCAGCCATTTCATCCTCTGCCGTCACCTTTTCCTCCTGCCCTCAATCCCTCCTGGCATCAGAGTCTTTTCCAATGAGTCAACTCTTCGCATGAGGTGGCCAAAGTAC
>NW_011494945.1:374919-456162 GCF_000754665.1 Bison bison bison | reverse complement strand
CCAATAAACACCCAGGACTGATCTCCTTTAGGATGGACTGGTTGGACCTCCTTGCAGTCCAAGGGACTCTCAAGAGTCTTCTCCAACACCACAGTTCAAAAGCATCAATTCTTCAGCGCTCAGCCTTCTTCACAGTCCAACTCTCACATCCATACATGACCACAGGAAAAACCATAGCCTAGACAGGCCTTTGTTGGCAAAGTAATGTCTCTGCTTTTGAATATGCTATCTAGGTTGGTCATAACTTTCCTTCCAAGGAGTAAGCATTTTTAATTTCATGGCTGCAGTCACCATCTGCAGTGATTTTGGAACCCCAAAAAAATAAAGTCTGACACTGTTTTCACTGTTTCCCCATCTATTTCCCATGAAGTGATGGGACCAGATGCCATGATCTTCGTTTTCTGAATGTTGAGCTTTAAGCCGACTTTTTCCACTCTCTTTTTTTACTTTCATCAAGAGGCTTTTTAGTTCCTCTTCACTTTCTGCCATAAGGGTGGTGTCATCTGCATATCTGAGGTTATTGATATTTCTCCCGGCAATCTTGATTCCAGCTAGTGCTTCTTCCAGCCCAGCGTTTCTCATGATGTACTCTGCATATAAGTTAAATAAGCAGGGTGACAATATACAGCCTTGACGTACTCCTTTTCCTATTTGGAACCAGTCTGCTGTTCCATGTCCAGTTCTAACTGTTGCTTCCTGACCTGCATATAGATTTCTCAAGAGTCAGGTCAGGTGGTCTTGTATTCCCATCTCTTTCAGAATTTTCCACAGTTTACTGTGATCCACACAGTCAAAGGTTTTGGCATAGTCAATAAGACAGAGATAGATGTTTTTCTGGAACTTACCTGCTTTTTTGATGATCCAGTGGATGTCGGCAATTTGATCTCTTCTAAAACCAGCTTGAACATCCGGAAGTTCAGGGTTCACACATTGCTGAAGCCTGGTTTGGAGAATTTTGAGCATTACTTTACTAGTGTGTGAGATGAGTGCAATTGTGCGGTAGTTTGAGCATTCTTTTGCATTGCCCTTCTTTGGGATTGGATTGAAAACTGACCTTTTCCAGTCCGCTGGCCACTGCTGAGTTTTCCAAATTTGCTGGCATATTGAATGCAGCACTTTCACAGCATCATCTTTCAGGATTTGAAATAACTCAATGGGAATTACATCACTTCCCCTAGCTTTGTTCATAGTCATGCTTTCTAAGGCCCACTTGACTTCACGTTCCAGGACATCTAGCTCTAGGTGAGTGATCACACCATCGTGATTATCCGGGTTGTGAAGATCTTTTTTGTACAGTTCTTCTGTGTATTCTTGCCACCTCTTCTTAATATCTTCTGTTTCTCTTAGGTCCATACCATTTCTGTCCTTTATTAAGCCCATCTTTGCATGAAATGTTCCCTTGGTATTTCTAATTTTCTTGACGAGATCTCTAGTCTTTCCCATTCTGTTGTTTTCCTCTATTTCTTTGCATTGATTGCTGAGGAAGGCTTTCTTATCTCTTCTTGCTAATTTTTGGAAATCTGCATTCAGATGCTTATATCTTTCCTTTTTTCCTTTGCTTTTCACTTCTCTTCTTTTCACAGCTATTTGTAAGGCCTCCTCAGACAGCCATTTTGCTTTTTTGCAGTTCTTTTCCATGGGGATGGTCTTGATCCCTGTCTCCTGTACAATGTCATGAACCTCCATCCATAGCTCATCAGGTACTCTGCTATCACATCTAGTCCCTTAAATCTATTTTCACTTCCACTGTATAATCATAAGGGATTTGATTTAGGTCATACCTGATGGTCTAGTGGTTTTCCCTACTTTCTTCAATTTCTTCAATTTACTTTCTTCAATAAGGAGTTCATGATCTGAGCCACAGTCAGCTCCCAGTCTTGTTTTTGCTGACTGTATAGAGCTTCTCCATCTTTGGCTGCAAAGAATATAATCAATCTGATTTCACTGTTGACCATCTGGTGATGTCCATGTGTAGAGTCTTCTCTTGTGTTGTTGGAAGAGGGTGTTTGCTATGACCAGTGCATTCTCTTGGCAAAACTCTATTAGCCTTTGCCCTGCTTCATTATGTATTCCAATGCCAAATTTCCCTGTTACCCCAAGTGTTTCTTGACTTCCTACTTTTGCATTCCAGTCCCCTATAATGAAAAGGACATCTTTTTTGTGGTCTTAGTTTTAAAAGATCGTGTAAGTCTTCATAGAACTGTTCAATTCAGCTTCTTCAGCATTACTGTTTGGCGCATAGGCTTGGATTATTGTGATATTGAATGGTTTGCCTCGGAAACAAACAGATCATTCTGTCATTTTTGAGACTGCATCCAAGTACTGCATTTTAAATCCTGCTGCTAAGTCACTTCAGTCATGTCCAATTCTGTGTGACCCCATAGACGGCAGCCACCAGGCTCCCCCGTCCCTGGGATTTTCCAGGCAAGAACACTGGAGTGGGTTGCCATTTCTCTCTCCAATGTATGAAAGTGAAAAGTGAAAGTGAAGTCTCTCAGTCATGTCCGACTCTTAGTGACCCTATGGACTGCAGCCCACCAGGCTCCTCCATCCATGGGATTTTCCAGGCAAAGTACTGGAGTGGGATGCCATTGCCTTCTCCATAATAAATCCTACTAGTCTACAATTAAAATGATGATTTCATCTTAGTGCAAAATACTGGCTGGGGTGGGGATGAATTAAATAAAACATAGACAAAAGCTCAAAAATACTTTATCTTTCCTTTGTATAATCTGCTTTTCATTTAGAAAATAATTTGTCTAGGCTTAATGTGGTGGTTCATCCAACAAATGTAAATGTTTAAAGTTGGAATTTTATTATTTTAGATCCATTGATATAACAACAATAGAAAATTCTACTAATGCTGGCTTTATGAAGGGATTGGCATACTTTTTTATGTAACGGAGCTGATAGTTAATATATTAAACTTTGCAATCCATGTAGTCTCTTCAACAACCACCCAACTCTGCTGCTGCAGTGGAAGGAGCCCTAGACAATGTGATAATCATGTCCCAGTAAAACTTTATTTATAAAAATAGGTGGTAGACTGGATTTGACCTGCAGGTTGTTTTTGCCAACCCATGACTTAATCTGTAAGGAAATCTTCTGCTGATTGAGAATGAAATTAGAGGAGCGGGTAGTTCAAGAGTTTATTCAGCAGCTTCAGAAATGTGAGCATGGGTTTGATTGCCACTGCTGCTCTAGACCTATCCCACATAATCCCAAACACTTGATTCTAAAATGTCCACTTCTAAGTACAGTAAACACGAATGTTGTCAGAACCGTGAGAGTGGGCTTTCTTCATATGCTTTCCCTGTTTCAATTAGGAAGGAAAGAAACTTCCTAGAAGACCCTTTTACATCCTTTGTCAGACTGAGTCACATGCCTATCCTTAGGCCAATCATTGCCAAAAGGGGATGGAGTAGGCATGATTACCTGAGAGCAATTTATTCTTTGGGACTTATCTTATTACCACTGAAAAAGATGAAGTTTCTGATACATGGATGAAGATAAAATGGCTGTTATATAGGCAATCAATACTTTATCACACAAACAGTAGTAAGATTTGTCCTGTCTTGCTTTGTTTCACCAGTTAGAACATAAGATTGTACATGGCTTTCAGATGTTATTTTGATTCATGGATGGAAGAAATAAAAATTACTCCTTTGGGTCTTTTATCTTCCCTATTGAAGTTCTACACCCGGTCTTGGGCTGCATACATTTTAGGAAGATGATTTTATTTTACTGGTCATCAGTCTATCTGAAAATTTGCAGCAAAGAATAAGAAAATATGTCTATTGATCTTGATATTATGGGGGAAAGAAGTCTCCCTTTTAAAGCCACACTCTCACAAATTCTCTATGTTTAATCATGGACAAATTAGAAAATCTAAGTACAGAGACATAATTCTGGTCCCAAGGAAACACATTTGAAGCTGTGCATCAACCCAGCTGGATGGCAAGTTCTGCCCAGCAGAGATGTGGTT
This sequence comes from Bison bison bison, assembly GCF_000754665.1. NCBI lineage: Eukaryota > Metazoa > Chordata > Mammalia > Artiodactyla > Bovidae > Bison > Bison bison. The sequence continues at coordinate 452,177 of NW_011494945.1, read as the reverse complement.
GTGTCTGATAGTCAACAGAGTAGCTGCTGGGGGTGGAGGTGGTGGCGGGGGCTGTTTATGACATGTGGTCTCCAGAGACAGAGTATATTCTAAAGGAAGGGAAATCAGGTACATAAGGCAGTCAAAATAAACCCTTTGTTGTTAAAAGGATTTTTTAATTCTAAACAAGATATAATGTATCTCATCACTTGACTTTATTCTGCAATCTATGCTTAAGAGGGTCTAAAATTAAAATTGAGAGAAGTATTTAATCAAAACCTCTATGAAACATTAAAGTGTAAGACAGCAAAAAATTAGCAAAATTTATCTACCTGTCCCTGCTGAGAACGTAAACCATTCCTGGGGTTCCAAGGACTCCAAAGAGCATGTTAACTCTGCAGAACTTCCAAAGTCCCAACTCATGAACAAAGGTATGAGCAGTGCCTGTCAGATACTGTGCCCAGCTGAGGCATTGATAGGGCTTGAAGGTGACCATGGTACCCAATTAAGCTGTTTAGTGCACAACAGAGGAAATGGTTCCCGGTGGGATGCTGACCAGCAGGAGACCCAGCCTCACAGCTGTCTTAGGCCCCCACAGTAGAGAAAGAGCTGGAGCAAAAGAGAAGAGAAATATGTATGCCATATAGGGCTAATTTGTGGGCATACATGGCATCTCCAAAAACTTTGAAAAATCTTGGGAGACTCTATAGGAGAGAGAGGATATACAATTGAAAATAATACCAAAATATTGCTTGTTAAAGCTAATATCTTCATATAAGATTATACTGAATGGTCAGAGAAAACACAATGTACTAGCATAAAATGAAGCACATGAAAGAGGGATTCTGTCATTAACCCTTCTTTATTTTTCTTTTTTTTTTGGTGGGGGGGGTCTTCTCATGATCTGCCTATGTTATTACAACACAACTGGTTAAAAATATTTTCAAATAATGTCAAATTATCAATTACTTTTGATATAATACATACAATCTAAAATAGAGTTCTAACTAGTAAACCCTACCCATAACTAGATTTGAAGGGTACCGAAATGTCTTTTATCTCAAAAACGTTTGAGTCCTGGCCTTGCCAGGCCTGAAATTCTCAAGTTATCCATAAACATTGACTGTTGTGTCCTGTCGGGTGCAAAGCCCTGTGTCTGGTCATTCTAATCTTATTACACACTCCACTGGGCTAAAGCACAGGAGGCCTCTGCTAAATGCAAAAGGTACCTGGAAAAGACAAGACAGTAAGCGATTACATGCCATTAGGACCTTCACTCATCAGATTAGTCTCAGAAAGACCCTTGAGGGAACTTAACATGAACAAATAGCAAATGCATTTCCATGGGGTAGTAGAACAGGGCACTTCATGTCTGAGGTAGGAGGTTTACAGAATTAGCAGAAAATATTCTTTATGCATTTTCTTTCTGCTTTTGCCCCTAGATATTCCATCTTAATCTAGCCATGAATTCTACTAACTCTTTCCTTAATTTATTTGCTAATGTATGTGTAAACACATCTATGCCCACATTCAGGTCAGAGTATACAGTTAGACATTTTAAGAACTCGAGCAATGCAAAAGCTGGAGCTCAATTCAACTTACAAGCTTCTCTGGTTTTACCATTAATGACTAGTGTGCTCATTTAACTGTTCACAGCTATTATTTATTGAATGTTTAGGCTCTGATGGCCTTTGAGATAAATTCTTTAAGCAAGTAGCAAAGTCAGGATTTGCATATTGATCTATTTTACGATAAGGTATAAGGATTTTTTTTTTTTAATTAAGAACCACTTTTAAACTGAAAGTAAAAAAAAAAACAGGAACAGAAAGCCTGAAGGTCTTTACAACCTGCATTCCTGCAGAAGTATAGTAGCTTTATTTAAAAAGGCAAGAATTCTCTTGTTTGCCACATCTAGCAGACTGCCTTCACGTATAGTACCTGCCTTAACTAGATCTATCAGTTCAGTTCAGTTCAGTCACTCAGTCATGTCCAACTCTTTGTGACCCCATGAGCTAAAGCACACCAGGCCTCCCATTCTAACACCAACTCCTGGAGCCTACCGAAACATGTCCATTGAGTCAGTGACGCCATCCAACCATCTCATCCTCTGTCAACCCATTCTCCTCCTACCCTCAATCTTTCACAGTATCAGGGACTTTTCAAATGAGTCAGCTCTTCGCATCAGGTGGCCAAAGTACTGGAGTTTGAGCTTCAGCATCAGTCCTTCCAATGAACACCCAGGACTGATCTCCTTTAGGATGGACTGGTTGGATCTCCTTGCAGTCCAAGGGACTCTCAAGAGTCTTGAAGATCACAGTTCAAAAGCATCAATTCTTTGGCACTGGACTTTTTTTTATAGTCCAACTCTCACATCCATGCATGACTACTGGAGAAACCATAGCCTTGACTAGATGGACTTTTGTTGACAAAATAATGTCTCTGCTTTATAATATGCTGTATAGGTTAGTCATAACTTTCCTTCCAAGGAGTAAGTGTTTTTTAATTTCATGGCTGCAATCACCATCTGCAGTAATTTTGGAGCCCCCCCCAAATTAAAGTCTGACACTGTTTCCACTATTCCCCCATCTATCACCCATGAAGTGATGGGACCAAATGCTACACTCTTCATTTTCTGAATGTTGAGCTTTAAGCCAACTTTTTCACTCTCCTCTTTCACTTTCATCAAGAGGGTCTTTAGTTCCTCTTCACTTTCTGCCATAAGGGTGGTGCCATCTGCATATCTGAAGTTATTGATATTTCTCCCAGCAATCTTGATTCCAGCTTGTGCTTCATCCACCCCAGCATTTCTCATGATGTGCTCTGCATAGAAGTTAAATAAGCAGGGTGACAATATACAGCCTTGACGTACTCCTTTTCCTATCTGGAACCAGTCTGTTGTCCCATGTCCTGTTTTAACTGTTGCTTCCTGAGCTGCATACAGGTTTCTCAAGAGGCAGGTCAGGTGGTCTTGTATTCCCATCTCTTTCAGAATTTTCCACAGTTTCTTGTGATCCACACAGTCAAAGGCTTTGGCATAGTCAATAAAGCAGAAATAGATGTCTTTCTGGAACTCTTGCTTTTTTGATGATCCAGCGGATGTTGGCAATTTGATCTCTGGTTTCTGCCTTTTCTAAAACCAGCTTGAACATCTGGAAGTTTGCGGTTCACGTATTGCTGAAGCCTGCCTTGGAGAATTTTGAGCATTACTTTACTACCGTGTGAGATGAGTGCAATTGTGCGGTAGTTTGAGCATTCTTTGGCATTGCCTTTCTTTGGGATTGGAATGAAAACTGACCTTTTTCCAGTCCTGTGGCCACTGCTGAGTTTTCCAAATTTGCTGGCATATTGAGTGCAGCACTTTCACAGCATCATCTTTGAGGATTTGAAATAGCTCCACTGGAATTCTATCACCTCCTTGTTTTTATGTTTGTTTGTAGTGATGCTTCCTAAGGCCCACTTGACTTCACATTCCAGGATGTCTGGCTCTAAGTGAGTGATCACACCATCATGATTAATTGGGTCATGAAGATCTTTTTTGTACAGTTCTTCTGTGTATTCTTGCCATCTCTTCTTAATATCTTCTGCTTCTGTTAGGTCCATACCATTTCTGTCCTTTATTGAGCCCAACTTTGTATGAAATGTTCCCTTGGTATCTCTAATATTCTTGAAGAGATCTCTAGACTTTCCCATTCTATCGTTTTCCTCTATTTCTTTACATTGATCGCTGAGGAAGGCTTTCCTATCTATCCTCGCTATTTTTGGATCTCTGCATTCAGATGTTTATATCTTTCCTTTTCTCCTTTGTTTTTCACTTCTCTTCTTTTCACAGCTATTTGTAAGGCCTCCCCAGACAGCCATTTTGCCTTTTTGCATTTCTTTTTCCTGGGGATGATCTTGATCCCTGTCTCCTGTACAATGTCACAAACCTCTGTCCATAGTTCATCAGGCACTCTGTCTATCAGATCTAGTCCCTTAAATCTATTTATCACTTCCACTGTATAATCATAAGGGATTTGATTTAGGTCATATCTGAATGGTTTAGTGGTTTTCCCTACTTTCTTTAATTTAAAGTGAAATTTGGCAATAAGGAGTTCATGATCTGAGCCACAGTCAGCTCCCAGTCCTGTTTTTGCTGACTGCATAGAGCTTCTCCATCTTTGGCTGCAAAGAATATAATCAATCTGATTTCGATGTTGGCCATCTGGTGATGTCTATGTGTAGAGTCATCTCTTGTGTTGTTGGAAGAGGGTGTTTGCTATGACCAGTGAATTCTCTTGGCAAAACTCTATTAGCCTTTGCTCTGCTTCATTCTGTACTCCAAGGCCAAACTAGATCCATAAACATGTCAATTTGCAGAATTTTAAAACAAGTTATTTTAAAGAATTTTAAAATAGGTTATTTCTATTTATAGAAACTAAGTGGCTTGATACCTCAGGAAAGAACCACAAACTTATAAATCAATAGAACTAAATACTACTCAAAAATATCATCAGAGGATGAAAAAATGATCTTGGTCTATTCATCTATCATTACAAAAACTTCTTGTGTAGTAAGAGTCATAATATGTTTCTGAAATTATTCTCAGATATTACAACAAAAAAATGAAAAAAGATGAAGGACCAAAAAGCATGAAAATATAATCAAAATAATTGTATCACACAATGCAATTTTATAGACATGAGTAGCTTGTTGCATACAGTTTCACAAGAAACTAAAAGAATTCTTTGCAACTTATTATCTATTTATACATTTTTCCAATATTTAGAATTAAGTTAAAAACCATATATATGTGTTGAAAGTTAGAAACAAAGTGTTCTACATTAAATGTGTATTTAAACTGATAAAATTTTAGTATATACCAACAAGAACAAATCATTAAATTGTGCCATATTAAAAAAAGTGTAGAAACTATAATCAGAGTAATAGAGTAGTCAAATTCTGGTTCTCAGGGGAGATCTTTGCTTACTGTGAATGAGAATCTTATGTGTCAATAGGCATAAAGACAGCTACACAGTAAGAAAACAAACTGTCAATTATAAGTCAATTCAGTGAGGGGTAAAAATCAAACCAACTGGCTATCTGACATCAATTATTCAAATTAACCTGTTGATCGAATTTTTCATTGTTTCTACCAGTTACCTTGGTATACTGCACTCAGATTATAATTTCCTCAGTAGGGGCTGGATGAAGCCTCTCTCCAGTATGTCTGTGGGTCCAGAAACCAATCTATTGGAGCATAAATGCTCAGAGAAGTTTCTAATCGTTTTCCCAAAAGCTAGCTAATAGTCAGTAAAGAAGTAATGAAATTTACATGGAATTGCTCAAGCAAAAGTCATTCATTTATCTACTTGCTCACTGGTTTATGTAACAAAAAGTAAGCATTTCACATGCTCCAAGATTCTAGCCTTTCCTTCTTGGTACTTAAAATCTAACAGAGAGTCCTTTTTTCAACCCTTCGGAGAACTGAAGACCAGAGAAACTAAGTGGCTTGATACCTCAGGAAAGAACAGCAGGATGTGAGCACTGGCTCACTTGTGGCAGAGTGCAGGAGTACAAGACACAAGGCATCACAGAAGTAGATCACACAAAGAATCATTTAAAATGTTAACAGGCTTATAAAAGCCAAATTATGTAAAAATACAGAACCCACGGGAGCTCAGATATGAGAGGAGTTTGCATCCACTCTCTGACTCCTATCCACAAACCTCTAATGAGTACTCAACAAAGGGATTAGGAATAGAGCAGGAGATTTTCCATATACTATAGAACTGGAAAAAAATGAAGACTGGTACATGTAACAATATAGATGTATATCAAAAGCATTATGCTAACTGAAAGAAGCCAAATTCATAAACTACATATTTTATGATTTCAGAATATGATATTTCAGAGTAAGGCAAAACCAAAAGAAATCAGTGGATGCCATGGGTTATGTATTGGGAACTGGGAGGAATGACTGTAATGGAACATTTAGAAGCTTTTCAGGATCATGGAAGTGTTTTTTACTTGATTGTTGTGGGCACATGTCCAGAAAAAAAATTCATAGAACTCTCTGCCTTCATCAAAACTCCTAGAACTATACATTAAAAATGGCGAATTGTATACAATATTTTTTTCAATAAACCTGTGAAGGAGGATTCCGGAATAAATTTCTTAAGCCAGGTAATAATCACAGCTAATATTTTGGTTTACTTACTTTTATTTCTGTGTGTGTGTGTGTTTTATCATCTATGTATAGTTTTGTATTCTGTACTTAACAATACTGAGAGCATTTTCTCATCTTTAAATCATCTTCCAAAATCAAATTTCACATTATAGAAAAAGGTGTACTGAAATAGTTTGTTAATTATTACTAAAATGTATATGAAAAGTTTAAGAATCTAATTGGTGTACACACTTTAGCTGATCATGTGTTCATTTTTCATTTAATTCATTTTTAATTCACTCAATCATTCAATAAACATGTACTGAGCATCACTGATAGAAAATAAAATTAAATGAGATTCATGTTCTCAAAGATATAACTGAGTACTGAGGACACAACCAATTCAAAAGCTAATTATAAACCTGGTGACATATGTTACAACAGAGGTATAAAAAAGTACAATTATTCACAATATTATTCATAAATTACCATGAGACTTTCATAGGGAATCATTTTATACATTTAATCACCATTAAATTTAATTGTTTTTTAAATTTGCATTTATATGCCTATATTAATGAGATTTTCTTTGGTCATAGTGATTCCGGTCACTCTCTCCTTGAAAACATTCTGCACAAACCTGTGGTGTGCAACTTTAACATTTTGTCATTCATTAACTTTGTCATGTGTCAGATTTGAGTCGCACTCTTTCTAACAAAAATTCTTGCTCGTGAGGAGGTTTTTCCCTGGTTTAGAGCCAAAGTGATCATGAGCTTGAGGGACCAAACCCGTGGTGAAACCCTTCCATTTTTCTTTTCCCCAGTAATCTATTTTTAACCCTTAACTAGCAATACAGAAACACCATCTTATTTCATGCCTTATGAAGTTTAAGTGCTCTCTCCAGCAACATGATTGATCAAAAGCAGAAACCCACAAACTCACGTAGAGTTCATCCATTACTCTGAATAGTCCAGGTTTCATTTCCAAATAAAGATGTCCCAGAGGCAGCACTGTGCTTGAACTACATTCTTGGGAGGTCCTCGACTAACTTGCACTGTTTTCTCAACTGGCATGAAAAGAATACTTCGAGAACCAGAACAACACTATAATACCAATTACTATAAAGTATTTTGAGGAACTGCTTATATGAGTCAGCTAGGGCTGCCATTACAAAATACCACAGACTGTGTGGCTTAAGAAACAGAAATCTATTTTTTCACAGTTCTGGAAGCTAGAAGTCCAAGATCAAAGTGTCTGCAAGATTAGTTTCTTCTGAGACTTCTCACCTCGGCTTGTAGGTGACCAGCTTCCCACTGTGTCCTTACATGATTGCGCCTCTGTGCATGGAATGTCTGTGCCCCAAATTCCTCTTCTTGTAAGGACATCAGTTACACTGGATTAGAGCCCACCCAAATGGTGGCCCTTATAAGGAGACCAATTACATTGGTTAGGGCTTCCCTGGTGGCTCCGATGGTAAAGAATCTGCCTGCAATGCAGGAGACCCAGGTTCAATCCCTGGGTCAGGAAGATCCCTTGGAGAAGGAAATGGCAATCCACTCCACTGTTCTTGCCCAGAGAATTCCACAGATTTATGAGCCTTGCAGGCTACAGTCCATGAGATCACAAAGAGCTGGACACAACTGAATGCCACAGTTTCACTTTCCACCCATATTTAACCTATTTAACTTAATTACTGCTTTGAAGGCCCTAAATCCAAGTATAGTCACATTCTCAGATACTGGGAGCTAGAAATTTAACCTGTGAAATTTGAGGAAACATAAGTCAGTCTACTACCGCAGTTGTTACATTTATTAAAGAGATAAAAATACTGAAAAAAGTATTCAATATAGATTTTTATGAACATTTATTACTGACTTCCAACAAAGTAATCTATTATTCCCTCTGAGGAAGTGATAGGTTTTCTTAGGAACACTGTGAATCATGTAACTGATCATGTTTTGAATTTTTCTTTGATCATCAGGATTCCTAAGCTCAACTTGAGTAAATGTACTTTGCTTATTCTATGGACTCTATTTAAAATTTTAACACTTTTTTCCCAGATTTTGATCAACTCATTTTACCTGCTTTGTCAAAATCTTGATTTATTTTTATCATTTTTTATCCATTTTATTGTAGGCAATATGAAATATGACATCCTAGGTGGCCAGATTGAACAAATTGTGGGGACAATCATCAGCAAACCTTAAAAATGCACAACATCTATGTAAGCCACAGGTGACTACACCTGATTTTCCTTAGCCATGGCAACCTCCCGCACTGGAAGCAATAGCACGTCTAATGAACGCAGCCTATCTGTGGTCTAGATGTCTCGTCTACTCCAGGAGTTATTTATGTCTTTTGATCACAAACTCCTCTTGAAAACACGAAAAGAAAAGTTAACAAAATCTATTCCCTATCAAAAGACAGCATATTGTGTGGGCTGATCAAGAGTTCAGACCCTGCAGCCAGACTTCTGGGTTCTAACGCTAGCCTGACCCCTTATTAGCTGTGATGCCCTGAGCAAGTTACACGAAATGTCTGTATACCATATTTTTTCATCTGTAATGGGAAGATAGTGGGAACACATATCCTAAGAGGGTCATGAGGGCCAGGAGAATGAAAACTTACAAAAAGATCAGAACAGCTCCAAACAAATAGAAACTGCTCCATCACTGTTAAGCAATATCATCTCAGAAAAATACACTCCAAAATTTGCATGTGGTTTCCGAGTCCTCACAGATGCCCTGAAGCTCTTCACTACTATGTGAGGAGCTCCTTTTTTTTTTTTCTTTTTTTTTGAAGGGAAGAGAGAGAAAATAATGTTTAATGATGGCGGTGTTCTTCCTAGCGTCATGGGGGGTCCCCGAGAGTCCCCAGCCCCCAACACCCACTTTACAACAGCGGGTCTGTTTGGTCCCAGAGCTGGGTTGGGACACCCAGAGGCTCCCTCTGAGTCCTTCCAGTTAGGCGGCGACTACTCAGAGGAACAGGAACCCAGAGGGTGGTCGACGCGCCAGCCACTGGCAGGGAGAAGGCAGGGGCCAGCTGTGGGCGGGGGACCAGTCGGCAGCTTCTGCTTCACGGAGGAGTGAGGAGGTGGCTGGAATCGTTATTTTGCATCCACGTTTGAGACAAAATCAACCTCTTAATTGGTATATAAACTACTTTTCTTTGAAGAGAGCCCTTGTGCTCTGATTGGATTTTGTGCACACTGTATACAAAATCTACGGCTACTGAGTGAGAGTTACAACTACCTGTCGAGATAGCTTCTGGGTCCCAGGAAGCCCAGCTAACAATGTCTTCTCTACCAATTTTGTCTTAAACAAGAAATTCAGTTAAATTTAACTCAAACATACATTATTTCTGCTTTTGCTTTTGTATTTGTTGAGCCTCCACAGAACATTTGACAGGGAAGTACTAAAGCATCATTATATTATTTTGTACTTTATTCCATTAAAAAAAAAGATGTCAAAATAATAAAAAGTACAAATTGCATTGGACTGTAAAGTACAATTTGGCCATATTTTCTTCTGGGAAATGACATCAAGGCCATCTTTTATCTTGTTCCTTCACAAACATTTAGGGAGCATCTCCTTTTCACAAGGTAATCAGCTAGAGAAAGAGAGAGAAAGAAAGAGATAGTGTTTGGTGTTTCCAAGCTAAGATTCAGTGTGAATTGTGACCAGATCAAAGAAACCACAGAAATAAGTACCGATTATGAAGATAGTCAAAGTGAAGTGAAGTCGCTCAGTCATGTCCGACTCTTTGTGAACCCATGGACTATAGCCCACCGGGCTCCTCCATCCATGGAATTTTCCAGGCAAGAGTACTGGAGTAGGTTGCCATTTCCTTCTCCAGGGGGTCTTCCCGACCCAGGGATTGAACCCAGGTCTCCCACATTGCAGGCAAACACTACCATCTGAGCCACCAGGGAAGTACCCCCATGGACTAACTGCTCTTTGTGCTTTTTCCCTAACACATATAGGTAATCCCAGGCATCAGATTTCCAACCACAATTTAGAGTGGTATAAACCCTCCTTCCTTTCCTTACTTTATTCATCCCAAATACTGTTTGAAGATACTGCTTGCATGCATTTTCATGCACATTATTATGTAAAATAAGTGAAAGTAAAAGATGTGTCAAACCAAATTCAGCCAGTTACTGAAACATAGAATTGTTTTTAATATCACTTTTTTCACAAACCAATATATCTACCAGCCTTAAGACCTGTGGACTGAATAAAAAATGTACTGGGTGTACTTGATACAAACAGTAAAGAGGGAAAATCTTTTACAAGGGAGCTTATATTTTGTTATATAAAAGCTCTGTATTCCTCTATTATTGTGTTAAAAGGACTCTAGTTTTCAAATAATTTTGCATTAGCTTTGGTTCAGCAGTGATGTTCTTTCCTTTGAAGCAGCTTGCCCATAGCTCTTTAAGCCTTCATGTGTAAATTAAAGAGAATGAAAAATAGTTAGCATAAGGCATCTTAGAAACCTTGACACTCTATCATTATTGCCACAAATGTCCTTATTAAACTTAATTCACTGATGTGCTTGGTCTAAACTATTTTTTCTTGAGAATAAAATATATGAAACACTTATTTTCTAAATCCAATTCACTAATAGCTGATCAGTAAAAGAAATCTTTAAATTTAGCTAGGCAACAAGGCTTTATAGAAACTTCAACAACTATGGAAGAGTTTTCTACATAGGCACAGCCTTAGTTATTCCTGCAATTTGAACCTGCTAAACACATCATATTTAGAATAATCTTTAAAAATATAAAAATATACTTATCATCATTAGCAATAAGTTTTTATTTTATAGCAATAAGTAATTATTCCAAACATTGCTGCTAATATTTCATTAAATTATAAAAATATCGTACGTTCCTTATATTATTTGTGAGGAAAATGGTAATAGATCAATGAGTTGATGGAAATAAAATTCACAGCCATATTTTCACTGCAACTAATTCTAGAAGAAATTTAACTTAAAGGAATCTTAATCATGGCTTTGATATATTCTTATCATTTAACAATCTGGGTACCTATGTAAACACACTGGAACAATGAAATTATACCCTCTAAAAAACAGTCATACATTTGCTAACACAATCATTAGCAGAAAGAGACAATAAGAATGAAAGGAGGCAATGAAAACGCTAACTTGGAATAGAAAAAATGTAAAGACAAACTTGGAGGAAGAATGGCTTCGCTGTGGCATTAGCACTACAAAGAGATAAAAACATTGGGACACCAAGTCAATCTTTGTTTACAAGAACTGCAAGCTTAACAAAATCAGAGGAGAATCCGTCAACAGATGAATGGGTTTAAAAAAATGTAATACATGCATACAATGAAATATTCAAACATAAAAAAGAATCAAGTTCTGATACTGCTACAACATTAATGAACCTTGAGGACATTATGTTAATTGAAATAAGCCAGATACTGAAAGCAAATGTTTCATGATTCCACTTATCTGAAATATCTAGAATAGGCAAAAGCACAGAGACAGAAAGTAGATTAGAGATTCCCAATATCTTGGGTGAGAGAAAAATAAGGAGTAATTATTTAATGAGTATGGAGTTTCCATTTTGGTTGATTAAAAGGCTGGGCTGATAGTAGTGATAATCTTATAACACTGTGAGTGTAATTAATTCCACTGAATTGTACACTTAGAAAGGTTTAAAATAGTAAAAACTATATCTATTTTACCAAAATCTTTAAATATAAACATACTATACACACACACACACACACACTTGCAAGTCAACAACATCATAGAGAAAATGCATATTAAGAACTTAACATGGCAATTATGCATGTACCTGGCAGGTCACATGTATTCAATAAATGCCAATTATTTGTAAAGTGAAAAAGGAATCCTGACCTTTAAAAAGATGTAGACCACAGAACTGGAATTCAAGTTTCTTGACAATGTGAACTGTTTGCTTTCCAAACCCTCCACAGAATGGAGCAAAGGGCTCCCACAGGTAGATATTTCATCTTGGATGAGTAACTAATTGAGCAAATTTGAGCCTGGTTACCTTGAAGGGGTCGATGTCACCTCTACTTTCATAAGGAAGAAGTGATCTGGTAGTATAAGATTAAAAAAAAAAAATTTTTTTTCTTTATTATATGTTAACTTTTTAATTATAATTAATTCTGTAATGTATAATTTTATATGTCTGATTATTTTCTCTGAATAAAACTCTAAAAGAAAAAAAAAAGATAAAGAATAACAAAGTCTTTGGTAACAAATATTTTAAAATTAAAAAGGGGATAGAGAGAAAGAATTGGAATTTCAATTTATGGGATTAGAATGTTTCAGCTAGAAGCTAGGACTCTAGTGTAAATTCAGTCTTTCACAGATGAGAAAATTGCAGGTGGGGAGGAAAAGGAAATGAAAACAAGGTAGCCAAGGCCAAGGAGATTCATGCAAATGTTGTCTGGTTTGAGGAATACCATAAATTCAGAGAACACTGTTTATGCTTCTCCTAAGTCTAGTACATTGCCTCAGCACTGCATGAAGGAACCAGTAAGATTTATTAATATCAGTCAGTCAATTCTGGTATCTATTTATGTGCTGAAGTGATTAACTATAACCACAGTACAAATAAAAGGAAAAGCAGAAGTGCAAAATTTTAATCCCTGTGCCTAGTGTTCAACTCATATTGTGTGTGTTAGTAACTCAGTCATGTCCGACTCTCTGAGACCCCATGGACTGCAGCCCACCAGGCTCCTCTGTCCATGAGATTAGCCCAACAAGAATACTGGAGTGGGTAGCCATTTTCTTCTCCAAATCAGAAAACATTAAAAATAGGAAACCCTATAAAATAATCTGAAAAAAGTTCATTAATCCTTCTAGTTTACAGATATGCCTTTTAAAAGGCAAAGTCACTAAGTGAAAATTCACACTTTAACAAATATATACTGCAGTAACCATTCTTTTCTAATGATACCTGTAACCTATGTTGGATTAGTTACTTAAAAGTATGCTAAACAAACAAATCAAATACCCCTAACAGGCCTTACTAGAGCTACTAAATAAACCATGAAGAACTATCATACAAGATAAACAAACCCAATTAGAAAATGGACCAAATAACCTAAGTGCTGTGGATAAAAGTTAGAGACACAAGGTAGAATCAGGCAATATCTAGACCACATTTCATTCTTCTAAGGACTCAGAACCAAGAGAATATAGCTTTTGTCTATAGTACTCTAATTTCAATAGAATATTTGAACTTTGTGACAATGATTATATATACTGCATTATAAAATTATTAATTTTATTCTTAAATGTTTAAATGAGTTTTTATTTTCTATACCTATAAATGTTATTATATTCAGAAGCTAAATTTTTAACATCAGATAGATTTTAAATTTTAATTTGCAATTACTCTAAAATACCATTTGACAAAAAGAAGTTTGTTTTACATCAGATTTTTGGGGGAGATAATTAAGTTTAAAATTTGTTACATTTTATCAAAACTTATAAGTGTTATTTATAAAAACTGACTATTAAAGTATACTCAGTCTTTAAAGGAAACTACAAACATTTTAACTTTGTTAAAATGGATGAAATGAATAAAATAATTTTTCAATTAACTTATTAACCCCATGACTAAATAAGATGATAGTGTATTTTCTTCAGATATTATCAATTATATGTCCCATTTTCCCACAATGATTCTATTAATGTGATTATTTCAAATACTTATAAATTAAATCAATGTTGAGAAAAAGCATATTGTAAATTCCACTAATTACTTATTTATTTCATTGATATTTATCATGTAGTTGTTTTGTATCATGCATCAAAACCAGAATTCAATTGCAACAAGATCACTAATTACTACAAACACAATATAAAACTTGTTTTAAGCACTACAAGTCATACAGTATCCTAAGACTCATAGGATATGAGCAGTATCCCTGACTCATAAGCAATATTTTGATCTTTATATCATATATATATGCATATATTTCTCTCATTTCACTAATTTGTAAACCAACCCCCCAAAAAATTGTTTTCAGAATAACTAACTTGTGACCTACTTATATGGCTCTGATTTATTCATCTGAATCCTTCAATTTAATACTTTTTAATGTTTGTTAGGTATATAATGAATATCAAGCACTGGGGTAGATGCCAGGGAGGCAAAGATGATATACATGGTCCATGGTCTAATCAGCATTACAAGGAAACTCACAGAATTGAAACTCACAGAAGAAAATATTCATCTTCCTCTTCCTTAACTGCAAGTTTTCATTATCTGGCTGGAGTTATGTAAACTTCAAGTCTGGAGTTGTGTCTGGCACTTTCTAGTCACCACAGTCTGGTACACATCATGTTATCAGTTCCAGCCCTTGATATTTACTGCCACTTCCCTGATACTGACCATGAGTCACTGCATTACAGAATGTGCACTGATCTTAAGATTCCAGATGCTTCTCTCTGCATTATGAAACCACGTGCTGCCATCAATTAGCTAAGTTAAACATCCTTGATAGCCACTGCTTGCCCACACATCCTCATGGCCCTGCCACTTACGTTTCAAGATACCAAGCTCCACGCCAGTATGCATTTCCTGGATCATATACCCTCCTGTTTATGACATCTTCTGCCAATCAGTCCTTTTCATGACAGTTTGAGGAGGAGAAAGAAATGTTTCTCAATTAGTCATATCCTCCGTAGGAAGAAATTCTACCCTGAATTAAATTTCTACCTTGGGTCTGAACACAGAGGTTTGAAAAATTTTTCCTTTCCTGAATCTTTTATTATTATTTAAAATAATAGTTAATGCTACTTTTTAAAATAATATCTTTAACCTTTCCAAATGCAACATTTTATATTAATAGATGTGGGAAATAAAATTCAAAGAGGTTAAATGACTTTTCCAAGGTCACATGGCAAATTAATGCCAGAGGTAAAATTTTTTGTCTTACCTCTAAGACTGATTTTATATGATCAAATATCAGACCTCGAAGAAAGGTACCAGTTAATGTATTTGCCAAAGTATGTGAGTTCTACTACTCAGTGGGCAGAAGTGTGGCTTTTAACAAAGAAAAACTGTAAAAGAAAGGCTGTAAAAAAAATTATCCTCAGTGTATCTAACCAATTATAACTGATTCTATATCTCTGATTTTTTTCTAGGCTGTGCCCAAGACAATATGTTTAACAGAGGCATTTGCTACATAAACGTGTGTACACACACACAACCCAAGTATACAAAAGAATGGCAAGTAAAAAGTCTTGGATTCTAAGATGTTAAAATAATGGATATTCCCTAGCCACACTATCATTATTTATTTGCTATAAAATAATTTATATTAGCCTTTTCCAAAAATTTACCAATTATAGGGCCCACCGAACATGTTTTAATAACAAATCTTAAAGAATCGATATAACCAAGTGGAAAAAAATCTTTCTAAAATAAAAGATCTGAATTCTGAACATGTAGCACTGGCTGAAGTATCTGACATCCATATGAAAGAGGTTTCCCCCAAAATATGCAGCTCAAGCTGTGACAGTGAGAGCGATGTGCACTGTGTAATGTCAGTTCAAGAGGAGAGGCCACAGCAGAGTGAAAAGGACCCCTCTCAAACGTGCATTTCGTGGCACTAAGGAATCACTTAAGAACCCTGGCTGGAAAGTGACTGAACAATAGGCCAAATGTGAAGCTTACTTTTTGGACATTTAATGAAAAGAATCTAATAGGATGTCCTCCCGTTTGGTTAAAATGCTATTTTTCTCCATTTAACCATTTTGTATACCCCTAATATTGTCCATGCTTTCTGTATATTTGGCATAAGATAACATATCCATCTAGAAACATTTGTTACCATGTTGGAAAATATTACCCTATACATTTCTGTTCCTCTCCAAGAGGGTGCCATTATTAGAGAGTCTGGTAGATACTGAACCAAATAATGAATGAAACATAGTTAATGCTACTTTTCAAAATAATATCTTTAACCTTTCCAAATGCAACATTTTATATTAATAGATGTGGGAAATAAAATTCAAAGAGGTTAAATGACTTTTCCAAGGTCACATGGCAAATTAATGCCAGAGGTAAAATTTTTTGTCTTACCTCTAAGACTGATTTTATACGATCAAATATCAGACCTCGAAGAAAGGTACCAGTTAATGTATTTGCCAAAGTATGTGAGTTCTACTACTCAGTGGGCAGAAGTGTGGCTTTTAACAAAGAAAAACCGTAAAAGAAAGGCTATAAAAAAAATTTGTTAATGGGATAAAGATGTCAAAGTTAATAAGGTGATAAATAAGTCCTTCCCATCATGAAAGCCATCAGGATTTTAGACTCGTGTGAGTTCCCTTTAATTCATGTGATGGTAAAATTAGGGCTGTAAACCATGTTATTGAGGAAACAGTGATGTTGGTAAGATGAAATATATTCTCATACATATAGACACACAAAGTAGAATTTTGTAGCTCATAATGACAAAATATTTTTTTTGATTTAGTTTTCAGAAAACTTTTTCTTAAGTCCAGTTAAGAATACAGTTCTTTGGCTTTACCAGTATTTGTATATTTATTCATATAATAAATATTGATAAAACAGAATTTCATCCAAATAGTTAATAGCATTAACTATTATTTTAAATAATAATAAAAGATTCAGGAAAGGAAAAATTTTTCAAACCTCTGTGTTCAGACCCAAGGTAGAAATTTAATTCAGGGTAGAATTTCATAGATTTGAAACACGAATGTGTGTGGCAGAGTGGTCATTTTTTGATCATCTAATTCCTCAACAGATGCATATTAGATGAAAATGTTGATACCATGTCACCTTTAGTTCAGGTTTATAAACAATAAAGCTCTGTGTGTGGGAATTTACAAACTGGCAGGTGGAATAAGCTTCCATACCAGTCTATCTGGAAGGCTTACCTGGTAGAGCTCCCCAGGTCCTGTGGCTGAAAGACAGTCTCCTAGAAAACATCCCCAGCAAGCCCTCATTAGCTTGCATTTACATTGTACTTTTCTCTTTTCACTCCCCTGCAGTGATTGGGAAATAACTGGAAAAAAGAGATAGCTTCTTGTCAGAAATGGTTTAGGGCCTTCTGTTGGAGAAGCAATCATCCACAGAGCTTACAGTTTGCTTTTCCACAAGTGAAAAAATTAGCAGGTGTGTTTTGGAATTAAAGAGGAAACAAAACTTTGGGCTGAAATCAAGGCTTTACTAGTTTACCTAAATCAAAGATTATAGTTGAATCAAAATTATGTATTCTCCTTTTCACCCTGGTCAAGAGATAAGAACAAAGACTAATTCAATTCACATCCTCTCTTTCTTAGCCATTTACAATGTATTTAATTTAAGATAATTAGCTTTAAATTTGGAGTTAGAACATCACAAAAAGCCATCTCTCAGTAATTTATGGGTCTTGTGCAATTATTGACTTCAGCTGTGTGCTGCACATAGAAGACAAGACATTTATGGGTGGGGTTACTTTAAAACAGGAGGTTTGGTACTGAAAATAATTTTCACATAATTTGCTTTCCCACAAATTACTTCATGTATAAAATTTGAAGATGACCATTTTGATGTAAGTCACTATTGTTCACTGTGACATAGGAGAAAAGAATCCCATGATCCCTCCCTCCTTTCTACCCTGAAGAAAACAAGAATGCCTTGATTTGCAATTACAACTGTGGTTGGCATGTTCTGGTGTTTTACAAATTACATCTTACAATTCTGGTTGACCTCTTCTATTTCCACTCCTGAAAGCTGCAATTATGGTTGTGTTCTTAGCAGCTTTCCTACTTTGGAAGTATAATTCAATTTGTCCCTACAAAATTTTTTCTCTATTGAGACAGAATGAATACAAGCAACAGAGGCAGAAGGGTGTTCTATCTTCTGGTACTGCTAAGTCACTTCAGTCTTGTCCAACTCTGTGTGACACCATAAAGCCCACCAGGCTTTTCCATCCCTGGGTTTCTCCAGGCAAGAATACTGGAGTGGGTTGCCATTTCCTTCTCCAAAGCATGCATGCATGCTAAGTCACTTCAGTCGTGTCCAACTCCATGTGACCCTATGGACAGCAGCCCACCAGGCTCCCCTGTCCACAGGACTCTTCAGGCAAGAGTACTGGAGTGGGTTGCCATTTCCTTCTCCTTTTCTGGAACTAGATGAAATAATTTGGAAGAAGGATTCCTGAGGTGGCTTTAATTACTCATAAAATTCTGAAGGATTCTCTTTTAAAGCCTAGAATGCCTAACTTCTCTGTACAAAACTATACTCTGATTATTTTATTACAATGATATGTAAATTTCAAAATATCAAGAACTTGCCCAGTCAGCTGTAGACTCCCTTTGTTGTTGTTCAATCACTAAGTTGTGTCTGACTCTTTGCGAATCCCGTGGACTGCAGCATGCCAGGCTCCCCTGTCCTCTGCTAACTCCTGGAATTTGCTCAAATTCATGTCCATTGACTTAGTGGTGCTATCTAACCATCTCATCCTCTGCCGCCCCTTCTCCTTTTGCCTTCAATCTTTCCCAGCATCAGGGTCTTTACCAATGAGTCAGCTCCTTGCATCAGGTGGCCAAAGTATTGGAGCTTCAGCTTTAGCATCAGTCCTTCCAGTGAATATTCAGGGTTGATTTCTTTTAGGACTGACTAGTTTGATTACCTGGCTGTCAAAGGGACTCTCAAGAGTCTTCACCAGTACCACAAATTGAAAACATCCATTCTTTGGCACTCAGCATTCTTTATAGTCCAACTCTCACATCCACACATGACTACTGGAAAAACCATACCTTTGAGTATATGGACCTTTGTGGGCAAAGTGATATCTCTGCTTTTTAATATGCTGTCTAGGTTTGTTATAGCTTTCCTTCCAAGGAGCAAGATTATTTTAATTTCCTGGCTACAGTCACCATCCACAGTGATTTTGGAGCCCAAGAAAATAAAAAGAGTTTGGAGTTTGACAATAGGAGCTGAGCTTCGTTCACAGATGATGGACAGGACCTGTCCTCCTGTGCCCTGGTTCTAGGCACAGGGTCAGGTAGGAAAGTAGCAGTGACTGAGGCAATGGGAAGAAATGCAGCTGTTGAGCTTTATGCCCAGCTCCACAAGCCAGGCAGGCAACATACCCACTCCTGTGCCCTGGCTGGAAGCCTCAGACATCATTCACTCCCCGCAGCCTACAGTTGCCCTCTCGGTACCCCAGGGTACTTGCCTTGATATCCTGCCCAACATCTCTTCATCCTTGTTGAAGAGCAACATTCTCTGCTGATGACATGCATAAGCAATCATTTCCACCCACTCAGAGCCAGGTCAGTTCACATGGAGCTGAGAATTTGAAGTGGAGTGACTCACCTTTTAGCCTAAGTCATCCCCTAGGAAACGCCATCTGCTGGGAGTTATTACAATTCCAATCAATACTATGTTTATAAAATTGACTCAGACCTTCTGTCAAAAAACAAAACAGCATTTAACAAAACTAAAAATAAAAGTGATAAAGGTAACTGAGCCTACATACTAATTTATGAGGAAACAGTATTGTGTCATCCCTTTCTTGCTCTATTTTTTTGAAATGATTTCTCAAAATGCTTTTTCCTAAAGTAGATATTCTTCAGAAATACATATACCAGAGGGCATCATACCAGTTCACTCTTTCTTTGTACGGCTTTACAGATTTATACCCCCAAAAGCACAGTGCTCAAAGCTGCCATGGTGGTGTGCTAGGGCTACAGTCAGATCAAGAGTTTGGTGAAATTTCAGATTATTTATCATGAACTCCAAGTGTTCACTCACATGAAAAAATGAGTCACTCAGAGGCTTCTAATATGAGCAAGAAGGAGGAAGGTAAATTATAGTATTTTTCTCTAAATATATCAGTGCTTTCTTTCTGAAGGTATTTTTAAAGATCTATATATTGTTCTATGGGCTTCCCTTGTGGCTCAGCTGGTAAAGAATCCACCTGCAATACAGGAGACCTGGGTTTGATCCCTGGGTTGGGAAGATCCCCTGGAGAAGGGAAAGGCTACCCACTCCAGTATTCTGGCCTGGAGAATTCCATAGACCATACAGTCCATGGGGTCACAAAGAGTTGGACACGACTGAGTGACTTTCACTTTCATATTATTCTATAAATAGTATGCTACAATTCTCCAATTCCTTTAGCTCTTAAAAGTTTTAAGTATAAGTAAAGGAATTTTTTGCCTTCTAGAGTAAAAAGATGGAGAAGGCAATGGCAACCCACTCCAGTACTCTTGCCTGGAAAATCCCATGGATGGAGGAGCCTGGTAGGCTGCAATCCATGGGGTCACTAAGAGTTGGACATAACTGAGCGACTTCACTTTCACTTTTCACTTTCATGCATTGGAGAAGGAAATGGCAACCCACTCCAGTGTTCTTGCCTGGAGAATCCCAGGGAAGGAGGAGCCTGGCGGGCTGCCACCTATGAGGTCGCACAGAGTCAGACATGACTGAAGCGACTTAGCAGCAGCAGCAGCAGCAGAGTAAAAAGAAGAGCATGTATAGAATTGAGGAAGATGATGGATACCTGAGAAAGATATGTTACAGATGCTGTCGGAGACGCTGGGTGGTGGTATTCTTCCCCAGACTTTGGTTCCCTCTAGCTTTACCCTACCAGGTGTTCTGGGTGGTATGTATTCACTGTTATCCACCTCAGCTCTCTATTTTTAAGCCCCTGCTTTATGCCTGGCTGGTCGGCTAGTGAGAGTGTTGTGTTTCTCCCTTTAGCAATCGAGTCTCTGACAATTTGTTATGGTGGACTTTCCTTAGTTGAAGAGTGGTACAGTATTAGAAACCACTCAAGTCAATATGAACAAAAACTGACATTACCAAACTGCAGAATCTACAGTTCTTCACCACTGCCCCAGGCTGACTCCGAGCACTGTGCAACTTAGAGATATGAAACAAGACTAGAACATGCCTTACGATCAAGCTAGCTTCTGGATGATATTTTTTCTTTACTATTTATTATTAGCATTATTTCTATTGTATTACTTCTATTATACCTAATTCCAAAGATGACTGAAAACATTTACTTTGAAATATAAACATAATCAGATCATTAAAATACGGGAGGAAGAGAGTCTTAGAACATGCAAAATAATGGTTCTTAAGCTTTTATGAAAGTTTGATGAAAGCTGTAAATCTCCCCCTTAGAAAAATATAGATATGCACATTTTTACATCCAAGGTTAAAAACAAAAACAAAAAATGCTCATTCATGGAAAAACTCCTCAAAACCCCTGCTTGAAGGGTACAAATAACCATGTGCCAAGACTGGAGGTTACAAACTCAACTGCTGAGGAGATTAGCTTACAACAGAGCGAAGTGGGTTGACAGGACTATGGTGTGAGACCATGAGGCTTGGGGAGAACCAGACCAGAGGCTCAGCTCCTCAGCACCTGCCAGGTGGCAAGGCTGCTTCATTGCTACTGCCAGAGCTTCCACTTTTCAAGACAAAAACCAAGTTTAAATTTCTGTGTAAAATTTCTCAATGCCTAAGTTTCAGCAACTAATTCATATTTGTTTAAAATTCTGTGCAGATTTAAAAAAAAGGAAGAAAACAAGCAAACAAAAATTAAAAGGACATCACAGCTGTGGCGGAAAAGCAAATGCCTGAAGCATATACATTCTGTATCATTTAAAATGAGACATGTATTGTTCAGATAAGTTCTCAGTAGAAAAACAGGCATTTTCTCACAGAAAGTTAACTACTTCACATGTTCTTGCCACTTCACCTTTCCAGAGTGAAAACTATAGGAATAGCAGAAGATAAGGACCAGATTTCCCTAAGGAAGCAGCTTTAGATCTGCTTAAACCTATGAAAACCTACATCATGAAAGCCACAGTTTTCCAGAAGGCAGAAATTTTTGTCCTAAAAATTCCTGAGGGTAGGAGCTACAAATCAGTGGTTTCAATCTTTAAAGGCCTTAGTATGGCCACCGCAGCACATTCAGTCTTGAACAGACTTTATGCTGATTGGTCAACCAAGATCAGCTAGCTGCTAAATGTCCTCCCAGATGACTCTGTGAATTGATCCATGAAATGGAGTTATTTGGAATTGTCCATGCAAGTGATGAACAGCATCTGCATGAAACAGTCATCTTGGCTCTATCACTAAAGACAATACTAAAGATTTCAGTCTGCTTAATTTGAGGCAAATTACTAAGTAAATCTAATGTGACTATATTTCTCAGAGCTTTGTATTCCTTTCCCAAGTAGGTAAGGACCCCTGATGTCACAAATCAAACCATCTTCTGAGAGTGCCTAGAAACTCAGGAAAAGAGGTTGGATTCTGCTCCAAGTTCATTGATACAAATAGACACAATGTAAATGAGCTCTTGAAAAGCTTCACCAGTATAAACCAATGTATGTCTGCACCCCGAATGTTACCGTGCCACCAGAGGACAGTAAAACAAGAGAGAAACTTCTCCAGCCTCACAATGTCTCCTGTCCTGTTAATATGGTCCCACTATGTGGCTGGGCATTTATCTGGCAAAGCCTCCTAACTTTTTTTTTTTTTTCTTGTCCCCTCTGAAAATTCTATAAGCTTTTAATTTTCATATAATATACCCATTTGCTTAAACCTGCTAAAGTCAGTTCTGTTCCAGCAAATCTGAACTCTAACTGATACAATACTAAGTAGAGAGGATTTTTCTTACCTTTCACAAGATGAGAATGTCGCATTCTAGGCACATGAGCTCCCAGCCTCATCAGTGTCCTCTGCCTCAAGAATGGCAAGCAAGCAGCAAAACAATCAGACAGAAAGGAATCTGCAGTTGCATCAGTAACCACTGTTAGTTTGACTAATCACCAGTGGCCAGTGGGCCCAGCTCAGTGCTTTGACTCGGGAAAAGATCTGAGAACATGTACAGAATTCTGGCTGAGAGAAGGGGTGAGCAACAGTGTCAAGACTGAATTTCTTGTTAGCTAAGCAAGAACAGAGAGCTTCCCACGTGGCGCTAGTGGTAAAGAATCCTCCTGCCAACGTAGGAGATGGAGGAGATGTGGGTTCGACTTCTGGGTCGAGAAGATCCCCTGGAGGAGGAAATGGCAACCCCCTCCAGTATTCTTGCCTGGAAAATCCCATGGACAGAGGAGTCTGGCAGGCTACAGTCCATGGGGTTGTAAAGAGTCAGACACAGTTGTTTGTGTGCACGCATGCGCACACACACACAAGCTAGAGGAGACCTCTGAAATAAGTTTCAAGTGATATGTTTTAAAATACTGGGAGGGAAGAGGGAGGAGGATTCAGGATGGGGAACACGTGTATACCTGTGGCGGATTCATGTTGATATATGACAAAACCAATACAATATTGTAAAGTTAAATAATAAAATTTAAAAAAATAAATAAATAAAAACTATTACTATTTCTTACACTCCTGAGGCTATCAAGCAAAGTTCATAGCTATAATAACAATGATAGTGATTGTAATCATAACAAACTTGACAACATTGATATGTAACACATTTGACTTCTGCAGCACTTTCATTTATATGATCCAGATTGCAATCAGCTGCGATAGTATCAGTATTCCTACAAAATGCATCATACTTCTTATCTATATTTACTAGATCAGTGGTGACCATGAAAGAGAACGAGCAAAGAAAAACTTAAAGAAATGCAAGAAATAGCTCTTGAGCATTCAGTCAAAGCAGAAAAAATGAGCTAAGAGATTTGATTGACGAGAAATACAGAAAATCAAATATATTTCCAATAAACAAGATTTCTGCAATACTTGATCTTTCCCTGGTGGCTCAGACAATGAATAATCTGCCTACAATGCAGGAGATCTGGGTTCAATTCCTGGGTCAGGAAGATCCCCTAGAGAAGGGCATGACAACCCACCCCAGTATTCTTGCCTGGAGAATCCCATGGACAGAGGAACCTGGCCAGCTACAGTCCATGGGATTGCAAGGAGTCAGACACAAGTAAGTGACTAACACTTATACATTTTCAAGAGTTCTGCAATACTGAGAACTAAGGAATATTTTCCACTTGTTTTCTCAGATGCAAAATTGACAGTCTTCTAGTAGGAATATTATTCTCTCAGGGGAAGCTACTGTTTTGAAAATCTTGTCAGTACTAATGGAGTGAGCTCCATAATACTCTGAGGTATTCTGATTTAAGTAGTAAGATTAGCTCTCTCAGATAGAGACCCATATTTTCCCATTAACCTAAAGTGGTATCTGCATGTGTGAGAAAACTGTTTTAAAGAAACAAATACAGTTTTGTATCAGACCTCAGTGATCTTTCTGAGTCCAGCTCAAATAAAATGAGCCTAACACATAGAACACCATGCTGAGACTGGCCAATGTATCTTTTCTAGTGATAATATTTTAAAATTTAATAAAAATGTATATGTTTTTCAATAAAGCAATTTTACTTATTCAACAAATATTTACTAATATCTTCCACACACTGTTCTTGTATGTGCACACACAAGCACACACACACACAGACA
Organism: Bison bison bison; assembly: GCF_000754665.1. Lineage (NCBI taxonomy): Eukaryota > Metazoa > Chordata > Mammalia > Artiodactyla > Bovidae > Bison > Bison bison. The sequence continues at coordinate 427,572 of NW_011494945.1, read as the reverse complement.
CACCCCTACCAAGTGGTGATAAGTTCTAGAAAGAAAAGTAAAACAGGTCAAGGACTTTAATAGAAATAGTTGTGATAAGTTTCATATGAGGTAGGGTTTAGATAGCTATGAGGTCTCTCCAGCCTTGCAGATGAGAGATTTGACCATAAAAATGTCTCTGAGAAAAGCATGGCAAGATAAGAACACATCAAATGCAAAGGCTCTGAGGTCAAGCGTACCTAGTGTTATTGACGGACAGCACAGAGGCCAGTGACTAGAGCTCAGTGATCTAGTTGAAGACAGAAGGTGACATCAGAGTGACAGCAAGAGCCAAACCATGTAGGTTGCGTGATGGTCTTTTGAATGAAGGAATTGTATAGTATGATGTATATACTAAAACATCAACCAGGCTGCTGAGGCGATAACAGATAAGAGGAGCTAAAAGGGAAGCAGGCAGGTCAAAGGCCATTGCAACAATTAAACGCAGAGATGATAATTGTGTGGAAAAGTGCAGTAGTGGTGAAAGTAAACATATGTGTGTGTATATATGTGTGTGTGTGTACTTCAAAGATAGAACAAACAGAATTTGCCAATTGACTGAATGTGAGAGTAGAAGAGAAAAAAAGATTCAATGACAACTCAAGTTTTTTGACCTGAACACCTCCATGCAGGCTGGAGATGTTTACTTTCTGAGGCAAGACTAAAGTAGGAAATAAAACATTTCATCTTGGATATTTTACATTTGAAATGTTTTTTAAATCTCCAAGAGAGATGTAAGAAGGGAACTAGAATTTGGGTGAGAGGTCAAGGCTGGAGCTACATCTCTTAGAGTTAAAGCATCTATTAACATGTGGCATGTGAAACCATGAGATGGGATGCAAACTCCTAGACATCCCCAAAGTAGAAAATACAATTTCTTTTCAAGTGGACCTGGAGCATACACAACTGATCATACATTAAGTTACAAAGAAAATTCCAGTAAGTTTCATAAGGCAGAAATAATCCAAAATATATTCTCTAATTGCTGTGCAGTACAATTATAAAAGCCAAAAAGTCTTATCAAGGGACATTTAAAATGAATTTTTAAACAACTCTCAGATAAATAAAATGAAAAAGTCACCCCTGAAGAAATGGCTGCTGCTGCTGCTAAGTCACTTCAGTCGTGTCCGACTGTGTGTGACCCCATAGACATCAGCCCCCCAGGCTCCCCCGTCCCTGGGATTCTCCAGGCAAGAACACTAGAGTGGGCTGCCATTTCCTTCTCCAATGCGTGAAAGTGAAAAGTGAAAGGGAAGTCGCTCAGTCGTGTCTGACTCTTAGCGACCCCATGGACTGCAGCCCACCAGGCTCCTCCATCCATGGGATTTTCCAGGCAAGAGTAGTGGAGTGGGGTGCCATTGCCTGCTCCGAAGAAATGGCACGCTCCATGTTAAAACCAAGAAAGCAAAAGGATATCTTATGCCAAGAAAAAAGAAAGGAATGTCAGAAAAACACCAAGGCAACTTAAAGAAATCCCCACTGACAAACCTAAAGAATTTCAACATTAGAAAGAATAACAATGGTAAAGAGTTACAACTTACTGAATATAAAAATGCAAAAAATTACAATGATATTCAAAGAGGGAGAGGGGAGACTACCTAATCAGAACAATGTCATCTAATCAATATAAAAGAAATAACGAATTGGAAAAATCCCAATTTTATATCCATCTGATGTAATAACTGATGGAGGAAAAGTTCATCAATGGGTGCTAAACTCATCAACTGAACAATATTGGTAATCAAGACACTTATACATTCTCAGAGTAGCACTCCACCAAATACATATTAATTATAAAGAAGAAAATCTGCCTCTATAATGGAACCATCTGGGTGACTCACCTTGACCCAAAGATGATCAAGCAAACTGGAATTTTGTATCTCTTGATTCAAGGCAACCAGATTCCGTATCACCTATAATATTTCTGTTTACCCTGAATCTAATTATTAGGAAGCAATCAGACAAATCCAGACAGAGGAACATTCTCCAAAACAATGCATTTGGAAATTGTAATATCTTGAGAAACAAGCAAAGGTGCAGGACTCCTGTACAATAAAGGAAACCAAAAAAATTTGAAAGCCAAAACCAATAAAGGATTTCTAATTGGAGCCTAGATTTAAAAACAAGAACAGCTATAAAGGACATTTTGGAGATAATTGGAGCAATTTGAAACTGGACTATATAACAGATAATATGGTATAACTGTCTAAGTTCTGTATGTGATAGGGTTATTATGTTTATGTTGGAGAATACTCTTGTTCTGATGAAGTTCTTCATGACAAATGAAAAGAAGGTAAGCACTTTGGGGAAAAAAGGCTGAAATTCTTTCATTCCAAATGGCTGAAACAAAACATAGTTTCGTAGTAAAAATTAAAATTATCTAGCGGATTGAGATGGAGAAGGCAATGGCCACCCACTCCAGTACTCTTGCCTGGAAAATCCCATGGCCAGAGGAGCCTGGTGGGCTGCAGTCCATGGGGTCGAGAACAGTCGGACACGACTGAACGACTTCACTTTCACTTTTCACTTTCATGCATTGGAAAAGGAAATGGCAACCCACTCCAGTGTTCTTGCCTGGAGAATCCCAGGGACGGGGGAGCCTGGTGGGCTGCCGTCTACGGGGTTGCACAGAGTCAGACACGACTGAAGCGACTTAGCAGCAGCAGCAGCAGCGGCGGATTGAGAAAGTGGGAGAGACAATGGAATGGAGAAATGTAGCAGGAGTGCTGAACCACACCAAGCAGCCTCGATGTGAGCTGTCAGTCCGTCATGAACTTAAGTGGGCTAGACTAAATGGTTCTGTGTTTTTCTCCAGCCACATTCAGAGCTAAAGTGCAAGCAAAGAGTAAATGGTTAAGTAAGTTTTACCTAACCAGGGCTGCAGTTTGATCTGGTGAGTTTTGTCATGAAGACATCCACAAGTGGGTTAAAAGTTTCTGAAAGGAAAGACATAATATGGGCCACTGGACTGATGGGATAAAGGGCTATGTTTCTAGAGCATGTTCATCAGTATACTTTCATTGGCTCTTTCTTTTAGACCAGAGAGTCTGCCTCTGAACCTCCGTAGGTAATTTCTAAATATCTCTTCACTCTGGGTGTGTCTTCTCCACCAATATTATTTATCTCCTATCTATTTATTGCTCATTTCATTCTGCATTTTACCCACAGAATTATTTCTCAAGAGCCACAAATATGATCACATTACTCTGTAATGTCACGGGTCAAGGGGGTCAAGGTCCTCTGCATAGACCACAGAGGCTTGATTTAGCATCCCCAAACACAACTGCTTCTCAGTTGAACAAGGTTGCTTAGACTCTAGCACCACCATGTCTCTCTACCCTTGCACACGTTGCCCCTATACATACTGCTGGGCTTCCCTGGTGGTTCAGACGGTAAAGAATCTGCCTGCAATGCAGGAGACCTGTGTTCAGTCTCTGGGTTGGGAAGATTCCCCGGAGGAGGGCATGGCCACCCACTCCAGTATTCTTTCCTGGAGAATCCCACAGACAGAGGAGCCTGGCAGGCTCCATAGGGTCACAAAGAGTCTGACACAACTGAGCAACTAAGCTCAGCACACAGCATACATAACGCTGTAGCCAGCATCATTTCCCTCTATTTCCAGCCTACTGAATACCTCCTCATCATTCCAGACTCAGCTCAGATGCTAGCCCCTCCATGAGCTTCAAATGTGACTCCTCTGTGACTTACCATGATCATCACCCCAGCAATCTACACAGGTAAGCCATGCTGTCCTCTGACCTTCCATAGAACCTGTGAGTATTTCTAGGTTTTTTTGTCTTGTTCTGTTTTTATTTTGTTGTATCTTTCTCGAGGGTTTTAACATCTTCCAAAGCCGAATTTAAATTCTCTCTATTATCTCTGTAACAGTGAACATATTCCCTTAGTTTCTTAGTTCCTCAGTTACTATATCAATTAAAACAGAGATAGTAATATATATTGTCTCAGCCCTTATCTTCAGGACTACCATTTCTGTAATTCTTTCCATCAGACAGCAGAATTGAAGAGCACAAAAAGAAAAGATATCCGCACACCAATTCCATGATGGGGCAGACTTTGTCTACAGAGAATTCTGAAGCAATAACTAATACTATCATTACCGCCACTATAAAATCATTAACTAACAGACAAAAAACTCTAGAAAAAAAGAAGAAATAACAGCAAAAACGATAATTGTATCCCTCTGAGGAGAATGGAATTTTTTGGAAAGTATACTATGTATAAAATAAGAACATGTAGAAGAGGTTGGGTTAAGTGCTGAACACAAAGAAAAATCTTGCCATCACTCCATGAGTTTTTGTGTGTTGTATTGAGCCATATTGGAAAGGGAAGATGGTGGTTAAAAAAAAATAGTACCAAATCTGCATTGCATTACATACTGCCATTAATGACAACAAATGGATCTCCGATCCCAATTTGCAGTCATGGGCTCAGAGTGGTTAGCCCCAGTGATTATCTAGGATAATATTGTGTGCTGCATTTTCCTTGCTGTTAGTGGCAAAGCCTTTGATTTCACTCCAGTAGCTCTAATTAATTATGTATTACAATTGCCAAGTAAGAGAAAGATTTTACCCTAAATTTACAGAGACATAAAAAAGGTTAAATAACCTTATCAAGGTCACACAGCAGGTTATCCACAAAACCAAGCATAAGCCATTTGAATATTCACTGGTGAAATATTTAAGATTAAAAACAAGTTTTCCCAAAGAACCATCAAATGTAATGATCACTGCATTTTGTGTGTAGAATGAAAAATAAGAATGCTCTGAGGGAAAACAGTGAAATGATTCACTGTTGGTTCTAGTTGAAACGAAAACATTCATTACAAATGTTCCTGTGTTTCAATCCACTTTCTAAAGAAATCTGAAAACCTTTTGTAATTTGTAAGGTTAAGACATCCCACTCTAGTGTAAAATGGTCTATTGTCAAAGAACCCTCAGCTGTACTCAGAGCCAAAAGACCTGGGTTTGAGTTCTGACTTCAATTACCACCTATCTGACCTTGGACAATCACTTATGCTCTCAGAGCATCAACTCCATTATCCATAAAAGTGAGAACAATAAGACGATAACTACTGGAGTTATTGCGAGGGTTAAAAGGGATAACAGAAGTGAAAACTGTGCAGATTGCAAATTGCTGTATGTAAAAAGGTATTATTATGGGGAAAGAGCACAAAAGCATTCTTTCAGTTTGAAATGATAAATGTATAAGCACAACGTGGAATTTCACTTAGGTCTGAATCAGAAAAAGCTCTGCCAAATGGAAATGGAGATGTGAAGTCAGGAGTGTTTGGCTACTTATAACTTCGTTGGAACAGTGTGCCCTTTCTGGTCTGAACAAATCTGTCCCTTACGCACTGTCAGCCAGCCTAATATAATAAATCCTGAGGGATGTGCTAAACTCATTTGGCCAAGGTTTTCAGCTTGGGGCTAAAAATCTTGTGGAGCCAGCACTCTGGCCTTGCAAAATCATCATGGAGTCATTAGTGTCCATATTGAGCAGATCAGACTCTGATTCAGGTTTTATCACAAGCAATACCTTTGATATATTTTTCATGTTCCCTGTATTAAACATTAATATTTGAATGTCACAATAAAGGGTGCAGTTTTTCATTAAATAAATAAATAGGCACCACACTCAAGCAAAAAAAAAGAACCATTTTAAGTCAGATTTCATATAGCCAGGAAAATAAACCAATGCTGTTATTACACTTAAGAACTGTAGATATAACTTATAGGGATAAGGTTAAAAGGTCAGAAGAAGGAGATAAAATTCTCCACATGCCAAATAAAGAAAATCATGTCTTTTTTCCCTCTAAAGCCTATAATGCAATCAACATAATTCTTTTAATGCATGTTTCATATTAATATAAAGAGATGATTCCACTGAAAACTGCAGCTAGATAGCTTAATTAATGCAAGAACCTCCAAGATTTCCCAGTGAAAACTGCATTGTTGTTTTTGCCTTCCAATATTTTAAAAATTATACTAAAATTAAAAGCAGAGATATAAATGTAGCACATCACAATATAGCTTCAGAAAAATAAAAATTTACATGTATTTCACTTAGGAATAACCCGTCATTCCCATATGGCAGCACTAAAATGTGTTAGATGAATAACTCCATTTTTAATGCTATTAAGCCTGAGTAACTTTTAATAACATATTCTCTCCCTAAAGGGGGACACAAAAATGCTTGAGGTATTTCTTCATTCTTATTTTGGTCAGAAAACATAATCTATTTTACTAAACTCCAAGTTGAGAAGTAAACAGAGTTTATTTCTATTAATACGATGGCACAAGCACAACTGAAGCATTCTAATTATTTTAGAGCCAGAGAGACAATTTTGCAATTTTCAATGTAACTGGGTAACTGATTGGGTAAGTGCTTTCCCACTATAACTTGGATCTTAAATTGTTGAAAAGTTTTATATAATATATTGCATTAGATATAGACACAGATATAGATATATCTATATATAGATATCTGTATATATCTATATATAGATACATATATATATATATATATATACACACACACATACACACATATATACCTACATAGAAAAATAGAGCTAGAGATGGTGAGGTGATAGGGTGGTGGAGAGTACATATGTGTGTGTCTTTCTAGCAAAAAAAAAAAAAAACAGATGTTGACTATCACAAAATATCTACAGCAGTTTTAGCTGAATGGAAATATTTCTCAAAGGAAATTTAATGGGTTGGAAGTTGTAGGCATGAGATTCAAGGGGGAAAAGTGAGATCTTGAAAAAGCCTTTGTTCCTGGGAAAACATCCTTCCAGAATTGAAGGAACAGAGGTGGGGAGACGTCTTGGCAGGTAAGAGAGGCATTTCTGTGATAGAACTGGTTGCATTTGGTTCACTGGATATGGAAGGTATATATATATAAAAAATAAAAACATAGAGCTGAAAATGACCCTGGTGTTTGGAGTTTAGAACTAAGTAGGAAAGTCACACCATCAACTAAGTTCAAAATATAGGAAGGGCCATTTGGGGAGAATGATCATAAATTCCATTTGTGGTGGGGATAAAAGCTGCCTCTGATTCAACCAGATGGAGACATAAAGTCAGTATTGGGAACCACAAATCTGGAGTTAGAAAGGAGTCTAAGGCAGAACTCCTGAAATTTTAATGTGCATAGAAATCATTAAGGAAGGGACCTTGTTAACAGATAATTCTGACTCAGTAGGTCTGTAAGAGCATAGAGAAGAGATTCTGTGTTTCCAGTAGCCCTCAGGCAATGCTGCAGATCCAGGGAAGACCTTTTGAACAGTAAGGCTCCCACTAAAAATGAAGAATAAACTGTTCAAATAGGGTTCCTCACATTTGAGGGAATGAGTCTCAGATATGGACAAGCCAAGGCTGTCCTTAAACTAAAGAGAAATAAGATCACATCACAAAGCACAACTTCCTTTGGTTTTGTTTCATGTTTTACCTTCCAGATCGTGACTCAATAAGGAATATGTGAATTTAATCACAAACAAAAAACGTGTGTTTAAAATGACTGCATTCAATACAAACTTAAGATATAATTTGGTTAACATTATAATCTCAAAAAAGGCAGCTCTGCAGCAGAGGAGCCAGTGATGGCGTGCTCACAGTTCTCCCTGAAGGAAACTTGGTTTCCAGTCCCACTTTTGCCACCAGCTCACTAGGTGACTGTTCAGACCTCCCACTCCTCATCCATTAAATGAAGAATTGGGCTGCTGCTGCTGCTGCTAAGTCGCTTCAGTCGTGTCCGACTCTGTGCAACCCCATAGACGGCAGCCCACTAGTCTCCCCTGTCCCTGGGATTCTCCAGGCAAGAACACTGGAGTGGGTTGCCATTTCCTCCTCCAATGCATGGAAGTGAAAAGTGAAAGTGAAGTCACTCAGTCGTGTCTGACTATTAGCGACCCCATGGACTGCAGCCCACCAGGCTCCTCCGTCCATGGGATTTTCCAGGCAAGAGTACTGGAGTGGGATGCCATTGCCTTCTCCGAGAATTGGGCTAGAAGACTTTTATTTCTCTCATTTCCCCACTGGATTTTGCACACTTAATACATCATTCATTGATGCGGCTTCTATCCACCATTTAGATGGGCACCTCTGCCCTTCCCTTGGAGTCTCATCCAGGAAAGGAGGGACCAGATTTGACTCTTTTATGCTCAATCCCAAACCCTCACATACAATTCTTTGTTCACTAATAGCTGTTCACCCCTGGGTCTAACATCCTATTATACCTTAATTTCAAAGCTGGCATCACTATAAACACTGTTGTCTCTTAGTTAAAAGTATCTCACAGTGACCCGGATCACTTTGCTGGGCAGCCATATGCTCAGTGTGCACCCCTCTGCTGCAGGGTAGGGAGGGGAGTGGGGATTGTCTCAGAACCAGGGCTGAGAGATGACCTGAAGTCTTGAGATGTATAAGCACTGATTCTGATTCTTCCAACATTTGCCTGCCTCTCTCTGGTTTATAACCTCAATAAGACCCAGGTTCTGGCCTCTTGGATCTCATTTTATCCACGTGTGTACACATTCTGTTCTGATCTCTAGGCCTCAGACATCAGCAGAGCTGTGATATACATGGTATATCAGCTTGCTACAACAGCAGCTGTGAGCTGCTCCTTGTGAGCAATATACACTTGTGTACCATGAACCTGCTACATAGCCCCTTCCTTTCATGCTATACAGACCACACCTAGGTATCCCCACTAGCTGGAAGCTAGGTATTTGCTGCTATAGAAAGGACTTCCTATGCAGATATAGCTACATTCCTTCTTGCCCCTAACTAAAGTCATTTTTAAGCAATATATATCATTTTCAATGAGTTTCTGACTTTTTCATAAACCCCAAGAACAGAATATATCTTCTGCTGTCTTTACCTTGCCTTTGTATCCAAGTTCACTTCTTTGTCTTTCCACTACCTAAGCCTGCCACTGCTGTGCATCCCTGGTCTCCTGTCACAGTCTTCTGATAACTTAAGCTGTCCTAATGGCCTTCCTAAACACCCTCTGCAGTGCAATCTGTTCCTCTTGGCACTCACAAGTGCCACCAGCTTCTTTGGGTACATTCTGCCCCTAATCCTTCTTGGCACTGTCATCACACCCCAGAAACAGAGCTCATGGCCTCAGTGTTCAGGGGCTGCCACCATGAGAGAGGAGCTGTGTGAGGTTCAGAGGCTGCTCCTGCAGACTCCAGCCCTATGATCACCACACCCTCATTAGAACCCGAACAGCTTGTGAAAGTGCCATCGGAACACACTGGCATGATTACACACTTCTGATTTGAGAACCCAGCAAAGAGGCCTGGAGTGAGGCACAGCCAAATGGCTTTGCTCCTGGTAATATGATGACAAATCTAGATAGCAGGTGCCAGGCTACAGCTAATTCTGTTCTTGGATGGAGGAGGTTTGAAAACAATACCAACAATAACTTCTATTTTATGATCAGTCAAGAGTAACGTGTACTTGAGCACCCAGCCAACACAGATGCCCAGCTAACACCAGAGGGCTTACAAATAAGGAGGACATAATACCTTTCCCAGAGGAGTTTCCCACCACAAATGTCTTCCAATACTTCCAAAGAACAAACACAGATTTTGTAAAGCCATTCTTAATCATCACGATGAAGTTAAATGACCTTTATTCTCCCTCTAATCTCCCCCATTGATCTTTGCCCCTCTATTAAATCATTCATCTGAGTTGGCATTGCGTCAGCCATTTGTCTGGTTTCCTCTGCCCCTCCATGCTGGGCCAGTCTAGGAAAGGAGGGAACCATAACTGGCTTTTTTTTTTTTTTTAATGATGCTCAACCACCAAGCATCACACAGTCCTTAGAGTAGGTGTTCACTAGGTATGTAACTGACCAAATTCTAGCTCTAACATTCTAGGACCAGTTTAAACTGGTAAAGAGGACCTGTTTCATCCAGTATCTCCCCTTATGTTTATCAGTAGATAAATATTCACCAGTAAATCTTGAAAAATGAAAGTGTTAGTCTCCAAGTCATGTTCACCTCTTTGCAACCCCATATACTATAACCTGTTAGGCTCTTCTGTCCATAGAATTCTCCAGGCAAGAATACTGGAGTGGGTAGCCATTCTCTTCTCCAAGGTATTTTCCCAACCCAGGGATGGAACCTGGGTCTCCTGCATTGCAGGCAGATTCTTTACTGTCTGAGCCACTAGGGAAGCCCAATATCTTGAAGGATTATATAATATGAAAGCTATAAAAGGTCTTAGCTATTATTATCCAATCCCATCCTAGGCCATTTTGATGAAGGAAAAGAAAATATCAAAAGTCAAAGGAACCTCCCAAGGTTTTTTGTGGCAGAACCATAACTAGAAACTAGGTCTCATCTTTCTGTACTATTCTCCAAATTCATCATGCTATGATTCCTCCAAGCCAGTTACCACTATTATGTACATCATGCTTCATTAGACTTAGTTTTCTGGACTCCTAACTCAGAGAGGTGCCTTAAAAATGGACATATTTCTTGTCTGTTAACATCCTATTACCATCCAAGGCTTCAGTTCAGTTCAGTCGCTCAGTTGTGTCCGATTCTTTGTGACCCCATGGACTGCAGCACACCTGGCTTCCCTGTCCATCACCAACTCCTGGAGCTTGTAAGGCACAAGTAATACACAGTTCTACTCCCACATACCAAGCATCTAAAGGCTGTAACAAGAGTAAATTAATTTTTCTTCAATAAAGAAAGGTCCTTGACTTCTTGGGTGGTCCAGCGGTTAAGAATCTGCCTACCAATGCAGGGGTCATGGGTTCAATCCCTGGTCTAGAAAGATTTCACATGCTGTGGGGCAACTAAACCCATACACCACAACTACTGAGCCCACACCATAGAGCCCAAGAGCTGCAACTGCTGAAGCCCGCATCCCTTAGAGCCTGTGCTCTGCAACAAGAGGAGTCACAGCCACGAGAAACCAGCTCGCTGCAGCTAGAGAGTAACCCTCACTCACCGCAACTAGACAGAGTCTACCCACAGCAACCAAAACAAATACATAATAAATAACTTTAAAAAAGAAAGGTGGTTGGTAGGGACTGGCCATTCAGAGAAGAGCCCAGGGCGGGGTCACTCTGCTTGGCATTACTCACCAAGCAGCACTTTCAGTGCATGGCGTCAATAGTGTCTTAGCTGGTGACTTGTTCAGCCTCATAGCAATTACAGCTCCAGTCATTTAAGTCAGAATTTCTGGGAGGGTATTACCAGGTTTCAGAGTTCCCCAGGTGATCCCAGGGATATGCAGCCAGAGCCGAGATGGCTGAGTTATACATTTCTGATTCTTCTATGTTGATGCCCTCATCCAGGTGTCCTTTGCCTTTTTTTCCCACCATCCAACAAGCCTGAAGTCTGAGAAAACTACCTTTCGGTAACAGAGACCCGCAAAGCATTGGTACGACAAGCAGCTTGTGAGGATGACAAAGTGGACGTCCTCTAGGTAATCATATCAGAAGTTCATCAGAGAGGAAGAAGCAAAGAAAGCTTGTGCTGAGTGAAAAACTCCTCCCAATGTTTCACATGTCCAGTCTCCTTGATAATAACAGACCTTTTCCAAGATTTTTCTCTGCCTCCTTGGTAATAGGGAAGTGACGTCAAATTCCATCTCCCCTCACTCCAGGCTGTGGTACAGAAAAATATTAAATAAGGCTCCTTGATTTCTTGATGCCCATCTTCAGATCAAATCTGAACTTATTGCTTTTGGCCAAAGGCTTTCTCAGAGTTTACAGAGCAGAAGTCTGCTGTGGTCTGATCTTCCAAGTGATTCACAGTTTGGAACTGAGCACCTAAGTAAGACAAAGAAAAGAAAAAGGAACATTTTAGAGGTGATTTTTTAAATAAATCATAAATTTACATGTCTTATAGTGTCATATCTAAAACAGCTTTACCTTTGATTTTTAAACTACCCTTTCAAAAGGACAGCCACTTAAATTATTTATCTGTCTATGTGAGATGAGCAATAGCTTACTTTTTTTAAAGTATTCATCTTAAGTAAATATTAGTTGAATTTTACTGGAAAACATCTGAATGGGTCCAAGCACCGAAGTGAGGAAAAACTATATATGACTTGTTCCATCAAGCTTCCAAGTGCAGGCCCGTTGTCTGAGGGAAGATATTAACTGGTCATAAAATTGTGCTTTTAGAAACACTAACTGTTTCCAGGTAGACTAAGCTACAGTGATCATTTTGGTTCTCCAGTCCCACCTTTCTTTGTTTCTTTTTTTTTTTTAATTGAAGTATAGTTGATTTAGGTCATATTAGTTTCAGGTATACAGCAGTGACTCAGATATATATGTGGGTTTTATATATATATATTTATATATATATATATATGAGTTATTCAGAGAGATATATATACACATATATATATTCTTTTTCAGACTCTTTTCCCTAATATGTTATTATAGAATATCGAGTATAGTTTTCTGTGCTATATAGTAGAATTATCTACTTCTATTTTATTGGTTATCTACTTTATATATAGTAGTATGTTTACGTTAATCTCAAACTCCTAATTTTTCCCTCCCCACCCTTCTCTTTTGGTAATTATTAGTTTGTTTTCAATGTCTGTGAGTTCACCTTTCCTGAGCTCTAGGGGAAAATGCATTATATTAAGAAAATATCAAACAAATGAATACCAATGACTAAAAGATAGTAAGAAGTAATGTAAGAGAGATAAGGTCAGTCTTGAAAAAAATTAAAATTGATCAGTGCAACCATGGAAAGAAAACATGCAATTTAGGCACTCCCCTTAATAAAGATAGCTTCCCTGGTGGCTCAGAGGGTAAAGCATCTGCCTGCAATGCGGGAGACCTGGGTTCAATCCCTGGGTCGAGAAGATACCCTGGAGAAGGAAATGGCAACCCACTCCAGTATTCTTGCCTGCAAAATCCCATGGATGGAGAAGCCTGGTGCAGGCTACAGTCCATGGGTCACAAAGAGTTGGACACCACTGAGCAACTTCACTTTCACTTTCACTTTCTTAGTAAAGAAAATCCCTAAACATTACCCCCTCAATTATCTATCTTCATTTAATACAATTTTGTCTTGCGTTTATGATAAACTTTTCAAAAGACAGGATATATAATCTTCATTTTTAAAAAAAGACATAAAAGGTAAATATAAATGCAATTTTAATCTGATTAAATTCAGTTCAGTCGCTCAGTCATGTCCAACTCTTTGTAACCCCATGAACCACAGCACGCCAGGCCTCCCTGTCCATCACCAACTCCCGGAGTTCACTCAAACTCATGTCCATTGAGTTGGTGATGCCATCTAACCATCTCATATCTCCAGTAGCAAATTGGGTACCTACCAACCTAGGGAGTTCATCTTAAATTCATTTAATTTGCTAAATTGTTTGTTTTTGTTTTTTAGTTGCTATGTCATATCCAACTCTTTGTTTCCCACCAGGCTCTTCTGTCCGTGGGATTTCCTAGGCAAGAATACTGGAGGGGTTGCCATTTCCTCCTCCAGGGGATCTTTCTGACCCAGGGATTGAACCTGAGTCTCCTGTATTCTTTACCACCAGGTAGAAGAATTTTTTAAATAATGACTAAGTAATAAGTTGGGCTTCACTGGTGGCTCAGCAGTAAAGAATCTACCTGCAATGTAGCAGACACAGGAGATACGAGTTTGATCCCTGGGTCAGGAAGATCCCCTGGAGGAGGGCATGGCAACCCATTCCAGCATTCATGCCTGGAGAATCCCATTGACAGAGGAGCCTGGTGGGTTACAGTCCATAGGGTCACAAAGAGTTGGACATGACTGAAGAGACAGAGCACGCACACACATTAATAGGTTACTTTGAACAAAAAAGGAAAACTATTTAAAAAGTAATTATCTTAATTATGAATAGTACAAGGAAACATTCCATTCTATTTAAAAATATAGGGCATCTGTGTGCAGGCATGTTAAGTTGCTTCAGTTGAGTCTGACTCTTTGCAACCCCAGGAGCTGTAGCCCACCAAGTTCCTGTGTCTATGGGGTTCTCCAGGCAAGAGTACTGGAGTGAGTTGCCATTCCCTTCTCCAGGAGAGCTTCCTGATCCAGGGATTGAGCCTGTGCCTCTTACTTCACCTACACTGGCAGGTAGGTTCTTTACCACTAGCATCACTTGGGAAGCCATATAGAGCATCTACCTGGAGACAGTTCTACCTGTAGACATAATGGAGCCTATGCCTTAAGGAATTTACATCATGTCATTTCCTCAAGCAAGACTTTAAGCACCCGGCAGACCAGATCAGGTCTCTGTGACACTCCCTCATAGCATCATCCACTTCCCTTCTGTAGCACTTTCTGTGACAATCTCTTATTAACTTGTTTTGAAATGATGTCAATGTCTGTCTTCTTCAAGAACATCAGCTTCATCAGGATTTCACTGTTCTTTGTTCTCTAATACAGTCCCAAAATCTGGAATGGTACCTGGTACAGAGAACATCCTCAATAAATGTTTTCAAATGACTAAACAAATGAACACCAATGACTAAAATATAGTAAGAAGCAATGAAGAGAGATAAAATAAGAAGACAGAAAGATGGTTATGCATCTAGTTGGTAAGATAAAGGGAAAATTCACTAAGTGGAAGACTTATTTTTTCAAAATCATGCTGTTGAATTGTGTTGTTGAATTGTTTCTTCAAGGAGGGGCATGATTATTTTGAAAAGCTTTTTATTGTTTGTATTAATAATAAATAGCCTTATTGAGGTATTATAGAAACACATAGAACATTCTAGAAAAGAGCAACAAGTTATTGTTGTTTAGTCACTAAGTTGTATCTGACTCTTTGCAACCCTATGAACTGTAGCCTGCCAGCCTCCTCTGTCCACAGGATTTCCCAGGTAAGAATACTGGAGTGGGTTGCCAGCTCCTTCTCCAGGCAATCTTTCTGACCCAGAGATCAAACCCACGTCTCCTGCATAGGCAGGCAGATTCTTTACCATTGAGCCACCAGAGAAGCCTTTCAATATTTTACTTATATTTTATTATTTTTATTTCTTACTGTTGAGTTTTGCTATATATCTCTTATATTCTGGATATAAGTCCTTCATCAGATATGTGAGTTGCAAAAATATCCTATCAGTCTGTTATATGCCTTACATTCTCATAAAAGCATTTTTTGAATAGCAATAGTTTTTCATTTGATGAAGCCAGAGTCATGGCTTAAATATTGCAGAAGAGGTAGACAATCCTGCCTGGCTAGATAACTGTTTGTTTTGTGATTTAACAAAAGGAAGTGGAGTCATTGCTGAAATCATGTTCAAAAAACAGTAATTTGAATATGCATCACTAGTCATCACGGTACCCCCGCAGATCTAATTTTCAAACTAGGAAAGTAGAGCAATGCTATCTCGAAGGAGGCATACACTTCCTGTCTCTGTACAACACACTAGTATTAGGCTCTCATGAAGTAGATAAGCAATCTCAGAAGACTTCTATCCACCCAAGCGTACTACTGATTTTCAGCTCCATCTTTCTACAAGTTTAATGGTGATAATCCAATAAGGAATATGGTTTAGAAAGAAGTCGCTACCTTTGTAGTTTCTGCAGACTTAATGTGGACTATAGAAAACCTATTCCCTAGGCGTTTGGCTAATTGCACACTGTCATTGAGTTTCTGGTTTCCCTTTGTTCTTGCAAAATCAGTTGGAATAAGCCATTAACTTTCTATTAGACCAGCATTAGTGGATTCAGTGCGTTGATCCTCTTCTGATAGAAAATTTATATGCAATAAATAATTTAACACTGAAATTTACATTACACAGACATTTCCTGGTGTGATATCAGGGATTATTATCTGGAACAAATTACAGGCAAAAAAAAAAATCATTTGTACAATAGCCATACAACAAAAATAGGGTTCAGAAAATCACCATTAAATTAACAGACCATAAAATGACAATAGGCAATGTTAATTCAAAGGGAAAAAGCATCAACTGTCTTATTTAAACACTGACACAAAATTGTAAGCTACATTTGAAAAATCAGTATGTTTTTAAAATTAAAGAAAAGCCAACAAGGAAAATACTCACAAGGACTTTTAAAAAATTATTTATTTAAAACTATGCCCTTTTAGCACAGTTTCAGTTCTTACTTGTAAATGTGAGAACTGTTCTAGATAAAACAGGAGATTCAGCACTAAATATACCTCCAAAAATACGTAATATTCTATATCAGAAGAATAAGAACTTTGATGTTATCAGAAGAATAAAATACACACACCTTTTTAGGTTTAGAAATATTATAGCTATCTACTCTTTTCATCAATATATTTTCTTTCCTAGTAGAAATCTTACTAACAATATCAACTATAATCAAAGACAATATATGATAATGTAGGTAGATTCCCAGAAATGTTTTCTAATCAATGGCTGCCACTTAAATAAGAAAATGAGGGAAGGAAATGCATGCATTACTGCAACATTAAACAATTAAGAAATATTACCAAATTAGAGTGTCCAAAGGATATTAAAAGTTGGCGTAATAAAATTTGCCTCCCTGTCTTGGGTCAAGCATGACTATTTAATTCACAATACACTAAAAATAACATCAATGTGATTTTTCCTCTTGGCTTTCAAAGAGACCGTAAACAATACTTTCTCTTAGGCACACAGAGTAGGAGAAAAAGATCTTTCTACTCTTACCAGAATCTAGGCTAAGTTTGCCCTGAACCAGCAAAGAATTTCTTTTTGAGTCTCAGAAGTCACCCACAAAACAAATTCAAAAAAAAGTAACGCGTTAGGTATGTCAGAACAGAAGTGGTGCTGTGGCAGCCGTGAGACAGGAGTATGTCACCAGCACAGAATTGAAGGAATCTTGATGCTAGTCACCTATTACAGCAGTTAGCCACCCACAGCATAAAGAAGCCTTGGAGGAAGACAGTGGTATAATATTTATCTTCCCTTCCCCACCTCCAAACACACTAGAACTAAAATAGAGTTGTGGGTGAAATTTACTGGTGAGTGTTGATCCGTCGCACTGGAATAATAAAAATGTCACAAAATCTCCTTTAATTCACACTCCTTTCTCTATACCCATTTTGAGTAAGACTTGGCAAGGGAGAATTGAGGTCTATGTGATTTTTGTCAGAAAGGTCCTTTCGCATCTGAACAATCACTTTGGGCCAAGGCAGCAAAGAGTTGGTTCTCATCCTTATATCTGGAAGAAAGTCAACAGTGGGAAATGGATGGCAGTCTCTCTGCTTCCATTAAATAATAAGCATGTGCATTTTTCAGTGGATATTAGGTCTAGTATAAATATTTTTGTGGCTTCCCTGGGGGCTCAGCAGTAAAGAATCATCTGCCGGGGTTCATTCCCTGAGTTGGGAAGATCCCCTGGAGAAGGAAAAGCCAATCCACTCCAGTACTCTTGCCTGGGAAATCCCATGGACAGAGGAGCCTGGCAAGCTACAAGCCATGGGGTGGCAAAAGAGTTGGACCCCACCACCATCAAGAGACATCAAATATCATCTAAGAATGTCATGGGACATCACATAAAGCCAAAAAGATAGTGTGCAGAGAAGACTGAAATATGTAACTAGTAATAGCTGCAATATTTTGGTGGGACTTATAGTTTACAATGCATTTTAACCCTCTTCTGCAAAACAGTGATTATAATATTACCCACATCATAGAACTTTGTTAAAGTTAAAACCTGCAAAGAATCTGAAATAGTACCCAGTATATACAATATTATGTATGTATTAAGCCTATTAACGTTATTGTTGCCATGACTATTAGTTGTTATACTCCCTTAGAACTATTATCACAATATTACATATGAGGAAACTAAACTTCTCTAACTGTAGATTTTGCGTTCTTTCTGATACACCATACTGTTTCAATAATAGCAAAAATTACTGTTATTGTTAATATGGTTAGCACTTATGTAGTGTTTAAATGTGCTGAGCCTTTCATATATGTTAGCCCATTTAATCCTAGCTGCTGACATATGACAGTAGTCTTACTTGCATTTTAGTAATGAAGTGACTGAATCCCAGGAAACCTAAATAGGTTTACCAAAGTCATGTAATTTAGCTGGGAAATGAACACAAATCATATTGTCTAAAAAGCTTAAACCTTAATTATTGTCAGGACTGTCTCCTATTTTATTACAATCACTCCAGTATTTGACAGTTTTTTAAGTGAATCGTCAACTGACACATGCATCAAATGCACGGCCCTTAGAATACTTCATATTCTTTTTCTTGCCCCAGCCGGATCTAGCAAGGAAGCAGCCATGGATCTCATGTTGCCATGCTATCAAGTCATTTACCATCCTCAAAATATCAGTCCAACTCTTTGATGTGCAGCTCAGTTTTGCGGCAGGCAGAGGGTGGGGAGGTAGTTCTATGCATTGTAGGACATTAAGCAGCACCCCTAAACTGTACCCCATAGATCAATCATGCCATCACCCCAAGAGTGACAGCCAAAAGTTTCTCCAGACAGTGACAAATGTCTGTGGGGAGACAAAACGGATCCTAGGTGAGGATCACTGATCCAGAGTTCCTTTTAAAATGTTCACATCTCACAGGACATGGTAAGTTTTATCCAATGATAAGGATTTAAACCCAGACTGGAGGGAAGAATTTGATCCAGGTTAATCTGGAAAAGATGAGAAATGTCAGCTGGGACAGGACTGGCTGGAGGCCACAGAGATAAACTTCAGCTTAAATTAGATTGACAAACATTTTCCAAGGACCAACCAGCTCTGGGCTACGCACTGAGGTTGTTAGAAGAAAGCAGAACAACCCCGACCCCAGAACCACCATCAGGCATCATCTCCTGCAATTTTGCTGGAAGCCCTGTCACATCGTGGTCTTCCTCAGATGGATAATTCCTGTGATTTCTAGTTTGCCAACTCATCACTTGTTCTCCCTGTCTGAAATTGTCTGGCAGATGGGAAGTGGATTTCAACTTTTAGTAAAAAGGCATAGAGTAAAAATCCATGTTCCCTGAGGTCACAGCGCTGGTTAGCTAACTTCAAAACCACAGAACTCTACTTGGATAGAAGCGAAAATATCCTCTGAGACTGAAATCTTGGCAATCTAAAGGCGTTAGACTTCCAAAGTTTACTTCAGCTATTTCAGGATTTCTTTAGTTTTTTTGTTGCTTTCATTTCTGTTATTTTTTTTTCTGTATAAGTTTTAATAAGTTTAGTTTTTCATTGCTTTAGAGACAAACTATATGAGTTTAAATCCTGACGCTGCTGCATACCATTTGTGTGTCCTTGGGCAGATTCCTCAAACCCTCTGTGGTTCACTTTAATTTGAAAATTAAGAGAAACAGCATCATTACCAATATCATTAAGGTAATTGTGAAAATTTAAAAATCAATTGATATTTATTAAGCACCTAGAAAAGTTTCTAGCACATAGAAAACATTTAAAAAATGTTAGCAATTGTTATTATTGTTGTAGTATTGATAGCTAGCATTCGGGATCCATTGTGTGCATACCTCTGTGTTAGACACTTTTCATTCATTATCTCTTTTCCATCTCCACAAAAATTCTATGATGTGTTACTGTCTTCATGCTGTAGATATAAAATCTTAGATTCAAAAACTAACTAACTAACCCCAAATCATGCAATTAGTGAATAATGAATCCAGGAGCCCTCAGTCCCAAGTTCAAAATAAGTAAATCAATAAGAATTAACAATAGAGGAAAAGGTAGAAATCAGACATTGACCACAGGATGAGAAGGGCATTAAACTTAATGTTTTAGAACAAAGTCTTCAGAGATAAGCAAACCTGAGTATGTAGTGCCATTTGGACAGGCTTCTTTCATAAAAGGTTAATTTTTTTCTAAATTTTTGACATCTGAAAAGACATATTTCTATTCTTTAGAAATTTTAGTTATGATGGAGAAAATAAGGTATAAAAAAGCAAAGAGTTAGAGATACTTAAAAAAAAGAAAACCTTTATCTAGTCATCTACTCAGTGTGTGTATATAATCATCTCTGTTGTGGCTTGAATTGTATCTCCCAAAATTCAAATGTTGAAGTCCTAACCACTTTAGAATGTGACCTTATTGGAAAATAGGATTATTGTGGATGTATTAATAATTAGTTAAATGAAGTAAGATCATACTGGAGTAGGCTGGGCGTCTAATCCAATATGACTGGTGTCCTTATAAAAATGATTTGGAGACAGACAAGCATAGAAGGAGAAATGATATGAAGAGACAGGCACATAAGAAGACAGCCATGCACAAGCCAAGGAGAGAGGTCTAGAAGAAATCCTTCCCTCATAACCCTCAAAAGGAACCAAGCCTGCTGACATCTTCATTCCAGACTTTCAGCCTCCAGAAGTGTGAAATAACAAATGCTTCTTGTTTAAGCCCCACCTCCGCCCCAGTTTTTGGTCCTCTGTTACACCAGCTCTAGCAAACTAATACGATCACCACCTGTATGAGCGACATAGACTAGGTTATGTTGCAATAACCGATAAAGCCCATGTCATCACAGAATTTTATTACAAGAGGTATTTCTCTCACATATAATCTCTCTTGCACTCTCCAGGGAGGCTGTGTTCTGTGCAGTGGCTTGGCCTTTCAGGCTGTTTCCATCTTATGGCACCTTCAGCCCAACACACTACTTTTAAGATTTTCCACCCTGGAGGGTCTCACATAGCAATTAAGATGTCATTGCTGTCATTGTCTGGAAGATTGCTTTTTCCCAGTTTAAGAGAACTAATAAAGATAAACATCTTGTGTCTAAGAAGAACAAGAAAACAGCCCCATACCAACTACATGTTCTGTACTGGACTCACCCAAGTTGAAAAAAAAAAAGACATAACTCTCACTCTAAAAAAATTACAATATAAAGGCAGAAGCGCAACTGATACATTAAAAAAAAAAACAAATGCAGAAATAATTCAAATGGTGATAAGTAACTTGAAGGAAATAGTACTTGTAGGAAACAGGATGATAAATAACAAGGAGAAGAGCAGACTATACAAGGTTATCAGGGGTGACCCCTCTGAGATAACATTCAAGATGAGATTTGATGGGTGAGAAAGAACTATCAATGCAAAGATCAGAAAGAACAGTGCTCCAAGCATAGGCTTTTTCTACATATTATAATGTCAAAGTGCTTACTGTGTGCCAGGGGCAGCTCCACATGCTGTAAATACAAAAATGTATATTCAATTCAGTTTAACAGATGAGAGAAGAGAAAGAGAGGTAAAGTGACTCTGCTTTGGTTACACCACTAGTAAGCAAGAGAACAAGCATTCAAACTCAAGCACTTTGGTTCTAGGATCCGTGTGCTTAACCACTACGCCTATCATCTATGCTTACAAAAAGCTTGGCTTGTTTAAGAAACTTAAGTATTATAAGATGAGGGAAGACAGTGAAGAGAAAAATGGCTTGAAGAGTAGGGAAAGTATATTATTAGGTACTAGTCCATGCAGGGCCTTATAGGTTCTTGCAAAAGTTTAAATTTTATGCTCAAGAGCAATTTGAAGGCACTTGATTTTTTTTTTAATTTTTAATATATTATTTCTGACTTTACTTTTTGTTACTTTTTAAAATTTATTTTTCATTGGAGGATAATTGCTTTATAATGTTGTGTTTCAAGAATAACTATAAAGTGAAGAAGTTTACACTTTAAAAGAATATTCTGAGAACTGGATTGGTTCTAGACTGAAATCTGGAAAGCCTCTAGAGAGATATAACTAGACCTTGCATTCATTTTCTATTGCGCTGTGACAACTTA
Organism: Bison bison bison; assembly: GCF_000754665.1. Lineage (NCBI taxonomy): Eukaryota > Metazoa > Chordata > Mammalia > Artiodactyla > Bovidae > Bison > Bison bison. The sequence goes on along the minus strand of NW_011494945.1, from coordinate 405,805 downwards.
GCAAAACTTTGGTGCTTAAATAATACGAATTTATAATTTTATAGTTCTATAGGTCACCATCTGACAAGCACCTCACTGGGCCAAGATCTAGTTGGGGTCCCTTCTGGAGACTGCAGAAGAGAATCAGTTTCTTGCCTTTCTCATTTTTTAGAGGCTGCCTGCTTTCCTTGGCTCATGGACCCCTCCCTCCATCCTAAAAGCCAACAACTACAGACTATCTGGCCAAGCACTTTTCATATTGCCACCTTTCTAACACTGTCTACATTTCCCCTTCCACTTTTAACTACCTGTGTGATTTCACTGAGACCATTCTAAAATTCCAGCATAATCTCCCTTTTTTAACGTAGCTTATAAACAACATTGATTTTATCTGCAACTGTAATTCCCTTTGCCATGTAAACTAATAACATTCATAGGTTCCCAGGATAAGGATGTAGACGTAATTGGAGCACCATTAATCTGCCTGCTGCTGCTGCTGCTGCTAAGTCGCTTCAGTTGTGTCTGACTCTGTGTGACCCCATAGACGGCAGCCCACCAGGCTCCCCTGTCCCTGGGATTCTCCCAGAACACTGGCAAGAACACTGGAGTGGGTTGCCATTTCCTTCTCCAATGCGTGAAAGTGAAAAGTGAAAGTGAAGTTGCTCAGTCGTGTCCGACTCTTAGCGACCCCATGGACTGTGGCCCACCAGGCTCCTCCATCCATGGGATTTTCCAGGCAAGAGTGCTGGAGTGGGATGCCATTGCCTTCTCCGATTATTCTGCCTACCACACTCCTAAAACTATCAAGAATGGTTTTACTTAATAAACTACAGTATAATCTTATAATGATTTCTTGGCAATCATTAAAAACAACATCAAAAAAGTTAATGACATAGAAAGATTTATGTGATGAATTGCTAGGTAACATGAACTCCATCGTCCCCCGCTCCTGGATTTCCTCCAGAGAGTTAGGCTAACAAGGACAGGGAAAGAAGTGTTTGTTCTATTTACATCATTTGTGAACAGCAGGTGTGTCACTGCTCAGAATGCCAGCTCTGGTACCCTTGACCTAAATCATTTCCCACAGAACCTCAGTGTTTGTCCTCTGCACATTCCACATTCCATTCTAGTTCCTCTCTCTCTGACAATCTCAAGAATTTCACATCTTCCTATTCATATGATTCCAAATAGCTAATTGACCAAAATACACTTCTTTTAAGATGCTCAGCATTGCTAGTTATTAGAAAAATGCAAATCAAAACGACAATGAGGTATCACCTCACATTGGTCAGAATGGCCATCATTAAAACATCTACAAATAACAAATGCTGGAGAGGGTGTGGAGAAAAGGGAACCTTCCGATGCTGTTGCTGGAAATGTAAATTGGTTTAGCCTCTAGCCTCTATGGAAAACAGCATGGGGGTTCCTCAAAATACTAAAAATAGAACTACCATATGACCCAGCAATCCCCTCCTGGGCATATATCCAGACAAAACTATAATTCAAAAAGATACACATATTCCTATGTTCATAGTAGCACTATTCACAACAGCTGAGACAAGGAAGCAACCTAAATGTCCACTGAAAGATGAATGGACAAAGAAGACGTGGTATAGATACACAGTGGAATACTGCTCAGCCACATCAAAGAAGAAATAATGCCATCTGCAGCAACATGGATGAACCTAGAGACTATCACACTAAATGAAGTAAGTCAGAAAGAGAAAGACAGATACCACATCTGTTATAGATACCACTTATATGTGGACTCTAAAATATGATATAAATTAATTTCCACAAAACAGAAACAAACTCACAGACATAGAGAACAGGCTTGTGGCTGCCAAGGGGGAGGTGGTGGGGAAAGACGGATTGGCAGTTTGAGATTAGCATATGCAAACTATTATAAATAGAATAGATAAACAACAAGGTCCTACTCTGTAGCAAAGGGAAGTATGTTCAATACCCTGTAATAAACCATAATGAAAGAATAGGAAAAAGAATTTTGCTGTTCAGTCACTAAGCCGTGTCTGACTTTTTGCAACTTAATGGACTGCAGCATGCCAGGCTCCTCTGTCCTCCACTGTCTCCCAGAGTTTGCTCAAATTCATGTCCATTGAGTCAGTGAAGCTATCTAACCATCTAATCCTCTGTCGCCCTCTTCTCCTTTTGCCTTTAATCTTTCCCAACATCAAGGTCTTTTCCAATGAGTCAACTCTTCACCTCCAATGGCCAAAGTATTGGAGCTTCGGCTTCAACACCAGCCCTTCCAATGAATATTCAAGGTTAATTTCCTTTAGGATTGGCTGGTTTGACCTCTTTGCAATCCAAGAGACTCTCAAGAGTCTTCTCTAGCACCAAAATTTGAAATCATTAATTCTTGGGTGCTCAGTCTTCTTAATGGCCCAATTCTCATATCGATACATGACTACTGGAAAAACCATAGCTTGGACTATATGGACCTTTGTCAGCAAAGTGATGTCACTGCTTTTTAATATGCTGTCTAGGTTTGTCAATGAAAAATAATATATGTATAAAACTGAACATATATGTTAATATATAAGTGAATCACTTTTCTATACAGCAGAAACTATACAACATTGTAAATCAACTATACTTGTATAAAATAAGTTTTAAGAAAAAGAAAAAAAATACTTTTCTTAATGACCAAGTCATGTTCTTTTATTCTACTGGTTTAAGCATTTCTATTTTTCACAATAAAATATAAGATTTAAATAATATGTTCCCAAACATGAATGACCACCTACAGAACCACCTAAAAAGTACACTAGCCAAAATATTAATCAATCTATCAGTAACTCCCAATTGTAAACCAATCTTTCCCTCTGATTAGATCATCCACTAGAATCACCTACTGCACATCCTCCTAAATTTTAGCCCCCAATAAAAAGAGCTAGATGTCCATCAGCAGATGAATGGATAAGAAAGCTGTGGTACATATACACAATGGAGTATTACTCAGCCATTAAAAAGAATACATTTGTATCAGTTCTAATGAGGTGGAGGAAACTGGAGCCTATTATACAGAGTGAAGTAAGCCAGAAAGAAAAACACCAATACAGTATACTAACGCATATATATGGAATTTAGAAAGATGGTAATGACAACCATGTACGCGAGATAGCAGAAGAGGCACAGATGTATAGAACAGTCTTTTGGACTCTGTGGGAGAGGGCGAGAGTGGGATGATTTGGGAGAATGGCATTAAAACATGTATAATATCATATAAGAAATGAATCACCAGTCCAGGTTGGATGCAGGATACAGGAAGCTTGGGGCTGGTGCACTGGGATGACCCAGAGGGATGGGATGGGGAGGGTGGTGGGAAGGGGGTTCAGGATGGGGAATACGTGTACACCCGTGGCGGATGCATGTTGATGTATGGCAAAACCAATACACTACTGTAAAGTAAAAAAAAAAAAAAAAGAGCTATCTTATTTATTTCAGTTCAACAACAAAGTAAAAAGGGAGTTTATATCCCAGCATTTTTAGCATGAAGAAGTTTACACGTCCTTGAGTGTATGTGGGTATATACACATGTGTGTGAATGCACTGAAGAGTCCACAAAAGTATGCACCCAGTCCTGATCAAGTTACCTCTAGGTGGGAAATATAAATGAGAATCAATTATCATACCTTCCCTTTTTTTTTTTTTACAAAATAAATATGTATTTAAAAGAGAGAAAAAGTCATTTCCATTTATAAATAACTGTTCATTTTAAGATCAGAGGTAATTGGTACACTCACCTACCTTCTTTGGGTGACTCACCATATTTCACAGACCTCTAACAGACCCACACTCTGTTATCCTCAGGTCCCTAGTCACTCTGGGCTCTATGCTCAGGTATGTGAGAAACACTGATCCTAATTAAATAACTAAAGAAATCGATATTGAAAGCTAATAAAATTAGCATCAACAAATCAACAAGATCCCAGCAGCACCCAAATTCAATAAAAGGAAGAGAGTCCATTTTCGCCTCATTCACTTTCTGAGGAAGAGTATTTCTACCTCATTGATTTTTCTTTCATTGTATACTGTTCACCTCCTCATTTAATGTGAAGTTGTGGAGCCAGGGATTATACACCACTTCTTTTTTTTCTTCTTCTGTACCCATTTTCTCCTTTCAATTTCCTAACTCTTTATTTTACAATAACTGTAACTTTCATTTAGCACCTGAAGCTGAAATGAAGTTTACCAATGCTTAACTGAGTTTTTGATGCATGGTCTGCACAAATAATTTGAAAACATATGTATGTATGTATGTATGAGCTTCTTGACACAGCCTCTCCCTTTCTTCCGGCTATTCAGCATTCCTAGCAAATTTAATTTGTTAGATAAAAATTAGGCACGTGGACTTTTGCATTTTAAGGAATTTAGGGGAAGAATCTGGAATGGAATACACAATGAAGCAACAAAATAAGCCAAGTTATGCAGACTACAAAAAAGGTGACATTTATTGTCACTGCCATATGGTTATAAGAATCTTCTTAGCAAATTGCCCTTCATTTGTTCTAATCAGAAGAATCAGGCTTAGCTCAATAAATCTTATATCCACATTTTGACCCAGCTATTTATATCTAGAAAAACCTGATATACCTTAGTTCTTTTTAACATATTTTATATTTCTAAAGGAAGTAAAAATGCTAGACTATCACGAGTGTTCAGTTCAGTTTAGGTCAGTTCAGTCACTCAGTCATGTACAACTCTTTGCCACCCAATGGCTTTCCTGTCCATCACCAACTCCTGGAGCTTGCTCAAACTCAGGTCCATTGAATTGGTGAGTCCATCCAACCACCTCATCCTCTGTTGTCCCCTTCTCTTCTCACCTTCAATCTTTCCCAGCATCAGGGTCTTTTCCAAGGAGTCAGTTCTTCACATCAGGTGGCCAAAGTATTGGAGTCTCAGCTTCAGCATCAGTCCTTCCAATGAATATTCAGAACTGATTGCCTTTAGGACGAACTGGTTGGATCTCCTTGCAGTACAAAGGACTCTCAAGAGTCTTCTCCAACACCACAGCTCAAAAGCATCAATTCTTTGGTGCTCAGCTTTCTTTATAGTCCAACTCTCACATCCATACATGACTGCTGGAAAAACCATAGCTTTGACTAGATGGACCTTGTTGGCAAAGTAATGTCTCTGCTTTTTAGTATGCTGTCTAGGTTGGTCATAGCTTTTCTTCCAAGGAGTAAGCGTCTTTTAACTTCATGGCTGCCGTCACCATCTGCAGTAATTTTGGAGCCCCCCAAAAAAACAAAGTCTCTCACTGTTTCCCCATCTATTTGCCATGAAGTGATGGGACTGGGATGGATGCCATGATCCTAGTTTTCTGAATGTTGAGTTTAAAACTTTTTCACTCTCTTTCACTTTCATCAAGAGGCATTTTAGTTCTTCGCTTTCTGCCATAAGAGTGCTGTCATCTACATATCTGATGTTATTGATATTTCTCCCAGCAATCTTGATTCCAGGTTGTGCTTCATCCAGCCTGGCATTTCACATGATGTACTCTGCATATAAGTTAAATAATCAGGGTGACAATATACAGCCTTAATGTACTCTTTTCCCTATTTGGAATCAGTCTGTTGTTCCACATCCGGTTCTAGTTGTTGCTTCTTGACCTGCATACAGATTTCTCAGGAGGCAGGTCAGTTGGTCTGGTATTCTCATCTCTTTCAGAATTTTCCACCATTTGTTGTGATCCACCCAGTCAAAGGCTTTGGTGTAGTCAATAAAGCAGAAATAGTTGTTTTTCTGGAACTCTCTTGCTTTTTCAATGATCCAATGGATATTGGCAATTGGATCTCTGGAATTTGAACATCTGGAATTTCACCGTTCACGTATTGTTGAAGCCTGGCTTGGAGAATTTTGAGCATTACTTTGCTAGCGTGTGAGATGACTGCAATTGTGCATTAGTCTGAACATATTTTGGCATCTCCTTTCTTTGGGATTGGAATGAAAACTGCCCTTTCCAGTCCTGTGGCCACTGCTTATTCCACAAAAATAATACTGTATTCCTCCTCCTATGGGCCAGAAACTCTTCTATGTATTGAGAATAAACAAATGAACAAAAAGAGTAAGCCAAAAACCCTGCCCCTAGAGAGATTGTGTTTGAGTGGAGAGAGACAAGAAATAAAAATATATAACTGCAAAAATATAGTTTATATCTAGAAAAATAAAATGGGGGGGGAAAAACTGGGTTAAGGTGACAGAAAATGCCAAAGTTCAAGGGTAAGGTTAGAAGGGATGTCACTTTTATGTAGGATGGTAACTGGTAGATTAAACATGGTTAGATGACTTCCCTAATAGTGTTGCTACTTATAACACATACAACTCCAAACTGAAATGTGTCTCTAAAACTCCATTTCCTTGAACTTACCACCCACTGTCTCTGCTTGCCTTCAAAGCCAGCTTTCATGGAGACAAGTCCACATGCAGCTCATGTCCGTTTCCTTACCTCCCTTCAATCTTAAATCCTCTGCAGTGTGACACCTCCACCTCACCAAGGAACCTACTCCAGCAAGAGCATCATGGCCTCCCAACTATTCAGCTACATAAGCCTCCTTTAGTCTCTCTATGGCATTCCATCACTTCCTCATTGAAATTCTCTCTACTGCTCCCATCTGTGTTCCACTACTTATCCTCCCATCTTGCTAACCTTTATTCTCAGATCTTTTCAGGTCTTCTTTCTTCATCCACCTGTATCTTAATCTGGTTTTCCAGGAAAGGAAGTTAAGGCAAGGTTTAAAGTGCTATTTCTATTTGAGTGGTACCAGTCCAGTTAGAGAGAGTTGCTTTTTGTTTTGTTTTTTAAGGCTTCCAAGCAATGAAGACAAAGAGCAGTAGGTGCATTGACTTGGCAAGTGAGACTCTTCGGGAAGGCTGACAGAAGAAATTGCCCTCCGAGTAGTACACAGGAGAGAAGAAGGAAGAGGATTTGATCTCCTTGACTCCTCACACTTCTATTGATCAAAGTTCCAGGGGTATGGACTCCCTTGAACTGATTGGTGACATCATCCAAACTCTTCAGTACCCCAGTTTAGTCCATCTTCTCATTCATCTTTGGTGCTGCAATGAGTGTTCTTTCTCAAAGAGAACTATGACACAGCTATGCCCCAGGATAAAATCCTTCTGTTGCTCTGGATTTCCAGCATCAGTACTGACAATCCTGTGATCCAGTTCAAGGCATTTCCTGACATATATATTCTGCTCCAGCCAAGTTTTCTAAGGATAGAGAAGCCATACTGACTCAAGAGTCTAGAACAGGGGCCAGCAAATCTGGCCCACTGCCTGTTTATGGGTAGCCTTTGAACTAAAAGATGATTTTTACATTTTTAATGGTTGAAAAACATTATATGCAGCAGAAACCTAAGTGGCCTACAAAGCCTAGGTAACTACTCTCAGGCTTTTTGCAGGGGAAATTTGCCAACCTCTGGTTTACACAACTTCTTCCTGTGCTGTTCGGACAGTTAAGGACCAGCATCCCAAAAGACAAAGTGTGGCTAAGGGCAGCCAACCCAAAGGGCAGCGCTCTTTAGCACCATCTGTTCCCCTCTACCTCCTTGCCTGTGCTCTCACCTTGAACTTGCGCTATCCTTTTGCAGTCCATGTCTTTGACCATATTTTCTACCCTACTTGGATGGAAAGAACATTTCACAACCCCATTTTGCCTGAAAAACTGCTACTCACAATTTAAGATCATCTATCATCTCATATGACAAACTTAGTGAATTAAAAAGCAGAGACACTTTACCAACGAAGGTCCATATAGTCAAAGCTATGATTTTCCAGTGGTCATGTAAGGATGTGAGAGTTGGACCATACAGAAGGCTGAGCACCAAAGAATGGATGCTTTCAAAATGTGGTGCTGGAGAAGACACTTGAGAGTCCCTTGGACAGAGAGGAGATCAAACTAGTCAATCTTAAGGGAAATCAACCTTAAATATTCATTGGAAGGACTGTTGCTGAAGATGTAGCTCGATACTTCGGCCACCTGATGCAAAGAGCCAACTCATTGGAAAAGACCTTGATACTGGGAAAGATTGAGGGCAAAAGGAGAAGGGGGCTCAATTGGATGAGTTGCTTAGATAGCATAACTGACTCAATGGACATAAATTTGAGCAAACTCCAAGAGATAGTGGAGGACTGGGGAACCTGGCATGCTATAGTCCATGAAGTCACAAATAGTCAGACATGACTTAGTGACTGAACAATAATGATAACAAATCATCTTCTGCATAAACTAACTCTGGCCTCCCACATCACACCCAAAACAGAGTACAGCTATTTAATTTCTATCTATAACTGTTTTTCCAATTCAAATTTGAATTTTTGAGTCTAAAATATTAATAATAGCTAACATTTAGCATGTGACAGGCTGATTCACTGTGATTTACATAAATTTAGTCATTTTATACTCACAAAACCCATAAGTACCTCTATTATTCCCTATTTATAGGTGAAAAGAACAAAAAGGAAAATAAAAACAGAAGTACAAAGATGTTAAGAAACTTGCCTGAGGTAACAGGAGTTTAAACCAGCTATTTCTATTCCAAAACTGACACTGAACCACAGTACTATTCTCCCAGTCAGTAGAATCTTAATAATACAAGAACAAGGCCCTTATTAGTAAAGTAGAATTGAAAAATAGCTTGATACTGGAGTCTGAAATAAGATGTCTATTCTCCTAGATTAAGCTAGCCCAGACACAGAGATGCTAGCAGTAAGGCATGCTCCAAGAGCTTTACAGACTCAGCCTTAGATGAGAGAAGAGCATGAATGCAGAGAGCCTGCAGGCAGGCAAATCAGAGACAGCAAGAGCATGAAGCAGGAAGTTTCTATTTTACAGCCAAGATAAATATAAAATGATGGAAAGTAATCTGATAAATATTGGTCTGATTAATAAATTAAAATTTTGAGACTATGACAATAACCACATCTCATGGCTGAAAAGGATCTGAGTCCATGGATGAAGGTCTTGTATAATATCCCAAGCACCTGTGCTTCCATCACTCTAATTCCTGGGCTGGTATCTATTTCTCAGTTATTCTTATTCATTTGCCATGGTTCTGTTGTATGGAGACAAAGATAAGACATCTAATCAACTCTTCCATATGAGAGGTCAAAATATTTTACCACTCCTAAATTAGTTCTGGCCTAGACTAAATGTCTCCAGGTTCTGCATTGTAGGCTATGGTTCCCTGTCTTCTCACTATCCAGTTATTTTCCTCTGGACCTCCATTTATTTGTCAATATCTCTTCTCCTCTGTGGTATCCAAAACTGGACACAGGAGTTTTAAGGTCTCTTAAAACTTAAAAACTAGATTTAAAACTAGAGTTTTAAGGTCTCTCCAGAGCGGAGATTGAAACTATTACTTCTGCATTGAAGAAGATAGTAATCTTCTGTTAAGATATCTCATCATTTTACTTTGAAGAGGCAGCCATACAATAATGTTGCTTCAATTTGGGGGCTTTTTAAAAAATTACAGTAAAAAGGAATTTCTTCCTTCCAGTAGAAAGGAAGCTACAGACTTATTCCTAAAGAATTTTATTTTACTGTACTTACTCAATATTTCAGCCTATCGAAAGTCACTTATATTTTTAATTCTGTCATATTGGTCTTTCCCCTAGCATCATTTCTCCATTTGTTTATGAATATGCTGATAAATCACTCATCAACACTGATACTTCCTGAAAGAGAAAGTTAGTCACTCAGCCATGTCCAACACTTTGCGACCCTATGGACTATAGCCCATCAACTCCTCTGTCCATGGAATTCTCCAGGCAAGAATACTGGAGTGGATTGCCATTCCCTTTTCCAGGGGATCTTTCTGACCCAGGGATCAAACCCAGGTATCCTGCAATCTCCAGGCAGATTCTTCACCATCTGAGCCACCAGGGAAGCCTTGTTACTCCCTAAAATCCCTATTTAGCCAAGCTCATGTGGTTCACTAAACCTAAAAGTTAAGAAACTGCATTTTTAGGGGACTTCCCTGGTTGCCCAGTGCCTACCAATGCAGGGGACACAGTTTGATCCCTGGTCCAGGAACTAGGACTCCCCCTGCTGCAGGGCAACTAAGCCTCTGCGTCACAACTACCTAGCCCACACTCTAGAGCCTGCAGCTGCCTTTACTGAAGCCAGCACACCCTAGAATCCATGCTCTGCAATGAGTTAGCCCTCACTGGCCGCACCTAGAGAAAGCCCACACACAGCACTGAAGACCCAGTGCAGCCAAAAATAAACAAATGTTTATTTTAAAAAAGAAATTTCATTTCTTATAAGGATTCCCTAAGTAACTCAGATATTTCACTGACTGGCCCACTTCTAATTAGTGTAAATTATGGAGGCTCTTCAGAAATCATATCAGTGCAATTTGTCAGCAATCTGTAAAGTGATTTGCCATTGCATCTGGCACTGACAGTTGGCAGCAAGTGTACTTCACTTTTGAATGGTCTGGTGACAGTTGATAACTGTCATTCAGTCATATCCTGAGTGCAGCTCTGGTCTTAAAGTGAGGCATACTCAAAGATGAGGCAATGGAATTGGCCAACAGACTCTTGCATGTATCCAGAGGGGACCCTAACACATCATCTATTCTGGTGTTACTCCTGATATCACTGAGTACATATTAGTCTAATATATCAAACCTTAAAGTATGATAGATACTTTAAAAATCCAGTACTCCATTAATATATAATTCCTATGTTTATTATCATGACACCTTTCTGCTTCCCAAACACATTCCTGCTCATTTTGGAGGGAAATAAGCATTTTTTTTTTAATCCTATCCTGGACTTCCCAGGTGGTGCTAGAGGTAAAGAACCTGTTTGCCAATGCAGGAGACATAAGAGACATGGGTTCGGTCCCTGAGTTGGGAAGATCCCCTGGAGAAGGACATGGCAACTCAGGATTCTTGCCCAGATAATGTCATGGGCAGAGGAGCCTGGTGGGCTATCGTCCATAGGGTCACAAAGGGTCAGACACAACTGAAACCACTTAGCACCAGCACCTTAACACTAGTAATATTAAACTTACTCCCACAAAGTTTGGAAGAAAAGACAATTAGAATGGGGCTGGCAGAGGTAAACGTGGTCAGGATTTATGAAGATGTTAGTGGAAATTTTATAGATCAGCTATTGTCATTTGTTTTTAGAAATAATAGATGTTTTCTGAGCACCACTTATGGCATATGAGAGGAATTGAGGAAAGCATTGTAGGATTTATTCTCTGCAATCAAAGCGTTCCCAATCTAATGAAAAAGAGGAGATAAACACTTGTTAATAACAGATAAAGAAAAATACAAGAAATATGGCAATACATGGTCTTTGGAAAAAATAAGAGGAGATTGGTAGAGGGTTAATATTACAAGTTGAGGTGGCTGGGATTGACCGGTATTTTTAAGATGCAGATGAGAACATTTTTATGGGGGAGGAATTATCTGAGCAAGGCTTGGTGGGGATAGTTTAACTGCATAAAATGACAAATTATATGCGTGAGGAACAATAGAAACTGATAATTTACATTCTCTAACATTTCTTCTTCAATCAATACATTATTGATTAGAACTGGACAGACATTAACTCAGCTGTGACGACAACAAAAGGCCTAGAAGAAGATATACTCTGACTGCTAAACAGATTAAAACCCAGCAGAAGAAACCAAAGAAATATATGAGAAAAAACAAATGAGAAGATAATTAGATAAAATCTGTGCATTTGTATGGAGCCTATGATATCAGTGCTGGAGGGAATGGTATGATTAATCCACATGGGGTTGAATTTTTTATATATAAAATATACATAATTATCACATAATTATATATTTTAATTTATATTAAGATTTTACTTAAATATTTACATTAAAATTATTCCCAAGATTGGATTATGAGATATTTAATTTTAAATTCCTTGGAATCAGGTTCCTGCAACATGGTTGTTGCTTCTTTTTCTTAGAATGAAGAATTTATCCTCACTTTTATTTTGCATATGAGTTTCTATAAAGCCTTTGTTTATGGGCTGAGACCCTTTATCTTCTGTGTTTCAAGAATTCTAATTGTTATTCAAAGGTCTCTTTAACATTCTGTATAATGAAGAAAAGTATTACTGTTTAATCATTGCTTGATGGATTACAATCAGCATGTCTAGACAAAGTGAGTTCATGTTTTTCTCCCAAGGAAATTAGCAAGCAACAATTATGCAGCTTGTCCACTTTTTTCAAGGGATGATTCAAGAGTTTCAGTAACTCAAGCTCTTGGAAGATGACAAATCAATTGATAATAATCTTCTGTGTTTAAATGATTTCAAGGTATCCTCTGTGTGTACACAGTACTCCCGATGAGGCTGCTACCTTAGGTTTCCTTCAGTCTTTAACATTTTTCTACTGATAGAATATTCAGTGTTCAAGACTCTGAAGAAAAACCTACTGAGTGAACTGCTCCTTTAATATACTGTTGTTTTATTGTTAGCACTTAGTTTTAGTGATATGCTTCAAACAAATCAATGAGATCATAGAGAAAAGTGGTACATGAATTTTATCTACACTGAACTTAGAAATCTCCTTGGATAGTATCTAAAAGACAAATCAGTTAGTCCTTCTCATTTATGAATATTAAATTAAGATGCATATCTTTATGCAAGGACAGTGTAGAAGGTAATTATTTGTTCTACCTAATATCTGAAGTTCTGCAAGAATGCATAATCTGAGGGAAGAAACAACCACATAGACAAAAAAAAATCACAATCCATGCAGTGGAGCCTTGTCAATGCAACAGATATCTCCAACCAGGAAACTTAGGAGGGACTTCATAGAAGAGATAACATTTCAAATGAGCTTTGAAGAGTAAGTTGTTCATCAGGTGAAGAAGAGGGAGGAGGGTATTTCCATACGAAGCCAAGAAGGGATGACACATCTGGCAAATTCAGAAAGGAATGGGGCTCCTCGTGCTTTATATGTCCTGATGTCTTAGTTCAGGCTGCTGTAAGACAGTACAGTAGATTGGGTAGCTTAGAAACAACAGAAAGGTTCTTTTCACACATTTCTAGAAGCTGGAAATCCAAGAACGTAGTGCTAGCATGGTTAGGGTTTTGGCGAGTTATCTTCCAGATTGCACATGGTATCCTCATTGTAGCCTCACACGTCTGAGAGCAGAGAAGGAAAGCAAGCTCTCTTGTGACTCTTGGTGGTTTAGTCGCTAAGTCATGTCTGACTCTTGCGACCCCATGGACTGTAGCCTGCTAGGCTCTTCTGCCCATGGGATTCTCCAGGTAAGAATACTGGAGTGGGTTGCCATTTCCTTCTCCAGGGGATCTTCCTGACCCAGGATTTTAACCCAGGTCTCCTGCATTGTAGGTAGATTCTTTACCAACTTAGCAATGAGGGACTAGAGCATTTATCCCTTTCATGAGAGCTCCACCCTCATGATCTCATCTAATCCTAATTACCTCCCTAAGGTCCGATACCATCCTGATACCATCACACTGGGGAGATGGGTTTCGACATATCAATTTTGGGGAAGAATGTAAATATTCACTTGCTTTGTAATATATACATATATCAAATCATTATGTTGTACACCTTAAACTTATACTATGTCATATGTCAATTATATAACAGTAAAACTGCAAGAAAAAAATTCACCTGCTAAAGAGCTTAGAATTAACGCTACAACAAGAGGGAAATCAGTAAAGGCTTTTAGAAAATAGGTATATACAGAGAGAGGTATAAACAAAGAAAGAATCAAGATAAAATGTAGATTAAACAGATAATAGTATGTATATGCATTTAGATATTTTAATTTCTTACAAAGATGTTATGAACTTTTTACATCACACCTGCAATCTTAATCTTTAATAAGAGTCTTTTCAGCTTGGTTCACATGATCCACAAAAGACAAATCTTGAAACAAACTAAAAGACCATTTGACTCAATAGTTTGTCATCCACATAAGAAAACTGAATAATAAATGTTCCTAAAACTTCATAGGCTACAACAAGCATCATTTATTTAACTCACTATTCTGTGGGTTGACAGGTCTTCTGCACTGACTACTCATCTAGGCTGGGTCACTCATAACTCTAGACTGAGCTGCCAAGATGAAGTGGGGGCTGGCTGGGCTAAGATCATTCAGCTAGCACTGTGGCTTATCTCAGAGCCACCTGGTCCCCCACCAGGGAAGCCAGGTTGGTGGCTGGGCTACAAGGAAACAGGAGGAAGTGTTCAAGGCCTCTTAAGGCTTAAACAAGTTCAAGGCTTAAAACCAGTTCAACTTTGCTTCTCCCATTCTGTTGATCAAGTGACAAGGTCAATTCAGTCTCAAGGGGTAGAGAAATGGGCTCCACCTCCCATCCCTGCATGGAAGGAGATGTAAAGAACTGTACACTTCTTTTCTCAACTTAACTTCCAAACAGAAGTTTTATGACCAGCAGTGTTATTTTCACTTTGAAGCAATTTACATGTTAGTCTACCCGTTGGAAAAAACAGAAATTAACCTTCTCCGTTAAACTGAGGAATATCCCTCCCTTTTCTTCTAGCGCTCATCTCAGTAACACATATCGCTTTTAGCACACAATTTTTTAAATAACACATAAATTAGTAAGAATATATTAGTTTTCATGAATCATTATGCACTGCTACTAGTCATTATGCAGTTTTCACAAAGGGTTTTCAGAAAGAAATGCAACATTACTAAGCATTTTCTATGTTTCATCCAAGCCTGGACAATTAACTTGTATCCACCGGAAATGTTATTGCAGCACAGGGGAAGAACAACTTTTCTACAGCCACCCAAATACAGCCCTCCTAATTCTAAGGGTACTCGTTTGCAAACACAAGTAAGAGCATGAAAATATGAATGTAAATGTATTCTCCTTTTTAAAAAAACAGATTTGGATCACTTTAGCATATTTTTGGAAAACTTTGTTCACTTCATCTTCTTGGCATTTCATTAGACTTTACGATCACAAAGTCAACTCTCCTGCAACAAAGCGAAACATGGCTCTTTGAAATAAATGTTGTCATTAACAAGCCATGCCAGGCACGGTGACAGATTTGCAGCTGTAATGAATAACATTTCCCGCAAAGTTCTTCTGTCTGACAGAAAAGCTGTGACATTACTGCAGGGAACAGTGTCGAAAACAAAAAGATTGATTGATGCAAGTGGATAATTGAAACCTCAGGACTGTCACATGTGTGTCAGCCTAACAACCAAACTACTACTCTAAGATAATATTTTTCATAATACAGCCTCTCTATGAATAAAAAAACCACATGTTGAAAAACGTAGACTATATCCCATTAAATATGATTTAGAGGATGCCATTGTAGATGAGTCCATTAACAGCAATAGATTACACAGTGCTCAAACTGACTCTAAAACTCACATTGTAGGTGAAAATTCACTTCTGCAACGATATCCAGTCAAAGTAGGCATTTAACTCTCTTTTAATAGCAAAGTGAAGGCTATATTTTGTAGTTCATCTGTAATTAACTTTGCAGTAAACCAGTATTAAAGTAGTTGGCACTGAAAAAGTAAATAGGATAAAACCTTGTTAAAACTTTCTTTACAAACCATATTTCTGTCTATTCACTTATACTTTTAAATATTTGTACTTCTAAATCTAAATAGATAATATACTGAACATATACATTCTTATAGAGAGAAATTACATAGAGAAATTTAGAATATATAGTTTTGCCTGTGGTAAGCTTTTCACGGGCTTCTCTGGTGGCTCAATGCCGGAGATGCAAGAGACCTGGGTTCAATCCCTGGGCTAGAAGATTCCCTAGAGGAGGAAATGGCAACCCACTTCAGTATTCTTCCCTGGGAAATCCCACGGACAGAAGAGCCTAGCTAGCTACAGTCCATGGGATCACAAAAGAATTGGATGTGACTTAGCAACTAAGCAATATTTTCACATTCAACAGTTTAAAGGAGAAAATGGCATTACTGTATAGAGGTAAAGATGCGAACTAACTAGTCACATGGAAAAGACAGGAACACTCAGGCTCCAGATTTCCCAGCAAATTTGGAAATCAGTGCCATTCTTCTGGGTTTAAGTTTCCATATACATATATGCATATATGTTTCCATATATACAAATATGTTTATATGTATATGGATTACACACATATATATGTTTATAGATAGATAGATTCTAGTAGTTATTAATATTAGGGTGACCAACTTGTCCCAGGTTGCCTGGGATGTTTCCTAGTTTTAAAACTGAAAGTTCTGCATCCAGGCAAACAGAGATAGTTGGTCAGATTCTAATAATCATGGGCATCTTGGGTACCCTAGATTCTTTCAAAACTGTAATGAAAAGAGTAGACCCCTTCATTCAGAATAATGTCCATACTTACAAATGTTCCATAAAATTTCAGGTCATTGACCTGTTTATGAATTTCAGGTTAATAATCAATCTACTAGATTATCATTCTAATTCTTTCCAAATGACACTGTGTCTGTGATTAGTTCTGTGCTTGTCACCAGTGTATAGTTTGTATTGCAGTGAACAAATAAGACGAGGGGAAGGGTTTTTGTCACCCAAGGCTTTATAATTCAATAACATACAGAACAAGGAAAGTGACATTTTTCCAGTGAACATAGTGGGGAAAGGGGACAAAACAGAAAATGGCCTTCAAAATACTTTTAATCAAATTTGCCTCATAGGTTTTGTTGTACTGTTAATGTCAAACATCTTCCAACCTTTTCATTAAATTTCTCATTTCCTGTTACACTGTCTATCAAAGTCTACATTTCCTAAACCTTTTCTTTGTTCAATTACGTTATTTTTATTTGTTTCTGTTTAATTTTTCTCCAAGATGATGTTTTGTGTCTAAACATTCTTTCCTTTTTCCTAAATATTTTGTTTCTGTAGCACCATACATTTTCACTTTATTTACATCTCTTTCCTTTTGACCTAACACTGCCAGGTGATAGTCTATTTAGAATTCTGAAAGGGTCTCACCATTAGCATTGATATCTGAGAGCTCAGATTAAACATACAGTTCTGTAATTTCTTAACAAATTGTGATTCTAAATTTTTATTTAGACTCTTTCTTAAACATAATGATGTGGATGTAAGTGAAATCCAAATTTCTTATCAGGCAGTCAGAGCCCTTAGAGTGCCTTCAGTTTCCCATTGCTCTTATAAATCTTCCTGGTCAACCATCAGCCCAAATTCGATGTATGTTCACTTACCTACTTCCCTGGTGGCTGAGACAGTAAAGCCTCTGCCTGCAATGTGGGAGACCTGGGTTCAATCCCTGGGTCGGGAAGATCCCCTGGAGAAGGAAATGGCAACCCACTCCAGTACCCTTGCCTGGAAAATCCCATGGACAGAGGAGCCTGGTAGGCTACAGTCCATGGGGTCGCAAAGAGTCGGACATGACTGAGCAACTTCACTTCACTTACCTACACTGCACCACCCCCAATGTTCCTCTATATCTATTTTTTATTTATTTTTATTTATTTTTATTTTTTAACTTTACAATATTGTATTGGTTTTGCCATATATCGAAATGAATCCACCACAGGTTTACATGTGTTCCCCATCCTGAACCCTCCTCCCTCCTCCCTCCCCATACCATCCCTCTGGGTCGTCCCAGTGCACCAGCCCCAAGCATCCAGTATCATGCATTGAACCTGGACTGGCTACTCATTTCATATATGATATTATACATATTTCAATGTCATTCTCCCAAATCATCCCACCCTCTCCCTCTCCCACAGAGTCCAAAGACTGTTCTATACATCAGTGTCTCTTTTGCTGTCTCGTATACAGGGTTATTTTACCATCTTTCTAAATTCCATATATATGCATTAGTATACTATACTGAATATCCTTTAAGTTTGAACTCATCTGTGGATCATTCTTTCAATTGAGCATCTACTATGTGCCCAGTACTGCTATAGAGAAAATCACCAAAACAGAAATAAAAAGAAATCCTTAACTTTATAAAGCTTGTCATTCTGGGAGGAGAGATACTAAATAAATAGCAAACATGATAAATAAGTAAATTATACATTTATAGAATATGATAGGTATTTAAAAAAAATAGAGCAGAATAAGTCAATAATGTCAGGAAAACAAGATGGCAGTTTTAATTTTAAATTAAAGAAATTTAATTCAATAAATAGATAGTGGAGGGGCCCATGAAGAGTCAGCTTTTGAACAAGACTGAAAGGAGCTGAGTCTGTGGATGTACCTGCCCATTGATTTGCAGATTCTGGTGCCTTCCAGAGGTTAGACATTGAGAACACTTGTGCTGGGTATTTTCAGAGAGAAAGATGATTAGTTGAGCAGCTTTTCCAGCTTGTCTAGGTGGGATGGCATCACTGACTCAATGGACATGAGTTTGAGCAAGCTCCAGGAGATGGTGAAGGACAGGGAAGTCTGGTGTGCTATAGTCCATGGGGTGCAAAGAGTTGGACATGACTAAGCAACTGAACAACAGCAACACCTAGATTCTCACAGTTAGGCTGCAACTGTGCAGAAGCATTGACACTTCCCAGCCAGCACCAGGTCCTCATTGATCCCCCTTACCATCTTTCCAATACGAGGCCCCCTTTGCCTGATTTACTCCTAAATCGATGGACTCAGATACAACGCCACACCTACTGAAGACCTCTGGGGACAGCCTCTCTTTCCCCGTCCTTCTCATTCCTCAGTTCTACCTCCAATACCTCCTTAGCTCCATTTTCCTCCCTTTATGTAGAAATTAATCACACTTTTAAAAATTAAATTGTTACTTGTATGCCTCACAGAGGTAGGGATGTTTGCCATCTTTGCATCCCTAGCTATGATGCTTGATAAATACTTATTGAGTGAATGAAGGACGGAGGCCCCCTAATATTTGTTTATGTTTACACATGTGAAAGTGAAATCCAAAAAAAGCTAAAAGATCTACCCCAGGCCAAGCAAGTAGTCAGTAGCAGATCTAGAATAGACTACAGGTAAAACAAGATGGCGTCAACAATTAGAAAAAGGTGTATCTATGGCGTAGCATTTCAATGAGTCTAGAATGAGTTGTTCTAACATCAAAAATTATGTGTCCAAAAAGTACAACAAAATAAACCAAGCACTAACAGACACCATTCTCATCAACTACTGTGATTAAAAAAAAAAAAAACAAACACCTACCACAGTGCTAGGGGAATGTGAGATCTTGAGAAAGTTAGATTTGGTTTGCTCTCTAAATTCCATCATTTATCTTTAATTTATTCCTAGGAGACTGGTTATTTGCAGGCCACTTACCCAATACTTTTCTTGGAGTACTTGATAAAATATCAGGTCAATATAAAAACAATCCTCACCTCAGATATCAGCATGCTTTGAAATGATATCTAAATTTTCAGCTGAAATGTGAAGCCTCATATTTTAGGTATAGCCTCACTTCTGTGCATATGTAGCGAGTAGCCAGATATTCTACCCATCATTTCTTTGCAATCCCCTCCTGGTGTCGTCAAAGCCCAGAACATTGTCAACCTCTATCCCGTGTATCTGAAGTCTGTTTCTCATTTGCTTTCTGTTAACACTTTTTCCCTAGAGGTTTTGCTCTGGTCCCTTGGATTTGAATCTCTAGAACAATCTTATTTTGCTTTAAGTAAATCTATAACCTCCATTTTTACACAAAGCCACCATGGGGCCTGCTATTCTGAGAGATGCTTCTTGATTCTCAATTCCCCACATGGACCAAATTGAATACTCTTCACTCCTGCTTTGTTCCAATCTCTGCTCATTGCCCCCCACCCCAAGGGCATGAAGTCAAACAGAGTAGCTCCGACTTATGTTTAATTCAGTCTCCCTATGTTTACTGCACGTCACGCATCCAGAGTGAATCACAGCTCCACATCTGTTCTTCCCTATGCTATAAACGTCACCAACTTGTCTTAATGGAAAGTTTTTTGTTTGTTTTTTTTTCTTCAAGCCCAATATCCCTTCCCAACTAGTGACATAAATTTCTTAGGTGGGCCAAAAAAAAAAAACAAAACTAAGTCTAATTAATTAAAGAAAAAAAAGGAATTTATTGGATGGTGGATGAGTATTCACAAAACTGAGGGAATGACAGAACAATAGCTTTCAGAATAAACAGGAACAAGGCAGCTCCTGGTATCTGACCTCTGGATCTATGGCATTATTTCTGCAAGGCACCACTATCAGGATTAATCACCTTGGTAGGCAAAATAATGTCCCCTCCCCTAAAGATTGTCTACACTCTAATCCCTGGAACTTGTGAATGTGTAATTTTACATGACAAAGGGACATTGTAGATGTGATTGAGAATATGAACCTCCAGATGGAGAGATTATCCCAGACATCCTTCCAGGTCCAGTGTAATCAAAAAAGTCTTTAAAAGCAAAGGACTTTTTCTGGCTGAGTTAGAAAGAGAGAGTTGTAATGATGGAAGAAGGGTTAAAGGGATGTGATCTTGCTGACTCTGAACATAGAGAAGAGGAGTCTAAAGTCACTGAATGCAGGCAGCCTCCAGAAGCTAGAAAAAGTAAGGAAGCAGATTCTCCCCTGCAGCCAGAAATGAACACAGCTTTGCCAGCACCCTGGTTGTAGCCCAGTGAGACCTGTATGGGACTTCTGATCTACAGAGCTAGTAGATAATACACTTGTGTTATTTTAAGCCACTACATTTGTGGAATGCATTACAGCACCAGTAGAAAACTAACATGATCTGATTTAGGAGATCTTCCTCCATATTCCAAAATAAAAGAAGAAAACCTCTGTTACCTCCAACCCCTGCGGAGGGTGATGGTGGGGGTAGAAGACCAGGCTTGCTCATCAGGAATTTTGGAGAAACTATAATTCATGTTTGGATGGTCTGCTATGACCCATTTACAGCATGTGGTAAAACACTGCCTGCTCATCCCTACCGTTACCTCTTTTTTTTTTTTTTTTAATAGAAGTACATTTTTTGTATTTATTTTTTTCATTTGACTGCCTCAGGTCTTAGTTGTGTCATGTGGAATCATTTTGTTGTGGTGTGCGTGCTTAGTTGATCCATGGTATGTGGGATCTTAGTTCACCGACGAGGGATCAAACCCACGTCCCCTGCATTGCAAGGCGAATTCTTAACCACTGGACCCCAAGGGAAGTCCCTGAAGTACAATTTTAAGTACCACATTGATTTACCATATTGTGTTAGTGTCAGGTATATGGCAACTCACTCCGGTACACTTGCCTGGAAAATTCCATGGATGGAGGAGTCTGGTAGACTCCAGTCTATGGGCTCACAAAGAGTTGGACACGATTGAGTGACTTCACTTCATACAGTCTGAGGGGCTATTCAAAAGTGGTATATTTCTTATAAAGCACCTTATGACAGAAAGTGAAGAACTAAAGAGCCTCTTGACGAAAGTGAAAGAGGAGAGTGAAAAAGTTGGCTTAAAGCTCAACATTCAGAAAATGAAGATCATGGCATCCATTACCAACACTTCTTGGCAAATAGATGGGGAAACAGTGGCAAACTTTATTTTGGGGGGCTCCAAAATCACTGCAGATGGTGACTGCAGCCATGAAATTAAAAGACGCTTACTCCTTGGAAGGAAAGTTATGACCAACCTAGACAGCATATTAAAAAGCAGAGACATTACTTTACCAACAAAGGTCCGGTAGTCAAGGCTATGGTTTGTCCAGTAGTCATGTATGGGTGTGAGAATTGGACTATAAAGAAAGCTGAGTGCCAAAGAATTGATGCTTTTGAACTGTGGTGTTGGAGAGGACTCTTTAGAGTCCTTTGGACTGCAAGGAGATCCAACCAGTCCATCCTAAAGGAAATCAGTCCTTGGTGATCATTGGAAAATTGATGTCGAAGCTGAAACCCCAATACTTTGGCCACCTGATGTGAAGAACTGACTCATTGGAAAAGACCCTGATGCTGGGAAAGATTGAAGACAGGAGGAAAAGGGGACAACAGAGGATGAGATGGTTGGATGGCATCACCGACTCGATGGACATGAGTCTGAGTAAGCTCCGGGAGTTGGTGACGGATGGGGGGGGCCTGGCATGCTGCAGTCCATGGGGTCGCAAAGAGTCAGACATGACTGAGCGACTGAACCGAACTTACCCCTCCTATAGTGAGAAACATAGCAATTGGTCTGCTTTGGAACATACATATCCTATGATGCAAGTTGTTCTCTTGCCCTCTACACCTCTGCCAACCCAGCATTTTAGGGCTTCCTGAACACCTAATAGATCTTCATAGTACCTTCAACATCATAACCTTTAACCAAGAAAATTACTTATAATAAAAATTAATGTGTGGAATTCCCTAGTGGTCCAGTGGTTTGGACTCTTCACTTCCACTGCAGGGCATATGGGTTTGGTCCCTGGTCAGGGAACTAAGATCTTGCATGCCACAAAGTGCAGCCAAAAACCAAACAAATGGAAAAAGTTAACACAATGAGTTCATTCTCACAGGAGTCCCTATTATTCTTTTTTTTTTTTTTAACAATTATCACTGTTATTATCATGAATCGTTTCACCCAAAAGTATATACGGGGCTGGCAAAGAGACTCGTAGTTTAATGAAGGAACTTGTGACCTACAAACATTGCAGTGTTTCCAATAACCAGAAATCAGAAGCAAGGGGAGCAAGTGTAAAAGGCCCTTCTTGAGATCTAACAGTGACATTGGCAATTTTTTCTTCTTTCCATGTCTGTGACACTAAGCTCAGCTAATGTATAGAAATCTGGATACCAAATATAAAAATGCTTCACCAGAGATTTTGTGGTCACTCCATTCAGGAGTCTCCCAAATCCCATTTGGCCTACAGACAATTCTAATGCCACTAAAAAAGGGGGTGGGGGAAGGGGAGAGGAAGAATAGTAAACATGGTGTTTTCTAGAATGATTACTCTAATTTTAAGTAGAAAATGGGATTTCCACTGCACATAGAGTACAACATGGATGGAAATTTGGAGTCCCTTGGCATTCCTTTATCTATTAACGAAAGAGAGCAATCTTACAAGGTAAAATAATCTAGGGTCCAGAACCTTCAGGGATGAAGATATGTTTCATCAAAATATGGGGTAAAATAACTTACAGACACTGGTAGAAAGTAAGGAAAACTTTGAGTATGTAATTGGGAAGAAAAACCACAGATCCAGCAGTGGCTTCAAGACCTGTTGCAGAAAAAAGTCCTTTATTTCCTTCCTTGCTCTGTTGTGTGTGTGTGAGTATGGATATTACATGTCTGTGTATATAACTTTTCTTCTGTTACTTAATTGTTCCTAATTACTTTGCCAACAAAGGTCCATCTAGTCAAGGCTATGGTTTTTCCAATGGTCGTGTATGGATATGAGAGTTGGACTGTGAAGAAAGCTGAGCACCGAAGAATTGACGCTTTTGAACTGTGGTGTTGGAGAAGACTCTTGAGAGTCCCTTGGACTGCAAGGAGATCCAACCAGTCCATCCTAAAGGAGATCAGCCCTGGGATTTCTTAGGAAGGAATGATGCTAAAGCTGAAACTCCAGTACTTTGGCTACCTCATGCGAAGAGTTGACTCATTGGAAAAGACTCTGATGCTGGGAGGGATTGGGGGCAGGAGGAGAAGGGGACGACAGAGGTTGAGACGGCTGGATAGCATCACTGACTCGATGGACGTGAGTTTGAGTGAACTCTGGGAGATGGTGATGGACAGGGAGGCCTGACATGCTGTGATTCATGGGGTCGCAAAGAGTCAGACACGACTGAGCGACAGAACTGAACTGAATATATGTTGGCTGTGGGTAAATTCCCCTAAGTTCCTTCAGTTGCACTACATTGCAACAGGAAAGAGACTGAACCAGAACAAATATTCGTCATCCAAATATTTTGAAACTGAAATGAAATAAACACATTAGACTTTAGGGTATGTGTGGTGATGGTGCATTTTTGATGTGGATGTAAAGATGTTATGAATATGGGCAGACAAAGCCTGGGTTACAGGGCACAAGTGTTCAGCACTGCCTATCATATTGACCCCAACACCTTATTTTTTTCCTTTGGGGAGACAGCCCTGTCCTGTTTTAAGATGTCTCTAGACCTTCAGTATACTGCTCTGCTCTCTCTCGGACAAGCAGTTTACATATGGCCCAACTGGGACAAAACAGACATGGAAGACTTGGAACAGTCGTAGCTTAAGCAGAATGTCACACAGCTGGAGAGTAGCTGAACTTAATTCATTTTAATGGCAAAACCCTGCAAAGACTGTTCACTGGTCTTTCGTGATGTTCTCATGATGTTCATCAGCCTTTCATGTTTATCAGTACTTCCTCCCAAGATCCCTGAGCTGCCTGGTTCCTAATCTTTCTCTGGGCTGGATTTTTAGCTTTCCCCTCAGTAATATAGGCTATTGCTTATCTTGCTAATTAACTCCCCTTTTAAAAAACAAGAGCTGTTTTTTTGTTACTTGCTGTTAATGAACTCTGACACACTTGCTCAAACATTCATCTGAGCTATGCATAAAAGAGAGTCTATTTTGTACAATCACTCCAGACCCACGTTTAATGAAGATCCCCCACCCTGGGGTGTTCTATGGCAGTTCACTCACTGAGAAATACTTAACCACATGGGAAGCATCTTCTCCGGCATTTTGTCAGCCTTAATGTTGGGTGGAATTCTCTGTGCCTTTGGAGAGTCAACTCATTTCTGCTATCTTTGACTTTGCTCTTGCTGCTGCTGCTGCTAAGTCACTTCAGTCGTGTCCGACTCTGTGCGACCCCAGAGATGGCAGCCCACCAGGCTCCACCGTCCCTGGGATTCTCCAGGCAAGAACACTGGAGTGGGTTGCCATTTTCTTCTCCAATGCATGAAAGTGAAAAGTGAAAGTGAAGTCGCTCAGTCGTGTCCAACTCTTAGCGACCCCATGGACTGCAGCCTACCAGGCTCCTCCGTCCATGGGATTTTCCAGGCAATAGTACTGGAGTGGGGTGCCATTGCCTTCTCCGGACTTTGCTCTTAGTGGGTATTTATTCCTCTTTGGAAACTCTTCAAAAATGGGGACTTATTGGGTCTCCACCTCCATATGCTGTCAGACCCCTCTCCCTCCTCCAGGTTACTCTTCACTCTCAGCCCATTCTGTTGAATGAGTGGCAGCTCATACATTCATGGCTGTTATTGTCAGGAGGCAGCAGTGGTGACTGCTACCACAGATGACTCCACATCACCACCTCACCACCACTTATCTAATCTATGAATGGTTGTTGGGATCCATCATTTTAACAGCTTTAATTTTGGGGAGCTATCCCACATTATTAACTATGAAGGGTGTACACTACTTCACTACTAGATAGAAGCATTTTCCATGGTCCACTAGCTTACATATACCGTAAGTGTCCAAAATTAATAGTAAGACCTGGTTTCCGGGCTGCATCTTCTTGTCTGTCACTGGAGTTAACGTGCCTTTGCTGGTACGCATTTAAAGTTGGTGAGTAATTCAGATGTCACTCTTCATTTTAACTATATAACTATTCTAGCCTCCCTCCCTGACCAATAAGTGTCTTTAGAACCATCCTGAATATCCATAAACCAGGAAGAGAATTGATAACATTATGGATAACAGCACTGTAAGTCTGACACAGGAAGTTTACATACTAGCCCATTTCTAATAGCATCTTGATTCTGGAGTCCAGTAAAGGCTCCAGATAGAGCCTTAGAGAACCTAAGCACTGAAAGATTATATTAGCACCTGTTTCTATGTCAAATTAAAGGTGATAAGTACATTATAAAATAAAGTTCAACTTCATTTTATTTTTTCACTATTATTATTTTGAATCTTTTTTATATAGTTTTATAATTATAAAATTATTGCCCCAAATTGACATGGTGTTTCCACTTTGCTGTTAGCACATGTTATTAGGAAATTATTAAACTCCCCCCACCCCACCCAGAGTATTGAACAGTTTTGTCAAATCTGTCTCTTGATGGTAATTTTTGCCAAATAAGATAATTTCCTGAATCAGCTTACACTCTAATTTTCTTTTTTGTCTAGAATAGATATGATTAGGAAATTGATAAATTTGCATCACAGCAAGATGCCCATAGCTGAGAAGTTTTCCCAAAACACTCACAGTGATACTTTCTACCTAGACAGAACATTCTCTGATGTAAAAATTCTCACATGTAAAAAGTAGCCCATGACCAGCAATGCTTATATTCTGAATGCCTACTTTTAGAGAAATAAATGGAATTTAGGTAAGTCATTTCTAAGGAGACTGCTTTGGGGGAGCAATCATGTAACTATGCATTAGGTACAGGTAATATATTTTGCTTGAACTTCTATTACCTTCTTGGGTTCAAGGAAAAACATATCTCTAGTTTGGTCTGGCCTCTATCCCTTCTTCTAAAGCCCCAGGCCTAATGCAGCACCTCAGGCATTTTTTCTAAGGAAAGGAAACCTACTTCCTAGCAATACCACACACAGTAGACTATCAATTTGTGAATATCCATCCATTTACAGAGCAGCATTCTCCTGGAGTTGCAATCCTACCATTCTCAGGGTTCCTTCCCTCCCTCCACACGTGGCTGCAGCTGCAACCCATCTCACAGTGCTCTGCATCGCCTCTCTCCACCTTGGACCCCTCATCTGGAGACAGCAACAAAGGGAGTAAGAAAATAGGAGTCCTTGATGCTATGTCACTATGGCAACAGTTCAGGGGACAGCCCAAAGTGCCTAGCCACCCTCTTTGGTCCCCACAATCAGTGCTCCTGCTCTTTCAGTTGGCGTATACCTCTCTACTAGATACAGAGTCCATGCACACGGAGTGGCCTCTGAGACGGGCATGTACAGCTCTGATATTTAGCCCACCTGTAGTCAGTATGAAAAACACAACTCACTAAGGAAGACGCTTGCTCTAAGACATAGTATCCAATTGAGCTAAGGACATTTGTGAGGGAGTTATCAGTCCTCACTTAGAAGGAAAAGTATCCCCAAAAGTCTTTTAACATGTATGATATACCACTTTAGTGTTAAATATTATATTTGTAAATAAGATATCAAGCTGCATTATCAGACAGACTGTAACACATGGCTAGACGCAGAAGGCTCCAATACAGCTCCACATCAGGCTATCCACATGGATGTCAATGTGTATATAAAAGCCTTGTCTGGATCCTAGGTTTCCGTGAATGATAACTTTCCCTCGGTCTTTCAGCCAGTGGCACATCTCTCTTCCCAAATTATAAGCTGATCCTGATCATTCCTTACCTGGCAAAGGATCTGAGTGCCAGGATACAAGCCTAGAGTCAAAAGAGTCAAAAGAGTGAGAAGTTTGGGAATAAAAGTCTGTATTTGACTCTCCACTCATAATAATTGACGAAATTTCCAAAATGTTTTTCATTAAACTTAGAAAGAATCAGTAAGGGAGATATTGCATTAAATAGGGGACACCTCCAAAAGACATGTCCATGTCCTAATCTATGAAGCTTATTATTATCTTATATAGCTAAAGAGTGGATATCAGCTTCTCAAAAGTGTTATTTGATCACTCCTCTATTCTGAATTATTCAGGAGGGCCATAAATGTCATCACATGTATGTCTCATAATGATGAGACAAAAGCAGATACAGAAAGGAGCAGAAAGCAGTGTGGCAAAGATTAGAGTGATGGGACCATAAGCGCAGGAATGCCAGTCAGCCAGCAGAAGCTGGAAGCCAAAGGGAACCAATTCTCTCCTAGAGCCTCAGAGGGAAAGCAGGACTACTGACACCTTGATTTAAGACTCCTGGGTTCCATAATTGTGAAAAACTAACTATGTGTTCTTTTAAGCCCCTAGGTTTTTGATGATTTCTTACAGCAGCCACAGGAAATGAATATAGAGGATAAAAAGTCTTTTATAGACTTGTGTGTATACCTTGTATCCAGAGGTATTTTGTTACATATCCTTCAAAAGCATTAGAAAAGACATTTGACCAGTGACAGTTTCAACATAATCCCTCAAGGTAATTAAATCTCTCATGCTTTGCAAAGGCCTGCCAACACACAATTGCCACTATACAATTATCTTATCCAAATAAACCAGAACTTCCAAATAGCTTATGATCTATGAAGGGGGGTCATGGGGATGTCAGTGGTATGCAAATGTACCTCCAGGACTAGGAAAATTCATTTTAAGGAGTTTATTATTTCCTTTTCCTTCTCTGTTAATAGAAACATACTGAATAAAATACTGGACATCAAATCACTGGCTTTCTTCCCAGTAGACATGTGTGTGCATATGCTCAGTCCCTTCAGTTGTGTCTGACTCTTTGTAACCCCATGGACTACAGCACACCAGGTTCCTCTGTGTATGGCATTTTCCTGACAAGAATATTGAGTGGGTTGCCACACTCTCTTCTAGGGGATCTTCCCCACCCAGGGATCAAACTCACATCTCCTGAGTAGGCAGATTCCTTACCATCTGAGCTACCTGGGAAGCCCTTAATACCATTAACCAAAGACAACTCACTAAGTCACTGAACCTTCTAGATGCTCCCCCATAAGGTCACAGGGACTCCATCTATCTCTGAATGGCACTGCCCTCTTTCAATCAGCCCACACTTTAGGCAGGAAAAAAGAATATCATCGCCACCAACCCTCAGCTACTTCTCTAGCTCTCTTTCATTACTTAAGTGTCAAGAAATATCTGAAGTCGAAATTGTTGATATTTCACAGCCCAGCCCTCCATTCTCCTACCACAACCTGTATGCTAAATACATTAGGAAATTCTTCCTGATCTCCTGACTTATATATTTGACTGTACACAATAGTACACAGGGAATTATATACGTAGCTTGGTCAGAGTGGTAACTTAAGTGCAATTGCCAATAATAAACAGTGTAACAGATGAGATGGGTTGGAATCTAGCCCAATTAGCACATATCTCCTCAAACATGCAGGACCTCTCCAAAGATCTATACCAGTGTCCCCATTCACCTAAGTTATAAAGGTCAAGGCCAAACCCAACGTGGATTATTAGGATCATGACATCAAATGTGGGATGCTAATTGCTTTAATTTTACTAAAGGCCAAGAACTGTTGAAGAGCTGGCCCAGTATGACTGGAATGTTATGAAAATCTTGATGAGGGCTTTTAGGAGATAATAAGCTTTAACAGCAAGTAAAAGACACCTAGGTATTAGAAGTCTGTGGTCATCATTATTGAAAAAAATTCAAGCTAAGGAAGAAAACAGAAACAAAATTAAAATGACAACTGAGGAAGGCTAGAAACCCAATTTCTATGGTCCATGTGCCACAAATTTAGAGTGGTGATTTCAAACTTTAATATTTATACAAATCGTCTGCAGACTGTGCAGTTTTTAAATCAAAATATATGGAGTTGGGCCTGAGAGCCTGCATTTTCCACAAGCTCTTAGGAGATGCAGACTGCTGATCTAAGGCCCACACTATGAGAAGCAAAGCTTTATAGCTTTATAGTGAAGATCTGAAATCGTGTGTTACCCTCCTTCAGTTAATTATAACAGCGCATATGCTGCTCTTCAGTCTTGATTAGTTCAGTGCACTCAGCTACATGTTTATCTACAAGCCTGGAAGAGCAATATTGAAAGCTAATGCCCTGGGCCACCTGTCATTGCGGATTCCCAATTACGTTGTATTCCTTCCATTAAAAACTATTATGTTACAAGATCTCCCTGACCAAGCTCTCCAGTTGATCAAATCACAGTAGCTTCTGCCTGAAGGTAGATGGCTGAGAAGGTATGAAAGTGCCTGAGGAATTCACACTGGTCACAAGACATCAGCTTGAGTTAACAGCATATAAAAGAAAAGAAATCTTATTTCTCTTCTACACAGCAACTGTTATAGAATCTTGACCAATGAACTTATTTTTCTTTGCAGAACTGTTTCCATCAAAGTGTTAGAAACTGTATCGTGCACAAACATATGGGGGAGGAACCAGAATTCATGTTGATTCAATTTGGACAGAAAACAGAAAACATTTGTTAAGGGTTTATAAAATGCTTGGCTATTCAGGAAAACTTCTGAAATTCTTGTATTTCTATGGGAAAAGTCCAAGAATCTTTAATTGAAGAACTATATTGAACAGAATTGTCTTAATTGTGTTTCAAAATTCAAAGAGTTTCTGATTTTAAGTCAAACAACTACTGCAACAATTACAGTTTTCTGCCACTGCTAGCAGCTTGGTGTTATGTAGGGTGAGCTTGATTTGTTAGCAATGCCTAATCTGAGTATTAGTGAAGAAAGACACTATAGGAAGGCAAAAAGCCCCTAACCTGACACCAATCCTTCCCATTGTGTTTGAATATGCGGACGGAAATGGTATGTACCTAACAGAAGCAGAAAATATTAAGAAGACATGGCAAGAATACACAGAAAAACTGTACAAAAAAGATCTTCACCACCCAGATAATCACAATGGTGTGATCACTGACCTAGAGCCAGACATCCTGGAATGTGAAGTCAAGTGGGCCTTAGAAAGCATCACTAGGAACAAAGCTAGTGGAGGTGATGGAATTCCAGTTGAGCTATTCCAAATCCTGACGATGCTGTGAAAGTGCTACACTCAATATGCCAGCAAATTTGGAAAACTCAGCACTGGCCACAGGACTGGAAAAGGTCAGTTTTCATTCCAATCCCAAAGAAAGGCAATGCCAAAGAATGCTCAAACTACCGCACAATTGCACTCATCTCACACTGGTAAAGTGGTGGTAAAGTGATGCTCAAAATTCTCCAAGCCAGGCTTCAGCAACATGTGAACTGTGAACTTCCTGATATTCAAACTGGTTTTAGAAAAGACAGAGGAACCAGAGATCAAATTGCCAACATCCGCTGGATCATGGAAAAAGCAAGAGAGTTTCAGAAAAGCATCTATTTCTGCTTTATTGACTATGCCAAAGCCTTTGACTGTGTGGATCACAATAAACTGTGGAAAATTCTGAAACAGCTGGG